>NC_079207.1:4318947-4689494 GCF_026745355.1 Beta vulgaris subsp. vulgaris | reverse complement strand
ATGATTACAATAGAGCCCATCAATATGGTGAAAAGGATTATAAACGGCATAAAAATTATCAAAATACCCCGATGATCACGAACATTCATGAGGTTTCTACTATTTTGAGTTTCATTCTTGGAGTTTTGGCGATGATAATAACCAAGTAAGGGCTCTTCTATTGTTTTCATGATTTCCAACACTACTTCTTGCAGATGCAGATGCTATTGTTATGATAATAACCTACACAATTAACTTTTGCGGTTTGCCCTACTCGTTGAGGAACAGACGATATATATAAACCCGAAATCAAGATATCAAGGTTGGACTTGTCAATCGATTCATACAGGCAGGGGCGGATCCAGCGTGGGTTCAGTGGATTCAACGGAACCCACGAAAATTTGGAGGAAAAAAAGAAATCGGCGAAAAATCGAAATAAATAAAACGAATATATAATTCCCGCGCCGTGTTTTGTTAAGTTTTTGATGTTTGGTTTAGTGGCTTGATGGGCCGCAAATCTTCAACCCACACTTGATGACAATGCGGGTTCGACTCCCGTATAAAATGGGATTTCGTTTTCCTTGATTTATGTTTTTGTTTTCTTTCTATGGAACTTTACTTTGTTTTGTTTTTTTCTATGGAACTTTACTTTGTTGAGTTTATCTTGTAAAAGATTGTCTACTTTTAAATTAAAATTAGGCAATAATAAGCCCGATATTAAAAAGAGAATTAGTCCAATAGTAATTAGGTTAATTTTTTTAGATGACTAGTTTAATTTATTTAGTGACTAGGTATACTTTCATATTAAAATTAGACCGTTTCTTCTAATAATTTTTGTACTTTGTTTTCTTTTTCTGTTTGATTCTGATAGAGTGCCTTAGGGCTAAGATAATGTACTGCAATATATTCCAACGTTCTATGCAAGCATTTGACAACCTAAAATACTTCACATAGAGCTACTTTTTAATTTTATTTTAGTATTTTTAATTTATAGTTTTGTAGAGCATTTTTCTTCATTCCTCTTTTAAAAAATCTCACCTCAAATAAATCCGACTTTTACCTCTCCTATAATAATCTCAATTTTTCCTATTTTTAAAAGTAACTAAGTTCGAGTACTGTCTTATCAAAATAACATGAATTATTCAATTTCCTATATGAAATATAGAAAATATATTAGTAATGTTGTAACAGCAAAAAAAAGATAAGAGTTTGAATTATTATGAGAACTATCCCAAAACTTAGAAATAAACCGAGTTATTCAAATCAAATTTCCGTCCATTAACTGTTTTTAGATACCAGAAATTGAGCATTTCATTGTCCTTTTGTATATCCATATTTTCGATTACTTAGATAAGTGTTATATACTTCCTCTGTTTCTTTTTACTTGCAACAGTTTGACTTTCACGCTTATCAATGCATATTTTCAACCATCAATAAGTTTAATTACGGATAAATAAAAATTATAAAAAATATATATTCGAAAAATATATCTTCAGACGAATCTAACAAGATCCAACATGAATATGTTTTTTTCTTAACTATAAATCACCAAACATAAAGTAAGTTGAGTTGGTGAATAGTGTAAAAGTCAAACCGTTGCAAGTAAAAAAGAAACGGAGGAAGTAATTGCTAATGCATAAGATTTTAAATTTTTATTCATCTCAGTTTTCAAAGTACTCCGAACCCACGTGGGACAAATTCGGGATCCGCCACTGCAAACAGGGCCGTAGTTGCGGGTGTGCAAAGAGCCCCTTCGTACAGGTCCCCAATCCAAAAAATTTTGGTTTATTTGAAAGGGCCCAATTTAAAAAATATCATGCATTGTATAAACGGCAAGCTCCTGGATTCATAACACTTCGAATTAAATATGTACTTTCTGTTACTTTAATACTGTAACCTTAATTCTAATTAAATCGCTAATTCCAATTGCAGTAGGTTACTTTATTACGTTAGTATAGTCAATATTTCCTTTATGTGTTACTTTAATATAAAATTTTAAATATCGTATAAATGGATCTTATTTTAAATTACTTTTTGAACACTTTCCAATTGTACAAAAATTATAATACTATGAACTATATATATTAAAAGTTATAATCAATTTAGGGCATATTTTCCCCAAATTATTTTCAATTCAGTTCATCTCAGCTCCAATCAGTTCAGTTCAGTTCAGTTCCGCTCCAATCAGTTCAGTTCAGCTCCATTCTTTTATAACCACTTTGTTAAATATTATTATTATGTTGGTATAATTTATTTTACTAATTATCTTATTATTATTATTTATTTTTATATCATTACTATTAAGTATTATTATTATTGTTGTTGTTGTTGTTTCTATATATTATTTTGTTTATTATAGCTTTACTCATTATTATTACTATTATTATTAGGAGGAACATGGTTTAGGTCAAAGCACAAATAAACCCACGTTTTTAAGCCCATAAACCAATCAAATCGAGTCAAGACGGTTTATGATGTAAGTTTCGCGGTCCAACCCAATCATTATTTTTATTATTAAATATTATTATATTATTAAATATAATTATTAAAATAGTAATATTAATTTAATTCTTAGATATATATTATTGTTATTATATATCATCATCAAGTATTAATATATTAATACAAATAATATAAAATAATTATTATTAATTATCATTATTATTATTATTATTATTTTATGATTATTAATATTATTTATTTATAATTACCATTTAAAAATATCCAAAATACTATTATTATTCATTATTATTACTTATCATTATAATTATTATTTAATATTCAAATTATTATTGTTTAAATATTATTTATATATTTATTACATTCAATTTAATTCAATTTAATTTAATTTAATTCAATTGAATTCAATTCAATTCAGTTCAGTTCAGCTCAGCTGTTTATGCCGAAGAGAACATGCCCTTACTATATTTAAGTTTATCATTGTGAACCAACTCTATTTATTCTTATCCTAAACTCTATTTGTATTTTAATCAATTTAGAACTATATTTATATTCGAAAATAATAATATGACATGATACTTAATGAGCGCGACAAATAGCGTCCAATGAGGACGCCAAATGTCGTGACCTTGTGAGCTGGCTTTTGTACTCTGCTTTATATATTAGTTGTATGATAATAGAGATTGGAAGGCATTAAATTAATTTTCAAGGCTAAAGCTTTTTTTCAATTATTATTAGTAGATTGATTTGGGTTTTAGTTAAAAAAAAATGGTATCGTACATTACATGGTTGTTGTTTTCTCCCCTCTAGGAAAAAGTAGATCCTAGAGGGTTTGTTTGCTTTTAGGGTTCTATGCAACACAACCGAACCTTGCTTAATAAAAAAATAAAAAGATATACTTTTTTCTTCAAACAAAAGATTTGAAATGGAAAATAATATACATAGCCCTAATAGCCCTTAGGGCTATGTATAAGGTGTTTAAAAAGGAAATAAAATATTAAATCAAGCATTTATTACCTCAATTGATGTGAAAATGTGTCTTGAATTCTTAAACTGTTTCCATTTCAAGAAATGTATTTAATGCTTATATGTAGCCCTTAGGGCTACATATAACATTACCCTTGAATTTAATACTTTACCTTATTATAAATTGAGAATCATATAACTAGAAGCAAGAGCTAGCTTGTATTCAAAAGTAGTATCCAACACTTGGTCAAATCTAAAAAGAACAAATATACTCCATTTATTATGAAATAAATGACTTGTCTCTATTATGAGAGAAACGTTACATTTATTTGGAAATGGAGAAGACATCATAACCATAGTGACAATTATAACTAAATTAGATATATCTAGAGCTGTCAAAAAATGACCTGATCTGATAACCCGACCTGAACTTGTAATGACCTGTAACTGACTTGTACCTGAAATTTTGGCAAAACAGGTCACCTGAAACCCCACCTGTACCCGACCTGTACCCGACCTGATAATAACTGCTACATGCTTTTGACCCGATACTCTATGACTTGAACCTGAACCGATACCCGCCCGAAAAGACCGATAACTGAAATGACCCGACCTGACAACGATATGAACCCGATTCGACACCGAACACGATTAGGACCTGAAACTGATTATAACTCGACGTAACTTGTCATTAACCCGACCTATTGCGACCCGTAACCTGATTTTACTAGAATTGTTGTGACCCGGTACATTCTTTTACTTGACTTGGTTCTACATGTTACCCGATTTTAACTGACTTGTTGATTGTTGATAACTCGACTTGTCATTGATTTCACGACATAGTAACATAAATCATAACTAATACTACTATAAAAGGGCATATAACTAGATGAACTATTCAAGCATTGATTTTCAGTTTTTCCGGTGGTTATAGGTCAGCGGGGTATTTTAGGCGTACCACCCCAATAGTTGGTGGTATTTAAAAATAACCCATAGTTGAGGGTATTAAAAGCGGACCGCCCAAAGTTGGGAGTATTCTCATCCATTTTTCGTATATATTAATATATGTATAAGTATGATAACGTATTATGACAACGATAAAATCTAACAATAGCAAGTGTTGCTCTAATGCCAAAACATAAATCTCATCAATATATCATACTAAAGTAACATGTCAAAAAAAATAGTCAATGTCTCAAGCTAAAATGCTCTCCACATAGTCTCTATGCCTCCAGCAGCAACACAAAGACATGAATAGAGAAAATAGCAGGCAAGCAACGCAGATAGCAATGAACACTGCAACCCCGTCTAATTATCCAAGAATGAAAAGTTGTTAGTAACATAAAGTTCATTCGGTTACTTTTTATTCAAAAAGACAAAAATAATAATCATAAGATAGTTTTACCTTAGAGTCGAAAAACGAAGGCCCGGTCAAACTCACAAAGGCAGTCACAAGATTGGCCAATGCAGTGACCACGGAAATAATCTGCAGAATCAGGTTGAGACGCTCTCGCCTACAACGACAAGGAAGAGATTTATGATTATAATTTGGTACACCTTGATTCAGGAAGGAAAAAAAAAACAGGTAGATTCGAATTTATAATTTGTGGGTTTACTTAAAAAAAATCAAAATTTGAAAATCTACACATCGAAACGAACCTAATAATAGTACATATGACTATATTTTTACCTATAAAAAATCAAAATAATTTAGTCAAAGTTGATCTCAAAAGGAGATGTTAGCTCCTCCTGGATAAGGACGGGCATGGGTCCAGGACCCGACCATTTTTAAGGGCCTGGGTATAAAAAATAGAGACCCATTGGGTCCAGGTCGGATTCAGGTATAGGTGCTAAAATCCAGGTATGAGTCTAGGTATCATGAATTCAGACTCAGACCCGCCCCATAAACCCATTTTTGTTTTTACATATTATTTATATGTATTATAATACAAAATACATATAGTAATAAAACTTTTTACTAAGACTCACATCAACTTGTTGTGGATGTTTTAATTTTAAATGTTTGTACAAGAATTAAACTATTATTTTGTTCTTTTATCATTTTAATAACTACAAAAAAATGGGTGTAAAAAATTCAAAGAACAAAAAAAAAATCAAAATTCATAAGAAGCTTGAGACCCATTTTGGACCGGTCTTGGACTCAAGACCCGTCGAGCCCATTATATCTAGGTATGGGTTTGAATTTTCTAGACCATCTAGGTTTGGGGCAGGTCTGGGTCTAGATCCAAAATTGCGGGGCCTGGGTCCCCAGACTCGACCCATGCGTTATGGTGGTCGATTTATATGCAGAACTTAGGTAGATTTATCACATAAATTATTTTGGTTGCTTATGAGACTTTTCATTATATGAATAATGTTTTGTGCAAGGAGGAAAGCGTTATGGTGGTAAAACTCGACATGAGTAAGGTATATGATTGGGTAGAATGGGTTTTTTTGCAGAGAAAAAGTTGGATTAAACTTATTCATAGAATTAGGGAGACTTGCTACGGTCTCGAGCCAAGCCTTGACCGAGCCGAGTCCGAACTGTTCGCGAGCAGGCCGAGCTCATTATCGTCCCTAATTGCTACTACTTTCTATCTTATTAATAATAATCGCTAGTGGCCGGTGTCATTTTCCTTTCCAAAAAAAAGAAAGAAAGAATAAGGCAGGTAAAAACGAAGGATAAACTAACCCACGATCAGTATGAGTCTGCTCGGTGTGTGTCTCGCCCCACTCCTCAGACAACAAAGGTCTGTCTAATGAATCAGCAGCAGCAGTCACAACTGTAAAACAAAAAATCAAAAGAATAACAACAAATTTGTAAATGATATATTGAGAATTCGAAATAGAAATTCAAATTCAACAAATAACAATAATGGGGTGCACATCTTTGCCACCAATGCATGTGTGCACGCATGTGTACTGTATACTTTTATATGGGAAAAGAATGAAATCAAGTTAATAGATCTATGCGTTGTGATATAAAAGGAGAAAATATGGCCAAAGTCACTCATATCTTTACCTGGTGGATAAGACTTACCCAAAAAATCGGTTCAAAAAAGCTTAACATTGATTCTAACGAGTGAGGTTTTCTGTGATGAATCACCGTTGCCATGGGAGATTTGGGAGATTGTGAACTGTTATCTGACCGAGTAAAGCACGAACCTCTTGAAGCTATTAATTCAAGGTATTCTTCTTCGATTTCAATATTTTTTTTACTGCTTTTTGGTTTCAGATCTGTTTTTTTATGCTGTTTCATTGAATATTTGGAATGCATGTAATGATTCTCGGTTTTCTGGAAAAAAATTAGCTGAATCTGAGTGTTTTTTTATGCTTAATTTGTTATGTAATATTGTTGTTGAGGTATCTTTCATTCTTTGTTCGTGTATTTTTATTGATGTTTTGGAATATTAAGAGAATTACCAAAACAGTGACACTGCCACCCAATAACAACCAAAACTGCAGAGAAACAAAACTTCTCAAACAGCAAAAACACAGAACACTGTGCGCAGCTATTTACAAGTGTATTCAGCCAATTTCTTTCTTCGTCTGACCATTTATTCTCTACACAGCTTAATTCTACCACAAACATCACCTTGAATATTTTTTATGATCCATTCTGGACCCTTAACAGCAGCATTACATAAAGCAAAATTTATGTTCCTCCAAATGTGGTATATTAGAGCAGTATAGCAGACACTTTGTTGTCGCTTGCTCTTGAATTTCATTCCCCGTTTCTTCCATGAAACATAAAGATTTTTCCTGTGGAGAAGTAGAATTCCCAGCCAATCCATGATTACCTTAGACACATTAAGACTACTGGGACACATAAAAGAGATGAAGACAAGAATCTTCTCCAATTCCAGAAACCAAACACTCCTTATCCTGACTAACACCAGCTCTAAACAGATGATCCCTTGCTCTCAGCTTGCCTAAAGCTACTAACCAGGCAATAAAAGGATGTTATGGATCACTTGCATGTGTTTGTTCTCCTGCCCCTTTTGTTTGTTTCACAATCTAATTTTTAGATTACAACTTATACCTTTCCTATTTGGTGTTACACTATTACGTTTTGTTTTGCTAATAATAGTTACTTAATTTACTTTTAATAATAATGATTCTAGCTGGAGAATTCCCCGACCAAGTGCGGAAGATAAAGTTGTAGTGGTTTTGGAAAATTAAAGATCCTGAATATATGATTATTCATTCATTTTTTTAATTCTTTTTCTAAACTCTTTCGTTTCCTTTTTGGTTATTTCAAAATGTTTCATTATTAATCATCTTAAGCTTTTCCATGCAAATGCTCTAACATTATAGAAGGATGATATTGATAACTATTATGATGTTGATGGAGAAAAGACCCTAAAGATGCTTGATGGCAAAAATGAGTTCTAAGTAGTTAGCTTCATTTTCTAGATACCAAGTTAAAGTTGAGGTGTGTTTATGTCTTTTTACTATTATAAGAATTTATGTTTTATTTTGTAGCTAAAGTTGTGTCCTATTGTCGGAAAGCAAGCAATGTCACTTGTAGAAATTGATTGAGAAAGAAAGTGTAGATGCAGAATCAAGTACATTAAGTGCTAGAGAAGTCCTCCCATATATGCGAGTATTGCCAACTCCGGATTTGTCTTAAGTCAGCACACTGTGGTTTCAGGTATATTCTAGTCTATTTTTGGATGCTTAGAAATTCCAGGTAAATAGTCCAACTGCATGACTGAATATCATGATTGGGAAGCTTATACGCAGCACATGATATCTGACATCCTCCCTTTATTATGATACTTGAGATTTGAGAATTGCAGCTTGTTTGAATTACAATGGCTTCCCAAAACAGTCATCATAGAAAGTGACCTGCTAAAGTGGCTTAAATGCCCTCACAGCAGGTTTCCTTGAGCTTTATTCTAGATGACTGCTTGAATACTAAAGTCATTATTCTAGTTACATATTCCTTTTTTTTGTCATTGGCTAACTTTTTTACATCTTTTATAATTGGCCTTCACTATAATATATATCACATTATATAATTAAGATTACTTATGTCATTATTCTTTGTTTTTTTTTCAAGGTTCAAGATGATGGTGAAGGAAAAGAAGGCAAGGATCCATTAAATTAATTAGTTCAACTCATATTAATGATTTGAAACGGCCTTGTAAAATATATATTTCTTTTGTTATGTTTTTTTTTTGTAAGGTTTGAATAAGTTGATAGTAGACATTATCTAATTGGCTTATTTTATTTGTGATCGAACATAATATTTTAGTGTGTATTTAATCATTAACATTATTATATATTAGTCATTTCTACCTAAATACTTTTTTTATTGAAAAATCGCTTAATTATAATAATATATACTATATTTGATCCATATCCAATTAAATAGTGGCTATTACTATTATTATTGTTATTATTCTAATTATTACTGATTATAAACTCATGCACTTTACTGTTGTAGATTTTTTTCTAGGCTAAAATCTCGACATTTTTTCGTGTTAAGAGTTCTTTTGGCTCTAAAAATTTATTTGTGGAGGTAATTAACTTTGACGCTGGAATGTGTCTAGAATATATTTTGAGACGCAGAAAAGTGTTGAGAAACTCAACACAAAACAGCGTCACAAGTCACAACTAGACGCTGCTCTGTGTTGAGAATCTCAAGAATCTCAACGCAGGAAAGCGTCAAGAATTCTCCACGCGTGAATTCTCGACGCTTTTACATAGCGTTGAGAATCAATTTCTCAACGCATTTTTCCGTCTAGAATATTGAGGAAAAGCGTTGAGAAAACACTCTTTTTCTAGTAGTGCATGGTCACCTGATATAGACTTTGTGAAAGAGGACATTAAAACTCTGCCAATTTGGGTGCAATTGAGATTGCCTCTTAAATACTGGGGAGAGAACTCTTTGCACAAGATAATATCACAGTTGGGAGATCCTATAAAGAGGGATGAGGCTACCAGGAATAGGGATAAATTACAATTTGCGAGAATCCTAGTTGAGATGAAAATTGAACAAGAATTTTCGGATCATATTTGGTTTGTGAATGAATATGGGGAGAAAGTGAAAGTTCCTGTTGAGTTTGAATGGCTACCACCAACTCAGTGTGGTAAATGTGCGAGATATGGACATAACAGTACTGAATGTAGAGTGGTGAAACCAATACAAGAATGGAGAATTAAGAAGAAGAATGAAGGGCCAATACCAGTTGATAAGGTAGCCGTGGATAGTGTGCAGAATAAACAGCAGCAAAAAGGAATGATGAATAAGAAGAGCAAAGAAGCAATAGATTCGGATGGATTTCAGAGAGCATTGAAACCTATCAAAGTGAGAGTTAGTACTTCAAAAAGCTCTAGTGTAGCAAATTCTTTTAAAGCTATACAGAATACTATGGAGATAGAGGAGATGGATGCAAGGATGGGAGAACAGGAGAATGAAAAGGAAGGAGATCCCTGTCCCACATGGATAGAGTTTTATGCTGGAATGTCTAAGGGGCCAATAACATCAATAAGCAGAAGGCAATCAAAGACTTGATGCATAAATATGCTATTGGTATGGTTGGCCTCTTGGAGACAAAGGTGAAGGCCCCCAATTTGGGTGCTCTTTACCAGAGAGTTTTTTCAGGGTGGTGCTTCTCATCTAATACCACATATCATCCAAATGGAAGAATAATCATTGCATGGAAGCCAGGGAGTTTCACTGTTAACATCATACAAGGTACATCTCAACTTATGCATTGTTTTGTTAAACCTTGTAATGGAAAAGATGGATTTTATTGCACATATGTATATGCATTTAATGAAAGCAGTAAAAGAGAAAAATTATGGCATGATCTGAGAGGATTAAAAACACATGATCCATGGATAATATGTGGTGATTTTAATAATGTAATGCATAGTGATGAAAGAATAGGTTCTCTTGTGAGAGAACATGAAATAGCTCCTATGAGAGACTATATGGGAGAATGTGGAGTTGTAGATATCAAATGTACAGGCTGTTTCTTCACATGGAACAACAAACAACAAGGGAGTGATAGAGTCTTCTCCAAGATTGATAGAATGATGGGAAATCAAGCATGGCAGGAAGTATTTTCTAGTGCTGAAGTGAATTTCCAGGGAGAGGGTGAGTTTGATCATTCTCCAGCTATACTCACAATTCATCCCATTGCGAGAGGTAGTAAGAAGCCATTCAGATATTTCACAATGTGGAAAGGTAATACACAGTTTCTGGAGAAAGTAAGACAGGCATGGACAGTAGAGGTTCAAGGTTCAAAGATGTATAGAGTTCTGAGGAAATTGAAGGAAGTAAAGAAGGTGTTGAGAATACTGAATAAAGAAGAGTATTCAGAGCTGCAAGTAGCAGAATATAAGGCTCAACAAGCAATGATTGAAGCACAAAAGTTGATGCATCTGAATCCAGGAGACCTTGAAGTAGCAAAAGCACAACTGGAAGCTGTGAAGGAATACAAAGTGAAACATGAAGCTTACCTAGCCTTCCTGAAGCAGAAAGCAAAGTTAGATCGGTTGAGAGATGGAGATGAAAATACAACACTTTTTCATCAATCTATTAAAGCCAGAAGAGAAAAGAATCACATTTATAGTATTCACACTGAGAGAGGGGAATGGAAGGATAATCCAGAAGAAGTTGCAGGAGCATTTCTAGAATATTACAAAAAACTTCTTGGTACAAATGTACACCACAGGAAGAGAATAATACCAGAAGTTGTGCAAGCAGGCCCCTTGACCTTGATAACAGAGGAACACAGGCACTTATTAATGGCTCCCTATACTTCAGAAGAAGTGAAACAGGCCTTGTTCTCTATTCCAGGAGCTAAGGCTCCTGGACCTGATGGTTTTGGATCCTATTTCTACATAGATGTATGGAATATTATTGGAGAAGAAGTTATTGAAGCAGTGTTAGATACACTTAACAAGGGTAGAGTATTAAAGGAATTGAATAATACAACAATTACCTTGATACCAAAGACAAGGTGTCCTGGCAGTGTCTCAGACTTTAGACTTATATCTTGTTGTAACACTTTATATAAGTGTGTTACCAAGGTGCTATGTGGAAGACTTAGAAGGGTTTTGCCTGATATAATCATAGAGAATCAGGGAGGTTTTGTACAAGGCAGATTCATTGTCCACAATATAATGGTTATACAAGACATGGTCAAGCAATATGGAAGGAAGAAGGTTAAACCAAGCTGCTTAATGAAGATAGATCTGCAAAAAGCTTATGACACAGTAAATTGGGATTTCCTTCAGCAGATGATGTTTCACTTAGGATTCCCATGAGGATTTCATTAAACTTGTTATGGACTGTGTTTCAACACCCATGTTTTCCTTGCTGATGAATGGAGGAATGGAAGGTTATTTTAAATCTGAGAGGGGATTGAGACAAGGAGACCCCATGTCTCCATTACTTTTTGTTATGTGCATGGAATATCTCTCAAGGATCCTACACAAAATGAGTGAATTGGAGCAGTTTAAATTTCATCCAAAGTGTCATGAGGTGAAACTAACACACATGTGCTTTGCAGATGACCTTATACTGTGTAGTAAGGGAGAATATGCTTCTATATACTTAATGTTGAGAGCTTTCAAGCTTTTTTCTGATACATCAGGATTGCAAGCAAACATCAACAAGTCAGCTTTTTACACATGTGGGATGGCTGAAGAGGAGATACAGAGAGTAATTGATGCATCAGGATTTTCAAGAAGCACACTACCTTTTAAGTATTTGGGGGCGCCCATTTGCTCAAAAAGGATAACTCAAGCACAATGTGAGTGCATAGTGGAGAAGATGGTAGCCAGAATAAGAGTATGGAGTACCAGAAATTTATCATACAGTGCTAGAGCACAGCTTATCAACTCAATACTGACGAGTTTGCATAGGTATTCGGCACAGGTTTTTGTTATTCCAAAGAGAGTATTACAAGAAGTGGTTAGAGTATGCAGGTCCTTTTTATGGAGTGGACAAGCATACACTCAGAAATCAGGAGCCATAGCTTGGTAAGAATTGGGTTTTAGAGATGTAAGCTGGTGGAATGTAGCTTGCTTGGGGAAGTATGTCTGGGCCATTACTTCGAAACAGGATAATGTATGGATCAAATGGGTTCATTCATTGTACATCAAAGGGGAAAATTGGTGGAATTATAAGCCCAAGACAGGGGGAGTTGGTATTGGTTAAAAATCTGTCAGATAAAGGAACAATTAAAAGCTCATTTCACTGAAAATGAGCTGAGTTCTTTGGCTAAATATTCCATACAAGATGTGTATGATGAGCTGAAGAAAAAGTGCATTGGGATAAGGTGGTTTGGAATAGGCTCTCTATTCCTAAGCATATGTTCCTGTTGTGGTTAGCTATCCAAGAAAGGCTACAAACAACTGCCAAGCTTACAAAAAATAGGTGTAAGTTCTAGTGATCTATGTCTGATTTGTCAGAGAGACACCGAAACACATGAGCATTTGTTCTTTGAGTGTCAATATAGTAAGAAATGTCTGGAAAAAATTAAGCTATGGCTGAACATTTCTGTAAGAAGTGACAGATTACAGAATGTTATCAGATGGGTGAGGAATAGCAGGAAAACAAAGTTCCAGAAACAGGTGCTATATGCAGGGATAGCAGCATTGGTGTATCATGTATGGCAAAGCAGGAACAAGTGCTATTGGTCTCAATGTAGCCCCAACATCAGATGTACAGTGAGACAAGTCCAGGAATTGGTGAAAATGAGAATAGGAATTGTGTTGCCACAAAGTATAAGTAGAAATGATTACAATTGGTTTATGAGTTTGTAAGGGGTGAATGTAATTAGATGTGTACCTCTATTGCTTTGCTATGGTTCAACCTAGTTGGTTTGTAGCTTGCTTTAGGTGGTTAGGATGTACTGGAGTTATTGAAGTGCAATGAAAGATTAATTACGTATCAAGTTCAACAATAATAACAAAAAGAAAGAGCATGTACTAAAACACAGATTTATTACAAAATTATCTTCTAGAAAGGTCTCAAAGATTGTCTCCTAGAGTAGAGCAGTTCATCAATTTCTTACAAAATCTAGAAACACAAGGCTCTGTTAGCTTAGCAAGCCTGGAGAATTTTGACTAATGAAAAATCACTGGTGGTCAAGACTTTGAAGATGATAGTATGAGACGACAATCACCAGAAAAAAATAAGGAACACTCATAATCCCAAAAAAAAAAAAAACTCGCCACAAAAAGGAATTATCAACTCAAACAAAAAACCCAAAAATTGTACAAAAGAGTGTTGAATCAACTCATTACCTTGTTGCTCAGGTTGATTCTCGGGGGTGTGTTGGTTCTCCATCGTCGTGTGGGTTGATTGGTTCTCCATCGTCGTGTGGGTCGATTGGTTCTGCATTTTCTCTCCAAATGAAAATTTTGGATGACTAAAATGAGACGCAGAGGTTTTCTCCCAAATGAAAATTTTGGATGACTAAAATGAGACGTAGAGGTTTTCTCCCGCACTTTTGAATGAGAAAATCGGGAGAAAACCTGCTCTTGTTACCGCACTCGTAAGTGTCAGTGTGTGTCACATAATCTTCTTCTTCCAATTCATATTCATCATCTCCTCAGTGATTGTTAAAAAAATTAACAACGAATAGATTATACAAAGAGAATAAACCTTCATTTTTATAAAAAAAAAAAAAAAATTTGTGTTCTTGGAAGATTGGAAGAAGAGAGATGAGAAGGGTTGAAGAAGAGAGAGATGAGAAAGATGATGGAGAGGATAAGAGAGAGGAGAGAGGAGAGAGGAGAGAGATGAAATGGTTCAAAAAAAAAAACGAAATAACACTAGCAAACAAACCACAAAAAGAACGAATTTCTTTTTTTTTTTAATATTAATAATTTTCTATAGAGAATCAAAAGTGTAACAACATACTCCTTCCGTTTCCTAAAGATCTTCCCACTTACTGTTCCTACAGATATCAAGGAAAATCAAGTTGTGTGGGACATGGTGTGAGTAAAGTAGGAGAGAGAAAGGGGTTAAGATAAATAAACAAATAAAAAGGGGTTAAAGTAGGAGAGAGAAAGGGAGTAAAATTGAATTAATAATGTAATAGTGGACCATATGATAGTGACATGAGAGGGTAAATAGGGAAATTTATTTTGCCAAATAAGGAATAAAGCAAAAGTGGGAAGATCTTTTGGAAACACCTTTAAACGGAAAGAGGGAAGATCTTTAGGAAACGGAGGGAGTATTTGTAAATGATATATTGAGAATTCAAAATAAAAATTCAAATTCAATTGTAATATCCCGAAAATTTAAATTTACTTAAATTAAATAATACTACCTCCGTATTTTTTAGTTGCAACATTTGGTTTGTGGCACTATTTATCAACCAACTTTGATGAACTATCTCGCATCATTATATAAGAAAAAACATAGTCAAGTGGGGTCTTGTTAGATTTGTCTCAATGCGACAACTCCAAATATCAAATTTTTATAATTTTTACTTACACCCAATAAGAGATATTAATGTTCAAATAACTGAACTGAATTGAATTGAATTGAATTGAATTAAATTGAAATAAAATGAATGTAATAAATATATAAATAATATTTTAAACAATAATAATATGAATATTAAATAATAATTATAATGATAAGTAATAATAATGAATATAATAATAATAGTATTTTGGATATTTTTAAATGATAGTTATAAATAAATAATATTAGTAATCATAAATTAATAATAATAATAATAATTAATGATAATAATGATAATTAATAATAATTATTTTATATTATTTGTATTAATATATTAATACTTGATGATGATATATAATAATAATATCTAATAAGTAAATTAATATTACTATTTTAATAATTAGATTTGATAATATAAAAATATTTAGTCATAAAAATAATGATTGGGTTGGACCGCAAAAATTACATCATAAACCGTCTTGACGCGATTTGATTGGTTTATGGGCTAAAAAAAGTGGGTTTATTTGTGCTTTGACCTAAACCATGTTCCTCCTAATAATAATGAGTAAAGCTATAATAAACAAAATAATATATAGAAACAACAACAATAATAATAATACTACTTAATAGTAATGATATATATTTAAATAATAATAATAAGAGTAATTAGTAAAAATAAATTATACCAACATAATAATATTTAACAAAATGGTTATAAAAGAATGGAGCTGAACTGAACTGAACTGAACTGAACTGAACTGATCTGATCTAAACTGAAAAATAAGTTGGGGAGAACAGACCCTAAGTTAACAACAAAAAGAACGAATTTCTTTTTTATATATTAATAATTTCAGTGCGTTTTGTAACACATAGGGATGCCCAACTAGACCCAGACCCGCTTTTTTTATTTGGACCCAAACCCGCCCCAGACCCACAGGGTCTAAAAATTTTGGACCATTACCCAGACCCAATGGGTCTGGCGGGTCTTGGGTCCAAGATGGGTCTCAAGCATATTTTGACTTTCTATTTATTTTTTTACCTTACGATTTTTTACGCACATTTTCCTTAGTAATTAAAATGATATGGGACCAAAATAGTAGTTTAATTCTTCCACAAAATATCCTTAATTAAACAACCACAACTAGGGATGTAAGCTATTTGGTTAAAAACCGAAAACCAAACCAAACCAAACCGAATTAGTAATTTGGTTTGGTTTTTTTTTGAAATTCGGTTTGGTTTGGATTCAAAAAAATTATTTTTCCGGTTTTTCGGTTTGGATTGGTTTTGGTTTTGAAAAACCAAAAAAACCGAATTATTGTCACTTAACATACGAATTTTGTCTATTATTTTTTTGTTTCTTTTTTTTAATATTAATTACGAAAATACAAAAATATTGTCACTTAAAATACAAATTATCAGAAATTTTGGTTTAAATTCGGTTTGGTTTTTATCTTGGTTTGTTAATTTCATTTCGGTTTGGTTTGGATTTTGGAATATGAAAAAAAATTGGTTTGTTTTGGTTTGGATTTTGAAAGATAAAAAAAATCCGGTTTGGTTTGGTTTGGTTTGGTTTTTGGTTTCATATTTTGGTTTGGTTTGGTTTGGATTGAGTCGAATTTCGGTTTGGATTTGGTTTGGAAATTTCAAAACCGAATTTATTTCGGTTTGGTTTGGTTTTGACCTAAAACCAAACCAAAAACCGAACTTACACCCCTAACCACAACAATGTAATACCAAAATATCACAACTCACAATTGGTCTACAATAACTTTAAGTTACTCAAATTCATAATAATAATAAAAATTCTTTCAAAAAGTCGAACTAGGGATTCGAAGTTCAAAGTGAAGCAGAGAGACAGAGAGAAACTAAAAGGTCGAAATTTGAAGTTCTTTTTTTTTTTAATATTAATAATTTTCTATAGAAAAAATAGGTTCAAATAATGTTTGATAAAATCTATCAAATTTGGATTCAATTTATAACTAAAGATGTTTTATAGCAATAATCGGTGTAATTATTTATTTTTACTAGTGGTTGGATCGTGAACATGTGGCTAGGATTAGCTATATTGAAGACATAATAAGGCTTAATTTTGTAAAAGTCATTTGCAGATTATTGTTCTATTTTTGTTTGTTGGTGCAATTCTAAGGAAGTTGATATCTATTATTGTTTTACAGAAATACAAGAGTAATGGATCATAGATTTAATAAGTACTCCATCCGCTTCGAAATAACAAGGCATCTTCAGAAGCCTACTTATTGTGCTAAATTGTAATTCAATAACTAAAAACTATTTTTCCATCAAAACTAGTTTTAATGTTATTTTATACTTCCTTCGTTTCGAAATAAGTGAGACACTTCTCTCAAAAGACCCTTACATGAGATAGAGTAGTGGTTGCTCTCGTAAACTGCTACCTTGAGTAGCGGCTTAACTTAAAGTTAATAACTGCTACACTCGGTAGCGGTTTGCTTTGCCGAAAATGTACAAAAAAAAAAGAAATCTAACACGCTGTTAATAACGTCTATGCGCCACATGGCATCCTTCTTCTGCCACTGACCTCATGTAAGGATTTCCAAAGACTTACCATCTCATCTAACATCTTTTAGTGATTCATATTTCCACAAAATTATAGAAATGTGTTGTAATTAGTAATGGGGCAATAAAATTCCTACTTCCAACCATAAAGTTTATTTTCCTTATTTTAAATATTTTTTGCAGTCATCCCCTTTACTCCATCTCCCTTTCTGAAATTCACCATGGATGTGAGAGTCCTCTACTTCGTAACTAATGGGGTAGTTTTACAAACTATTCTTGATGTTAATCAAATCTTATTGTTGTTGTTCGAGAATACGAGTCAGGATATGGAGTTTAAAGATCAGAGGCAACTCACATAAAGAAGGGCAGTGAAATTGTTAATCATAACACAAATTCCTTGATTGCATATATAATTTATTTCAGGTGTGGAACCTTTTCTCTTGCGCTAGAATTTCATCGTGTGTGCAATGAACCAACAGTAAATTGGTCATCATATTGTTTTAGAAAAATTATAATGATATCTTGAATCGACCCCCATGACCTATTAATAAGTATTAAGATACATTTACTGCTACACTAGTGATATATGGTGTAATTATTTTTAAAATTAAATTATTATTACTTCATCCGTTTCTTTTTACTCGCTACACTTCTCATTTCACGAACTCCTAGGCAATTTTTGGAGAAGAGAGAGGTAGAGAGTAAAAAGAAAAGGGACCCATGTGGGAGGAGAGAGATAGAGAGAGTTTATTGCCCAAAAAAGAAGTGTAGCAAGTAATGTGAAACTTCCCATAATGGAAAGTGTAGCGAGTAAAAAGAAACGGAGGAAGTAGATCAAAAATATAAGTACCCGAAGCATAATCGGGTCCCAAAAATACTTGATATCAAAACTTATGTAGCAATTGACCATATTGTTCCTTCACTAATGTCATCCATCCAGCCCTCAGTGGAAGAAACTTTATGGAAAGGAAGATGTAGTTTTTTTTTTTTTTTTTAATAGAGAAAAGGGAATAGTTTTATGACACTACTAATTTTAAAAAACTATTTTGGCAGCTAATATAATGCAACAAATATTTACTAAAGTAGCTATTAGCTACCTTTTTCGAACAGACTCTAAGATATTATATCTCTATTTACACATTTAGAACTTAAATTATTCGTAGTATGCCATGTTTACAGGATAATCTATAGTTTTCAGATTATCATCTTTTACATAGAAATTTAGACTAGTTAGATTATTCAGGACCTGCAGTTAAGCAAGAAGTGTCAGTTGACACCCCTTAAGAAAATCAAAGTGTTATCTACCTTCCATTTGACCATTAAAAGATATCGTGTTAGTTATCAACCCTGTATATACCAAAAATATAATTGGAGGTCAGATCAGATTGATTATAGTTCAAAATAAAAGAAGCTAAGGACATCAATTTCACGTTCACCTGCTATTTCAGCGAAACTTTAGGATATGGAGCAGATTCCATATATCATAGAAGTATTCTTTTTACAACTTTGGATCAAGGTTGGACTTTGAACTTCCAAAGGTGAGCCCAAACCAATATAAGATATTAGGGACCCGAAATTTATTTAGTCTAAATACAATCCAACCCTTTTTGAGTCTAATCCAGTCCGACAAATTTGAACTAAACTTTGAAGTCTGAACTTTGGGCCATCCGGCGACACCCCTAAAAGCCCCTCAGCTTTATCCTCGGACAAGTATGTAATCCAAGATCATGGTCATCATCTTTCAAGCAAGATTAGTTTTAGGAGTCATTGTTCATTTCTGCAAGTTGCAGTTTCCAAGACTTGGAGTCTTCTAACTCATCCTGTCACCATTAACAACAGAAAATCAGCATCTTCATTGATCAAGTTTAATATATTTGTCAAACCAGATTATAAAATTTTCATATTTTTCGAGAAAAAAACTAACTTTAAATATACAGAAACTTCCGAAAAGAACAACCAAAATATGTCAATCTATCACTCGTTCATTATTAAGTTTACTTCGTTCGCAAATCATTCAATAGGACTGAATCTCAAGTTCTCAAATCTTTGTTTCCAGTTCACTTGAAAACTGATTCAAATGAATAAACTTCATCTTAAAACTCCTTGACTAAAAATTTAAGAAAATTCTATCATCAAATAACTGCCAAATTATTATACCAACGACTAGAATGTTCACCATTATAAAAGCTGAAATTGAAGTAAACAATCTCAAAAATTTCAGATTTAATATCAGATCACCAAGTTGGTGAACAATTAACTTTACCTGAAACACTTTCTCTCTCCATTGGAACACACAGCCACGTGCTTCTAGATGTCCAAAAAGTGGTTGTGGAAGCAAAGATTTGAATGACGAGTGAAGCTTAACTTTTGTCAACCCTCCACAGGCTAATAAGGCTGCTGCTAGACCTCTTGGGCTCAATCCTTTCAAGTGCAATATGATCATGCTCTGTAAACAACTTATGCTGGCGAGGGACAACAGGCCAACGTCTGTAATTGATGTACATGACAGATTAATCTGTAGAGGATCCATCAGGTTCACTCGTTAGATCAATAGTTTATATACCGATTGAGTGGAATAAATAATTCAAGTCCAAAGTTTTACAACAAGTTGGACAGATAAAGATACCTCTTTAAGATTCTGAGAGAAATGAGCAAGAGGTAGAACTCCAAAATCATTAATGTTGTAGCACTTCTTTATATCCAACTTAGTGAGGTGCTTACATCCGACTGCAATAGCTGCTATGCCTAGAGAACTTATAAGAGGACATCCTCGGCATTCTAATGTGTTTAATTTTGCACATTTTGACATCGATATCAACGAAGCATCTGTGATGCCTTTGCAGTATGATATGTTGATCATTTCTAGAGCAAGACAACCACGTGCAATGGCTGTGATGCCTGAATCTGTAATATCCATAGATCTGGTCCAGGAAATTGTACTTGTAATTAGACAAGAATAGGCACAATGAATATGAAGTATAAAATAAGACAAACATGACCACTAATTAGTACTCAAGTTGGCTTATTAGAATGAGAAGTGAACATACAATAATCACACGCCTTACAACCCAGCAAGTTCTATAAGTGATAAAATACACAAAATTCATCCACAGGGACCTTCTCTTTCATATACTTCATAGGCATGGATGAGTTATCTAATAAGAAATTCTCAGCAATCAATTCTCATTCTACTTGAATTTCATCTATTAGCCTTTTATATTTAGATAAGATATCAGTGGTTTGTCCTAGTGAAAGAATTCATTGCTCATGTACTTTTTTTCCTAGAATACAATTTATCATGGCTGTCTAGGAGAGGACGAGACAAGAATGAGCAGTCCTATGAGAAGACCAAAGCTAAGGCAAGTGTCAATAACGCATGCTATGACCTGAATTCTCCTTCTCATGGTATTTGTGTGTTTTCTGTTATACTAACTCGTTTAGAAGCTCTCAAGCACAAAGTTGCTAGCTCTATACTTTTGATTCATGTAAAACCATCTTAATTTCTTTACTACGTGTAGCACACAACTGGTCTAAGAACTGTACAGCACCTAAACTTTGATGAACAACAGTTAAATGAAAATGCATAATCCACAAACCTGTACAAGTCAAGTTCCACAAGCTTAGAGCAGCGGTTGCCTATATGACTCAGCCCCTCATCAGTTATATTCAAGCAGATTCCAAGTTTAAGAATCGATAGTTTTGAGCACTTGGAGATGGACTTTAGACCTGCATAGAAAAAGAAGCTGTAAGCTCACTGAATTATAGCATTCATAAAAAGTCAACCACAAAATGCAATCAACAAACCTTCATCATCTATCTCATTATCAGTAAGGTCAAGCTCCTCCAGAAGATGGCATCTCCGACCTATAAGAACGAAGGCTTCTCTAGGAACCAGAGTACAAGACTCCATCCTCAGAGATGTGAGAAACGCGCAAGAATACGCAATCTGGGCAATGGATACACAAGTTAACTTCCGACAACATGTAATATCTAGCTTTCGGAGCTCCTTTTGTTTCTTAACCAAGGAAGACAAGCCTTCATCAGTCACACCAGAGCATTTACTCAGGCTCAGTTCCCGTAATGAAGCACAGTAATTACCAATGGCCTGAAGACCAGAACATGTAACTACACAACCATCTAGTTTGATGGATTGCAGTTTAGACAGCCTCTGCAAACTACGAGCAAGATCAAGAGTGACCTGAAAATACAAGCATGGTAAGGGACAGGACAGATGACCAATATATATTATTAATAAAGAAAAAAACAAAGAGGAATCCAAAATCTTACAGGAGAACCATATGCTAATGTCAATTGCTGAAGACAGCCAGTCCCGCTTGTTAATGAAGACAAGCCTGTATCGCTCACATTCTGGCAACTTGACATGTCAAGAGTCTACAAAAGGGAAAACAATGCCAATCAATAAAGACAAAGATTCTCCTTCCATATGGCACCCAACAAAGAGCAAACTATGAAAAGGAACTGGAATGTTAGCTTTGTTTTCAAGAATCAGGATGAGAAATTATGTTCCCCTACATGGCTACGTAAAACTTGACCCCTTTCAAAGGAAAAATGTTGTGGCAAGTTGACATTTCAAAAGTCTACAACAGGGAAAACATGCAGATCAATAAGGAAAACATATTTCTTTCATAAGGCACCAAATATAGAAAACACTATAATTTCTTTACAGAACGAAACTTGGGTAAGCTTTCTTCTTTCGCAACGACGAGTATGAGAGCTTATGTTCCCCTACATGGCTACATAAAAATTTTTGCATTTGGGAAGGCATTTAGCCAACTTATACTCGCAACCTTCTTATCTAATCTTTCCAAAATATTATTTGGACCACTTGTTGATTTTCGCCAAGTATAAGAGTTCCCCTCAAAAGGGAGGCAGCGTAGAAATAATTCATAATAGTTTGTGTTCAAATTTGTTAAACTTTAAAACTTGATCTTTATTAATCCTTTGAAGATTTACAAGGACCTAATAGTTCACGCAACTATGCAAGGAAGTGGAGCACCAAGCATATGGCCATTCCCTGTTAACATATTATCATATTCATTTAGAAAAGCAATAATCTTGATGGCACAACACCTAATTCTGACGGGATGCCTTAAATTAGTCGGCCAACCATGACTTGATGACCAATCATCACTTGATGACCAATAATATCCCCTAATATTTAAGTCTAACTCCAACGTTTGATTCCTTGCTAATTCTTCAAGTATTGGAAACCTGAGTTTTACACCTCTGATACTCATATTGAATTGCAACTTTTTCCGAGTTTCAGCCTCTTGATTAAACATTCCGAGAAGGGTCGATGATAGAGTTTGGTTGTGATAATCGAGAGACACGCTCAAAGGCTCGAATAATCGATCGGGTACGCCGAGTTTCGACCAAAGCGTTAGATTAACATCTGCCGTCATATAGTTGGAACTAGAAATTTTCATCGAAGATACCTTTAAGAAATCAATGTGGAGTTCAAAACTATCTTGGGAATAGTACATAGTAAAAATTAGCAAAACAGTCGAGAAAATCAAGAGTGTGACAGAGAATGGAACACAGCATTGTAGAATCAAACTCTCGTTCCTACGTGATAATAACGGGCTTCCTTGCTCTTCATTACGTATACGTAAGCGCTGCATAATTAAGGGATCCGACGACATAGCCAACAACAGGTAGAATATGGTAGGGTTTTGTTGCTACTCCTCATATATATATATTTGCCATATATATATATATATATATATACTTGTTGATCCGAGGAACATGGTTTAGGTCAAAAGCACAAATAAACCCACGTTTTTTAGCCCATAAACCAATCGAATCGTGTCAAAACGGTTTATTTTACAATTTTGCGCGGTCTGACCCAATCATTATTTTTATTACTAAATATTATTATAGTATTAAATCTAATCATTAAAATAATATCTTCTTAGATATTATTGTTATTATTATTATTAATTATTAATTATCATTATTATCATTAATTATTATTATTATTAATAATAATTTATGATTATTAATATTATTTATTTATAACTATCATTTAAAAATATCCAAAATACAATTATTATTTTTCATTATTAATTATACATTATTATTACTTATCATTATAATTATTATTTAATATTCATATTATTATGGTTTAAATATTATTTATATATTCAACTCAATTCAATTCAATTCAGTTCAGTTCAATTCAATTTAGTTCGATTTGGTTCGGTTCGGTTCAGTTCAGCTGTTTTATGCCGAAGAGACCAGCCCCCTAAGACCAAAGAATCTATATCAATATATAATCGAAAAAGTTGTTGAAGCTGAAAAAAGAAGGCAATTAACAAAATTGGCACTAATTGATTTGGCTAGGTTTTCTTAGGAAATATTACTATATCTAAATAATGAAAATTAACCAAATTTTATCCTAAAATTATTGACGTAAATCAAGATAATTGGTCAAGATTAATGTTTGGTTTACATGAAAAGTCAAAATTCCCATGAAATTGCAATTTATTATAGGAAATAAGTTACTTAATCAAATTCATAAAAAATTGGTTAAATTGGTTAAATTATTTGGTTGACAATGGGGGAATTAAATTCCCATGGGAATTTCTACTTACCTAGGGGGACCTAGGTAAGTAACTTCCTCCATTTTGTGGAACATCAAAATTTCTAGGAAATTCTAATTCCTTCATTCTGCTATTTTATTGTCAATCAAGCAACTCACCAATTTTTCAATTCCTAGGAATTTCTATTTCCCATGTTTTCTCATATCAACCAAACAACTCGATATATGGTTTATGGTTGATATATATAAGAATTTGGAAGTGTATGTCTTAATTCCATAAATTGACTAAGGGTATGTTCTCTTCGGTATAAAACAGCTGAATTGAACTGAACTCAATTAAACTAAACTGAACTGAATAGTGATATGTGAGAGTAAAAGTATTGTCCAGAGCTGGATTGAACTGATCTAAACTGAACTGAACTGAATTGCATTAAATTGAACTGAACTGAACTGAAAATAAGCTGGGGAGAAAAGGCCCTAAAAATGTGAAATACCATTACGAAAGTAGATGAGGCAAATAACTAGACCTAAAATAATTCATTTATAACTAGATCGGTAGTAAATTTTATTAATCTTCTGATTGTGTTCAAAAATTACATTTATTATTGTTGTCATCTGATTTATTACCAGAAATACTAATAAAAATATTAGATATTTATAAATAAATTATTAAGGGAAATTCTCTATGATATCTTTCTAGTATTGATTTTTTTTCCAATGGTACACCTGAAATTACGATTCTCAATGGTACCTTAGTATTATTGACGTTTTTCAATGGTAGACATTCTTAAGTCTTCATTGTCAATAATACCCTTCAAGTATTGACTTTTTACTAAATTACTCATGAATATGATCTAACCCACAAAATAGATTTATTAACAAAAAATGGAACGGGTGACCGATCAACTATGAAGGATATAAACTAGTGAGTGTCCCAGGCGATGCCGTGAGTTGTTACTTTTCTTAATATTTTATCAAGTGAGGAAAAATTAACGTAATGACATGATAAGTAATTGCATGATTTTTGAAAAATAAACCCCTTAAAAGTTTGGTTATAATGAAAGCAATAGCTTAATTCTTTCTACAAGGAATTGGAGTAAGAATTTATGTCTATAATAATCTCTTGTTATTATCATAAAAAGGTTAGGTATTTAACTACTGGTGCAAATCTTTTAATGAGATATAATTATAAGACCTTATGATATTTTCTTTTGAAATACTAAACAATGGTGTTATCGACTTATCGTGGATTGATGGTTAATCTTTCACTTTTTGTTTCAGAGATCACGTGTTTGATACCTTATACAACATTATTTTTTTAATTGAGGATTTTACTTTAAAATAAAGCATTTGCATTAGAGTCTTAGAGGAGAGTACCACGTGGCACACAAACTTTCTTATATACACCTTTTAACATATTAGCACTAGGGAAAAAAAAAAAAAGAAAGGGCTGCGCAGGAAGGGCTGCGCTTTTCCTAAAAGCGCAGCCCTACTAAGTGAAGGGCAGCCCTTCACTTAGTAGGGCTGCGCAGCCCTTCTGTAGGTAAGAAGGGTTGCGCTTTTCCTAAAAGCGCAGCCTTCTTAAAAAAATATGAAAAATTCATCTTCGCGGGCTTCAAATATTAAGCGGGTTTCGTCAAATATATTATCCCTCATTCTCTCTCCTCTCTCACGTCCCTCGTTATCCCTTTTCCTCCTTCTCTCACGTCCCTCCTCCCTTTCCTCCTTCTCTCTCATCCTCTCTTCTCTCTCAAAAACTCCCAGAAACGTTGCGACGAAAACCCTGAAATGATTTGCACTAATCATGCCGACGGAGTCCGATTGCCTAATTTGACACCTTTTCGGAAGCGGAACGGGCCAACGAGTCAAACTCACCGCTATGCTCTGATGTTTAGGCTTTTTAAGTCATCCGAGTTCGTTTAAGCCTCCAAATAGGCATTTTAAGTATTTTCGAATTTTTTTTTCCTTAATTATGTATTAGAGTTTTGTTTTATGTATTTAAACATTATTAGGTTAATGTTTGGAGGTAGTTCTTGTATTTTCAGATCTATAATGTTCTTGTATACTTCCCTTTATGTTTGATTAATGTTCTTGTATACTTCTCTTTGTTTTCATTAATTATTCTTGTATACTTCTCTTTGTTTTGATTAATGTTCTTGTATTTTCATCTTTGTTTTGATTAATGTTCTTGTATTTTCAGATCTATTATTTCTTCTCTTCTGTATATTAGTTTTTGTTCCTTTTTTTCATTTTCATTTCGTTCTTTTTTTTTGTTTTGGGTTTAGTATTTTCGTTTTCGTTTCGTTTCTCTTCTCTTCTGTTTAATTTCAGAAAATGTGAGATTATGAGTAAAAAAATGTCAAAAAAAAATTTTTTTTTTGTTTTTTTTTGGTAGGAAGGGATGCGCTTTTACCTAAAAAGCGCAACCCTTCTAGCTTAGAAGGGCTGCGCTTTTCTAGCGCAGCCCTACTTAAAAAAGTGAAGGGCTTCTACTGAAAGGGCTGCTGTCAAAAAGCGCAGCCCTACATGCATTTTTCAGCACAACCCTTCTTCATTTTTCCACTAGTGTAGTATAGATAGTTATATAGCCATTATATTTATATGTAATTGTTATATAATGATTTATGTCTTCTTCATAATTAAATTCCTTGTTATAATAATGCTCAAACCTTCAAAAACTAAAAATAAGCTTAATTTGATAATTGTATGTAATAAAAGTTAAAAATTGATAAACTAACCATTATAAGAAAGGAGAAGTATGATTTCTTTTATAAAATTACATATATATCTTAGTAATGATCATTTTTTGGCTTCCTTAGGTTATCTTAAGACAAAAAAAAAACTCCCTCGTAAAAAGGGATTTTCTCTCTTATCGAGCGTTCTACCATCCGTCGCCCTCCACTGCAGCGGCTGTTTTCCTGTGCCAACGACAAAGGAGATTACAAAAATCTGTTCGAAACTTATATTCGATGATTAGGAGGAAACAATCTTAGATCTTAAAATAATAGATCATAGCATTGATGACAAAAAACCTTCATTGTTAATCTTGAGACGTTTACTGATTAAATGATCTTACAACGTTGAGGCTTTCAAACGCACAATTACAAACATTTGCGCACCAGCACATGGATTGGTTATCAGGGTTTTAAGCCCTAATTAATCCGTATGCCTTTCAATTTTTTCACTGGCGAGATATGAGGAAGGTGTTAGATGGCAGGCCTTGGTGTTTCGATAATATGCTTGTGTTATTGAAGGAAGCGGATGGTTACAAACAATCTGATTAAGTTCTCATTAACCAATCGCCTTTTGGGGTTTGTATCAAGAACCTGCCTTTTAATTACCGTTCCGATGAGATAGTGAAGGCTTTGGTTGGGAACATGGGCGCGATTTTGGAGATGGAAGAAGATCTTCTTGGCATTGGTAGATATCGAAGGGTGAAAGTTATGCTTAACATCAGTATCACTAAACCTTTACGTAGATACAGGAAGATAAAGGATACGAAGGGGAGGGAAGTTTAACTCGATTTTGCGTATGAAAAATTGTCCTTTTTCAGTTTTGCATGTGGAGTTATGGGTCACTCTAAAAGAGATTGCCATGAAGTTCCGGAAGAAGAGAAGCAGGAGAAGTTAGGTTGGAATATTGGTTGAAGGATGGTCAAAGGAAGGAGTTAGAGGAGGAAGAAAATTTTCAAAAGAATAAGAAGGTTTTATTTCATGTTGAAGAACTCAGCAGCAAATTGAACCTATTTCTACTACTAACCTTATTACTAATCCCAAGAATATACTGGTGACTACAAGGGAGGAGACCCAAGCAAGAATGAGGCGACAACTGACACCTAAAACATAAAATTCCTTTACATGGAACTCCAGGTATAATAAATAACTTGGGATCTGAACCATGTCACTTGGCTTTAAAACAACTGAATACTATTGTTTTCAATAGCACTGCTCCTCTTAAACCTAGTAAATCTTCTTCTTGGAAGAGGTTGGCAAAGGCAAGTATGGAGGATAAAGGGTATGCTCAGATGGACATGGATTGGACTGATGTGTCTCACAGAAGAACAGTAGCAGATACTATGGATTGGGGAGATGGTATATGCCGGTGCTACGAAGTGCATGAAGCAGAGCCCTACACATGACTCTTACTCCACTATTTTGGCGGAGGTTGGTATGAACCAACCCCACCACTCATCATGAATACAATGTGGTGGAACTGTCATGGGATGGGCGACCCCCGGTCAGTTCGACAACTCCGAAAACTCTCAAATCTTGAACCCCGTTCCATCCAAAAATTTGGGAGTGCACATATCATTCCAGTTCTTTCGATGAATTTTTCGATTCGGTCCAGTCCCTTCCCCCCCTCAAAAAAAAAAGAAGCGAGACATCACTGAACTAATTTTATCACTAGTAGAAAAAGGGCGATTTGCGTCCCCCTATGTGCGTCGCACTAAAACGGAAACGACGCAAAAACAAAATTTGCGTCGCATGCTCACTGGGGTACGACGCAAAAGACAACACACAAGCACCAGGTATGAGTGATGTGCGTCGCATCCTTCCTAGCTACCTGCGACGCATACGGACCATATGCGTCGCACCATCATGAAGGTACGACGCACATCACTTGAAAATAAATGAGACCTATCTGCAATGTGCGTCGGATGGTTTGTAGAGTGCGACGCGGATAATTGGGCCCAATAATATAGACACGCGGATGGTATGTACACTCCTTTTTATTTACAAACCCTACTTCATTACTTCCTCATATCAGCCGTCACTCTTCTTTTCTCTCTCTCTCCTTCTCTTTTTCCTTCCTCATTAGTTCATTTTCAGTAACTTCTCTCCTTCCTTAAACTTCTCTCTCCTTCTCATTTTTATTTTCATTTTATCATCCCACATTTGTTTTTCTTCGCCGAAAAATCTGCAAGTTCTTCAACTGATTCGTCAGATTTTTCAAGGTTTCTCAGTTCGTTTTCCGGCCATTCGAACGAACGAACGAAAGGAGACACGTAGAAGAGCAGCGAAGAAATCTGATTTTCGGCGACTACACAGGTTCGTTTTTTTTCATTTTTCGATCTGATTCATTTTTTTCAACTACTTGATTTTTCAACTACACTCGAAATCTCGATTTTCGGCGACTACACAATCGCCATTAAACAACTCGATTCCAACTACTCGAAATCGCCATTTTTTTTCATTTTTTAGATTTGATTTTCGATTTTAATTTTCAGATCTAAAAATACGTTTTTTTCATTTTTAGATCTAAAAACTAAAAACTTTCTACTGATGACCTTTTGTTTTTTTTTTCATTTTTTTCCGTTTAAAAAACACAAGCAGCATGTGCTTGGTGGTTCACGAAACAGAGCGACAGCAGCAGCCAGGAACATAATGTGGTTTGGTGGTTCATGAAACAGAGCAACGCGCACTAGTATAGAACACAGACTTGTACTTCTTGTTGTTTCGATTCACATTGTTTCGATTGTATTTCGTATTTCGTTGTTCGATTCAGATTAATGCAAATCAGTTAGTACTCCCATATTTTGTATATCGATTTTATTGTTGTGGAGTTGTATTTCTGTAATTTTATTTAATTGATTTTCTGTAATTTATGTATTCTTTTTTCTGTAATTTTATTTTATTGTTGTGGAGTATTCGTTTTTTTTTATATCGTTTTATTTGTTTATTATTGCGTTTGCAACAGAACGTATCCTTCATTGATTTTCCAGTCATGAACGTTTCTGTAATTAATTTTCTTTTCCCTCTCAAAAAAAAAATTTTTTAAAAAAAAAATACCAATTTGCGTCGCACGTATCCCAAGGTGCGACGCAAATCACTCATCTGCGTCACACCCTAAGAGATGTGCGACGCACATTACAGCTCTATGTTGGCTGGGCAGACTCATCTGCGTCGCACCGTATATAACGTGCGACGCAAATAACTACTTAATTTGCGTCGTATGTGAAAACGACGCAGATCGTTTTTAGTCATTTGCGTCGAGGGCTTTGGCGTCGTACCAGGGTCCGACGCAAATAGGCGCCTCACATCCGACGCAAATTGCCTTTTCTGTACTAGTGTATCAATTATGAACAAGGAAGCTTATATACACCCATCAAATATGTCGGAATAGCTTGGATAATTGATTTGGGGAGAATCTTTTTCCCGGCTCGTGATAGAAGTTTCTCCTTCCATCCCTTCAATTTCTTCCATATTTTATCTATTAGAGCTTCAAACATAAATTTTTTAGATCTCCCCACCACAATCGAAAGACCTAAGTATTTGCTATGTCTGTCGACTTGTCTCGCTCATATTCATACCACTCATCAAATCTTCTTGTTGTTTAGCACTAACCCCTTTGCTAAAAGATGCTTCCGACTTTTCATAATTAATTTTTTTCCCGGATGCTTCTTCGTACTGGTTGACAATATCAACTATTACTCAGAATTTTTGTCAGTTTGCTCTTACAAAAAGAAGATGAGAATTTTTTGGATCATTTTGACTAGCCTTTGCTCCATGAAGATGTCTCTCCTGCACTTTTTTTTGTAACATGTGAGAGAAGGCATCAGCTACCAAAATAAACAGCTAAGGAGAGAGAGGATCCCCCTGTCTAAGCCCCCGAGAAGGACTCATATCCCCACAAACTCTTCCATTATTCACCATAATGAAAGAGTATGAGACAGTTTGGACACAAGCCATCACCAATTTCACCATCTTCCATCAAAACCCATTGTGAGCAGCAGCAACTTTCTAAGAAAACCCCATTCCACCCTTTCATAAGCCTTACTCATGTCAAGCTTTTATGTAATAGTGCCTTTGCGCTCCTTGCTTCATTTCTTCATTATGTGAAACAATTCAAGAGCAATGATAGTATTGTCAGTGATCAATCTCCCAAGCGCGAAAGCACTTTGGTTTTCAGTTACAACATGAGGAAGAATATTCTTTAGACACATCACAAGAGTTCTAGTAACTAATTTATACAAGACCTTACACAAATTGATCATAGGTCTAAATTCCACCATAAAAGTAGGAGATTTGACCTTAAGAATTAATATAAAATAATATTAGTTCTATTAACATGATTTGGGGAGTTCACACCATGTAAAATATCACTAATAAAACTAGTTACATCATTTCCTACAATAAGCCATAAGCACTGAAAAAAAATAGCATGCATACCAATAGGCCTCGAGGCTTTACACGGGTGCATCTGGAGAAAAGCAACATGGATTTCTTCCTTCGAATAGGGCTGAGGAAGAATGTCATTGAATTCCACAATGACAGAACAAGGCACATGAGACAGGACCTCATTCAAGTGAGACGGACTCTTAAGAGACGAGTCAAAAAGTTTCTTGTAATAATTCTCGATCACCTCCTCCAAACTCTCATCATCAGTTTACCATATACCCTCCTCATCAAAAAGGCCTACAATTCTATTTCTTTTCTTTCGTTGAGAAGCTTTGTGGTGAAAGTAGCTCGTATTTCGATCACCATCCTTAACCTCCAGGACCCGGGATCTAATATACCAATATGCTTCATGTTTTTTCGATTCAAATCATCAAGCATGCCTTCGAGCTTACCACACCCACCACAACTTTCATTCGAAATCTTTATTTGTTGCGCCGCTTTTAGAGCTTTTCTGCCTCTTCAATATGCTTCCCTAGTTTATCAAAAGTCCCATTGCTCCAACACTTTAACTTCTGACCCGTCAAACACAATTTTTGCATAACCGAAATGCCTGCACTTTCACTCCACACTTCACTAACCACCTGCTCACAAGAATAATCAAACAACCAAGCAGTTTCGAATTTAAAAGTAGAGTACATGGTGTTGACAGAAGCTGCTAAAGAGGAAATATGGTTAAAAGAGCTAGTTAGTGATCTTGGTTTACATCACGATCAGGCCATTGTGTATTGTGACAGTTAGAATGCAATATGCTTAGCCAAGGATCAAGTCCATCAGGAGAGGACTAAGCACATTGATGTGAGATATCATTTTCTGAGGAGTGAGACAACGGTTAAGGTGAAGAAGGTAGGTATAGCTTATAATCCTACTAATATGTTCACCAAGTCGGTTCCGCATAGTAAGTTTCAACATTGTTTGGACTTGCTTAATGTTCGTGATTGTTAATTGCTCTTTGGGGCAAGTCTGGGGTCCTTGGGGGCTAATATGGTGTCCTTAAGGGACAAATCTAGTCTGATTGTCTTTCGAGGCAAATCTGGTTGCATAGAGAATATGGGCATTGTGTTCAATGCGTCTGTTATCTGGTTAGCTGGCTCGTTGTGAGAGGATTCAAGTCAAGGTGGAGATTTGTAAGAATATGCCTTGAATCTGTAAGAATCGGGTTATCTACAAAACGGCGAGTCGCGATAGTGCGTCTCAGCTCGTGGGCAAATGCCGAGAGCTTAAGAAGCAAATCTGGTTGATTGTCTTTCGAGCCAAATCTGGTTGCATATAGAATATGGGCATTGTGTTCAATGCGTCTGTTATCTGGTTATCTGGCTCGTTGTGAGAGGATTCAAGTCAAGGTGGAGATTTGTTAGAATATGCCTTGAATTTGTAAGAATCGGGTCATCTACAAAACGGCGAGTCGCGACAGTGCGTCTCAGCTCGCGGGCAAATGCGGAGAGCTGACCACGACTCGCGCCCAGTGTCACGGCTCGCTGTAGGCGTGGGATTGGTGAAATGCATTACGCGATTCCGAATTAGATTAGCCGAGTTAAATGCCTATTTAACCTAATATCGTTTATGAAATTAGTTCATAACATCTGTAAGATGATATTCCTCTTCATCAATAAAACTATTCTCTCTTTGCCCGTGGACGTACGTAGCTAACACTCTGTTGGTACATCTTTCATAACAAGTAGGTGAGCTTTAGGGCCTGTTCTCCCCAGCTTATTTTCAGTTCAGTCCAGTTCAGTTCAGTTCAAACCAATTCAGTTCAGTTCAGATCAGATCAGTTCAGACCAGTTCAGCTCTTGACAATACTTTTACTCTCACATATCACTATTCATTTCAGTTCAGTTCATTTCAATTCAGTTCAGTTTAGTTCAGATCAGTTCAATTCAGATCAGTTCAGCTGTTTTATGCCGAAGAGAACAGGCCCTTAATTTGTTTTTGTTTAGAGGTACGTAGCTGATAAATTATGTAAGTCGATAATCTTTGTATATCTTTTTTATTATCTTGGTATATCTTTTTTAATTTTGATATTAACCTATCATTATTAGCATGATATTATCCTTTTGCTGATTGTTAGGCACTTATCATATTGTATTTTTAGCCTAATATTTCTTCCCATATGGAAAATATCAATCCTAATAATAAAAGATATACAAAGATTATTCACATCATAATCTAATCAATGGCAGTTTAATGAATTTTGGTTGGCCTGTGGCTGTTCTAGTCTTTGCTAGTGCAACATGATGTGGAAGAAAAGAACAATCATAAATCATTAATCACAACTCACAAGTTCATATAAGTTGCTGATTGCTGATACAAAATTAAAGGAGCAGCGAAGAAAAATGCATAAATTGATTAATTCACACATAAAAAGGCAAAGAGATTTAGATGCAATGCTAATTTATGCTACCATCAAACACAAGCTGTATTCGTCCCTGATTGTTAAATTGTACATAACACAAAAATAATCTTCCTCACCCAAAAAAAAAAAAAATCGGGACTTATCATCGTAAGTATAGAAACTGTTGATGGTTGCCCCTAGTTTCCAGAGTACCTATATTTGCATGGGGGTGGAGTACCCATCATGCTTCCAATACTCATATTATTAGATGCAGGTAAAAATCTGAGCTTAACTCCATCACAGTTGATTATGACATTTGACCTAGTACGACGACTTTTATCTAATGTCCAAAAGGCACTAACTATTCTCACACTAAACTCTAATGCTTGTTCTTGATCTTGATCTTGATCTTGGGTTGCCATCAATTCCTTAGCAATTGATTCCACGATTACACGATGATCTTCGGCCTTAACGTCGATTACTACATTCATCGTCTTCTGCTTTGTGCCTTGTCGGTAGTTGTTGCCTTCTTGGTATAAAGGCTCGAGCTTCGTTGATGAGATCGAGTCAAGTTGATAGTTGATTGACACCATGAATGACTCAAATAATGTGTTTTGCTCAGTTTCTGTAATAAGGGTTAGCATCATAGTCATAGTCATATTTGCCTCCATCGAAATCGTTGTAGGAGAAGTTACCTCCATCGAATCAATCTGGAAGAATAACGGATGACCAGGAAAAGACACCGCAATGATTACAATAGAGCCCATCAATATGGTGAAAAGGATTATAAACGGCATAAAAATTATCAAAATACCCCGATGATCACGAACATTCATGAGGTTTCTACTATTTTGAGTTTCATTCTTGGAGTTTTGGCGATGATAATAACCAAGTAAGGGCTCTTCTATTGTTTTCATGATTTCCAACACTACTTCTTGCAGATGCAGATGCTATTGTTATGATAATAACCTACACAATTAACTTTTGCGGTTTGCCCTACTCGTTGAGGAACAGACGATATATATAAACCCGAAATCAAGATATCAAGGTTGGACTTGTCAATCGATTCATACAGGCAGGGGCGGATCCAGCGTGGGTTCAGTGGATTCAACGGAACCCACGAAAATTTGGAGGAAAAAAAGAAATCGGCGAAAAATCGAAATAAATAAAACGAATATATAATTCCCGCGCCGTGTTTTGTTAAGTTTTTGATGTTTGGTTTAGTGGCTTGATGGGCCGCAAATCTTCAACCCACACTTGATGACAATGCGGGTTCGACTCCCGTATAAAATGGGATTTCGTTTTCCTTGATTTATGTTTTTGTTTTCTTTCTATGGAACTTTACTTTGTTTTGTTTTCTTTCTATGGAACTTTACTTTGTTGAGTTTATCTTGTAAAAGATTGTCTACTTTTAAATTAAAATTAGGCAATAATAAGCCCGATATTAAAAAGAGAATTAGTCCAATAGTAATTAGGTTAATTTTTTTAGATGACTAGTTTAATTTATTTAGTGACTAGGTATACTTTCATATTAAAATTAGACCGTTTCTTCTAATAATTTTTGTACTTTGTTTCTTTTTCTGTTTGATTCTGATAGAGTGCCTAAGGGCTAAGATAATGTACTGCAATATATTCCAACGTTCTATGCAAGCATTTGACAACCTAAAATACTTCACATAGAGCTACTTTTTAATTTTATTTTAGTATTTTTAATTTATAGTTTTGTAGAGCATTTTTCTTCATTCCTCTTTTAAAAAATCTCACCTCAAATAAATCCGACTTTTACCTCTCCTATAATAATCTCAATTTTTCCTATTTTTAAAAGTAACTAAGTTCGAGTACTGTCTTATCAAAATAACATGAATTATTCAATTTCCTATATGAAATATAGAAAATATATTAGTAATGTTGTAACAGCAAAAAAAAGATAAGAGTTTGAATTATTATGAGAACTATCCCAAAACTTAGAAATAAACCGAGTTATTCAAATCAAATTTCCGTCCATTAACTGTTTTTAGATACCAGAAATTGAGCATTTCATTGTCCTTTTGTATATCCATATTTTCGATTACTTAGATAAGTGTTATATACTTCCTCTGTTTCTTTTTACTTGCAACAGTTTGACTTTCACGCTTATCAATGCATATTTTCAACCATCAATAAGTTTAATTACGGATAAATAAAAATTATAAAAAATATATATTCGAAAAATATATCTTCAGACGAATCTAACAAGATCCAACATGAATATGTTTTTTTCTTAACTATAAATCACCAAACATAAAGTAAGTTGAGTTGGTGAATAGTGTAAAAGTCAAACCGTTGCAAGTAAAAAAGAAACGGAGGAAGTAATTGCTAATGCATAAGATTTTAAATTTTTATTCATCTCAGTTTTCAAAGTACTCCGAACCCACGTGGGACAAATTCTGGATCCGCCACTGCAAACAGGGCCGTAGTTGCGGGTGTGCAAAGAGCCCCTTCGTACAGGTCCCCAATCCAAAAAAATTTGGTTTATTTGAAAGGGCCCAATTTAAAAAAATATCATGCATTGTATAAACGGCAAGCTCCTGGATTCATAACACTTCGAATTAAATATGTACTTTCTGTTACTTTAATACTGTAACCTTAATTCTAATTAAATCGCTAATTCCAATTGCAGTAGGTTACTTTATTACGTTAGTATAGTCAATATTTCCTTTTATGTGTTACTTTAATATAAAATTTTAAATATCGTATAAATGGATCTTATTTTAAATTACTTTTTGAACACTTTCCAATTGTACAAAAATTATAATACTATGAACTATATATATTAAAAGTTATAATCAATTTAGGGCATATTTTCCACAAATTATTTTCATTTCAGTTCAGCTCAGCTCCAATCAGTTCAGTTCAGTTCAGTTCCGCTCCAATCAGTTCAGTTCAGCTCCATTCTTTTATAACCACTTTGTTAAATATTATTATTATGTTGGTATAATTTATTTTACTAATTACTCTTATTATTATTATTTATTTTTATATCATTACTATTAAGTATTATTATTATTGTTGTTGTTGTTGTTTCTATATATTATTTTGTTTATTATAGCTTTACTCATTATTATTACTATTATTATTAGGAGGAACATGGTTTAGGTCAAAGCACAAATAAACCCACGTTTTAAAGCCCATAAACCAATCAAATCGAGTCAAGACGGTTTATGATGTAAGTTTCGCGGTCCAACCCAATCATTATTTTTATTATTAAATATTATTATATTATTAAATATAATTATTAAAATAGTAATATTAATTTAATTCTTAGATATATATTATTGTTATTATATATCATCATCAAGTATTAATATATTAATACAAATAATATAAAATAATTATTATTAATTATCATTATTATTATTATTATTTTATGATTATTAATATTATTTATTTATAATTACCATTTAAAAATATCCAAAATACTATTATTATTCATTATTATTACTTATCATTATAATTATTATTTAATAATCATATTATTATTGTTTAAATATAATTTATATATTTATTACATTCAATTTAATTCAATTTAATTTAATTCAATTGAATTCAATTCAATTCAGTTCAATTCAGTTCAGTTCAGTTCAGTTGTTTATGCCGAAGAGAACATGCCCTTACTATATTTAAGTTTATCATTGTGAACCCAACTCTATTTATTCTTATCCTAAACTCTATTTGTATTTTAATTAATTTAGAACTCTATTTATATTCGAAAATAATAATATGACATGATACTTAATGAGCGCGACAAATGGCACAACAAGAATACGCGCTTTTAGCGTCTGAATTTACCATCCGGCCGTATCAGACGCAAATTAGCGTCCATTTTTGTAAATTTAGCGTCCGTCTTTGAACGGACGCTAATTAACGTCCGTTTTTGTAAAATTAGCGTCCGTCTTTGAAGCCGACGCTAATTAGCGTCCGTTTTGCAAATTTACCGTCTTAAATGACGGACGGTATTCAATGGTCATAAAGAAAAAACGACCCACCTTATTTCCTTATTCTCTCACCTCACATCACAACCTCCTCTTTCTTCGTCTTCTTTCTCGCTCTTCTTTTCTTCAATGCTCCGCTATGTTTTTTCTCTGATTTGAAGGAGGTCCGCTACCACACTTTCTCTGATTTGAAGGAGGGTCGATCGATTTATGAGCCAATCACCGTCGAGGTTTTCGTTTTAGGGTTAGTGATTTTTTTGGGTTTTTTATGTGGGTTGTTTCAGATCTAGTTTTTTTTGTTAATTTATCAATTTTCCTTCAAAACCCCATATTTATCCCCTCTTTTTTTCGTTAATTTCGTATGTTTTTCGTTAATTTCGTATGTTTTTTTCGTGTTCTCGATTTTTATTTATCCTCTCTCTTTTTCGATTTTTGTTTCAGATCTGGTTTTATCTTGATTTTTTCGTTGGGTTTTTTTCCTAATTATTTCTAGGTTTTTCTTCTTCTCATCAGATTTGGGTTTTTTTTGGGGATTATATATGATTTTGTGTTGAATTTGTAATCTGGTGGACTATCTGGTTTTTTGTCTGTTCTTTAGGAGTATCTCAAGCACCTACAGAAGTTAATTTGAAGCGTTTTGTTAAAGAGGTATCTCTCAAAATTTTGACTGGTATTGTTGTTCCTCTTACCTTTAATGGTGATCTTATTTGTCTTATTGAGCGGATTTTTTTGAAGCTAAATCTGGATATCGACATATCGTTGAAGCTGAAAAAAAAGGATTCAATTCCATCAAGGTCGTACTACTTATTTAACGGTAGCCTTTTTATGAGAAATTCATCATAAAAACATCCCAAAGTTTTATCTATTATGTTCTTTGACAGACTCAAGATTGAGTTGATCTAAAAATTATTTTGGACATCTACTCTTTATGCATATTTCTGCTTTTCGTCTACATTGTTTCTCTTTTAGTATTACTGTGGAACCTATATTTTGGAAAATTAGTTCTCCCTTGTTGCCTTTCCTTATCACCATAGTATAATTTTTTCCCCGAATTGTGATTGTTATAAAATGCTCAAGCTAAGTGTGAGTAGTAAAGACGACTCTTTGCTCACAGGCTGGTCTAGCTCCAAGTGTGACTCACCCAAACCTGAACTCATCAGCTATAAACCTCTCTGAAGTCTATGCTGCAAAAATATCTGACTTCTGTTTCTAAAATGAAGTTGCAGCAGTTCCACTAGCCTATCGCTAATGGCATGAGTGTTTTAAGTACAATATCAGTTCAGCCTATCACTAATGGTGGGCTGAGCTTGATTCTCGTTCTGTAAATGGAACGTAGAAGATAATATTCTCTTCTCCCTCCTATCTTTTTGGCATTTGCTAACTGATATTTGTAACTGATAATTATGGGCTGTGTTACTTGAACATGGGGCTAAGTATTTAATGAGATTATAGATGATTAGATTCATGACTAATATTTGGATATCTTGGGGAGTTCCTTACTTCTTAGTGCGATGCCACATCTTGTCGTCAGTTCTTCACAATTACCTTAGCTAAACGAACCATCCAGGTGAAATAAATTGTCTCCTTTATTCTGCTCAACATAGTTTTGCTTTGTAATCTTCATGGGAGTTCTTTCAGTACATGAACCTTTTCTTGTGTATGAGCTTAGGTTGTAAATGAGATTTGAAACGAAATTTTGTGTCTACTCATTATCCACTTAACTTTACATATTCAATTTTCTCATTTTATGTAGTCTCTTACTAGCTGTACAATAGTATCATGCTGGTACTGCTGTAAAATTGATTTTTTTTTTCTCTTTAGAGAAACACCTTTACTTGTTTCAAAATAAATTTGGTTCCTAGATCTCCACTGATTACTTGATTATCCATGTTTCTGATGCATCCTTTTTTGACTTTAAATTAACTTTATGCTTATATTTTCTTTTTCCAGAAAAGGGTGGCAGACAACTTCTTAGGTAAGTATATGTCACAGCTTCCATATCGTAATTTTCTGCTGCTAGCCAACTTTGATCAGTATGAGAACCTGCAATCTCCTTCAATTCTCGTATATATATATATGTATGGCTACAATTCTGAATGTGGTAATAGTACTAAAACTATCCTTTGATGTTTGGTGTGTAAAATTATAATGAAGTTTTGTAATTTAAATGGCATTTTTGACACATAACTCTTGTAAGACGAATGCAGCTAAGATGGTTAAGTGATGTTCATGTTTAAGATGTAGATTTTTGTATATAGGCTATAGATTAAATCCTTGTCAATTATGGAATTTGAGGTATAGGCTATAGATTATAGGTAAGAGATTAAAAAAAAAAGAACTTTAACTTGTAACTTATTTACTAGTCAGTAATCTCTTATCTGAATTAAAATAATATGCTACCATCTGGTGTAACTTCCTGTGAGAAGATATGTTAAATTCATTAGTAGCTGTTAGATCTGATAAACTTCCCAAATTACCTTCAAGTAAAGCAATGGAAACAGCTCGATTTGCGACAATCAGAAAAGATAGTGTTGGTCAATACAAGAGATTTTTCTGCCTTTAGGAGAGATTGTTGTGAAGACTACTGGGTTGTGCCTCTTTGAAGGTGGTATATTATTTCAGTTGCTTTAACTATGTACGTTGGTTCTTTATTGCTTTTCATCAGTAAATACAATAGTTAGGATGAATGAGTAGTGAAAAATTATAGTATCTCTACCTCCTTATAAGTGCTTCTAAAATCAATAGGTTGATGAAATTATAATTAGCTAGAAAAGTTGACATAATCTTATATAGCACAAATTAATATTTGTCTAGATATTATAATTGGCTTGAATGCTGCTCGTTTGAGTATTTCATCATGCAAGTTTTCTTGAGTATATTCTGCCTTGGGTGCCTGTGTATTTAGCCTGTTAATTTCTTTGTTTTTGTTGATTGCAGGGTTATGAGATTTGAGTTTGAGTTCCAGATTTGAAGTTGGTTTCGATCCAAAAACCAGATTTAAAGTCCGTTTTGGTTCCAGTTTTTGTTGTGGAGTTTAAAGTGTACATGTAATTATTGAGATTTGTATTAGATTTTGTTCGAACTAATAAAATTTAGTTGTAGAATTTTTTTTCACTTGTAATTACATTTATTATCAATAATAATTGAATTGATTAATTTGTTTGCCTTAATAAAAGAATTATGGTTTTGCATCATTCCATATCTTATTATATTTAATATCAATTAATTAAAAGCAAAAAGCTATTAATTTAATTCTAGTTAGCCAAAAGGAAAAAAAAAAAAAAAAAGAAGTGCAAATGTGTACCTGACCAGGCTAATTAGCGACTGCCAAGGCTAATTAGCGACGGCCTAGGCGGTCGCTAATTAACGTCTACCAATGCGGTCGCTAATTAGCGACGGCCATGGGCGGTCGCTAATTAGGCCCAAGCGGTCGCTAATTAGCGTCAGCAGTTGACTATGGTCGCTAATTAGCAACTGCTTAGGGAAGGTCGCTAAATATACAAAATCAGACGCTAATTTTTTAGCGTCCGCAAAGCGGACGCTTTTGAGAATTAGGACCAAGGGTTTGCATCAGCGTTTAGCGTCCGTCGGCGGACGCTAATATATTTAGCGTCCGATTCCGCGTTTTTAGCGTCTGATTGTTGCGGACGCTAAAGGCTGACATTCTTGTTGTGTGGCGTCCAATGAGGACGCCAAATGTCGTGACCTTGTGAGCTGGCTTTTGTACTCTGCTTTATATATTAGTTATATGATAATAGAGATTGGAAGGCATTAAATTAATTTTCAAGACTAAAGCTTTTTTTCAATTATTATTAGTAGATTGAATTGGGTTTTAGTTAAAAAAAAAGGGTACCGTGCATTACATGGTTGTTGTTTTCTCCCCTCTAGGAAAAAGTCGATTCTAGAGGGTTTGTTTGCTTTTAGGGTTCTATGCAACACAACCGAACCTCTTGCTTAATTAATATATAAAAAAATAAAAAGATATACTTTTTTCTTCAAACAAAAGATTTGAATTGGAAAATGATATACATAGCCCTAATAGCCCTAGGGCTGTTATTAAAGGTGCTTAAAAAGAAAATAAAATATTAAATCAAGCATTTATTACCTCAATTGATGTGAAAATGTGTCTTGAATTCTTAAACCGTTTCCATTTCAAGAAATGTATTTAATGCTTATATGTAACCCTAAAGGGCTACATATAACATTACCCTTGAATTTAATACTTTACCTTATTATAAATTGAGAATCACATAACCAGAAGCAAGAGCTAGCTTGTATTCAAAAGTAGAATCCAACACTTGGTCAAATCTACAAAGAACAAATATATCCCTTTATTATGAAATAAATGACTTGTCTCTATTATGAGAGAAACGTTACATTTATTTGGAAATGGAGAAGACATCATAACCATAGTGACATTTATAACTAAATTAGATATATCTAGAGCTGTAAAAAAATAACCTGATCTGATAACCCGACATGAACCGGTAATGACCTGTAACTGACTTGCACCTGAAATTTTGGAAAAACAGGTCACCTGAAACCCGATCTGTACCCGACTGATAATAACTGATACATGTTCTTGACTCGATACTCTATGACCTGAACCTGAACCGATACCCGCCCAAAAAGACCGATAACTGAAATGACCCGACCTGACAACGATATGAACCCGATTCGACAACTGACCCGATTAGGACCTGAACTGATTATAACTCGACGTAACTTGTCATTAACCCGACCTGTTGCGACCCGTAACCTGATTTTACTAGAACTGCTGTGACCCGGTACATTATTTTACTTGACTTGGTTCTACATGTTACTCGATTTTAAATGACTTGTTGATTGTTGATAACTCGACTTGTCATTGATTTCACGACATAGTAACATAAATCCTAAACTAACACTACTATAAAAAGGCATATAACTAGATGAACTATTCAAGCATTGATTTTCAATGAAATCAAAAATAATGATACAAATTTGAAGCAACACCACAAAAAGTTTATGACATGTTCCGTACTCGAAGCGACCCGAAAGTGTCCCGAAACCAAGTATGGTATAACCCGATAACTACCAACCTGAACCCGACTCAAACCTGACCCAAACCGCTATTGTCCTCACCTCATATGTATCCGACCCATGCATGACCTGAACCTGAAAGCACTTGCTACAAATCTGCTATAAACCCGACCCGACACCACATAATCACGAAAGATGACATGTCTCGAAATTGACCGAGCCGAACCCGAAAGAAGAAACTAACCGAGACAAACCTGACCGAATTATGACCGTTCCCGACCTGCACCCGACCTGTTTGATTTAATGACCTGACACGACCTGACGAACATGACTGAAACCTGAGATGACCCGCCTGAACCCGATTCGAGTAACTGAATTGACAGCTCTTCATATATACATGCATTATGCATATTGTTAGACATAGCACGACAATAGTATGCCCCTATTAAAAATGAATCACGGATGCGGCCTTACTGTTGGAAATTGGAATGTATTTAACAAATGAAAATTTAATATCACTCTCTTCTTAATTTGATACTCTCAACTCTCAAGTCATAACATGCTTTGCAAATTGCTATTTTCCAACAATTGAATGATCTGATATTGGACCATTTACAAGGTCAAACTAGAAAATGAAATCTATATATGCTATAAGTAGAGCTAACAATTCGGGTAAGCGAGTTGTGTTCGTATTGGTTTTGGGTATATATCTTGAAAATAAATCCAAATCTATATAAATGTAGAGGATAATTATATGATATGACAAATTAATCTATATAGATCGTATTCAGGTTGACTTTGTGTTTCTCGTATCGTCATGTCAATGTCCTGTTAGAGTTGCTCTAGTTAAGAGGATGATCCGAAAAATCTCCTAGTTAATCCATACCACTTCTCAAAATGAAACAGGTGCTTCCGTATTACTCGCCATATATGCATTGTGTACAGTATTGCACCCAATGTTACTATTGCAAAGGATATCAATATCAGCTCCCAAAAGTGCTGCAAAACAAGGCAATAATCATAACAAAGTCAATTTTAGTACCCTGTCTGAAAAAGTGCAATATCATGTTAAGAGAGCATAAGAAATGACGCTTTCCAAAGTGGTAGTGTTCGGTATGCATAGGACCCCAACAAAAAATTCGCAACGTAGACGATAAGATTGTAACTAAGCTTTAGACCTATGCAAATTGAGAAATTATACTTTTTTAGACATATACAGGAAAATTGTTTTCATATGGTAAGTTATGGGGTAGCGCCATTGAGCCTTGGAGTACTAGAGGCGGAGGCGCAGAGAAAGGGAAAGGGGTTCAAAGGCAGTTTCCCTGACTACAGCTACGCGTATGGTGGAATTGGACACAGAAGAAAACTCAGATGCTATCAGCAATTAATGGCCAAGTCAAATAGAACTAGTACATAAGAAGGTGAACTCTATCTTCGACTTAGTTTGAATATTTCGAGTTTGACAAGAGTTTTAAAGAGAAGAATGAGATCATGCTCACCTCTGGATTAGGGACAATTACTCCCATGACATAACCCAACAAATCCATGGTAGATTGGATGGAATTCTGGACTCCTCCTACTATACAGCGATCAGAGTCCGACACTTGATCCTACATCCAACAAAAAGTAGTGCACATTACGCTACAGTAAGCTTAAGTAAAAAAAACAGAGTGTTAATGCATGATAAATAAAAAAAAAAAGCATACAACTGGTAAAATCTGAAGTGACTACTGCTTCTGCCTTTAAAAAGAAAAAGTTTGTTGCTAGAAATTTTCTTTTACCTGGATTTGTTGGATTACAGCCAAATCGAACATCCATAATCCAAGCCGGGAGGCTGCAACGCCGCCCATTAACATATATGAGGATGACATGCCATCTTTGACCCATATAGATTCAACACATAGAAGGAGGAATGACCACTGCACGAAGAAACACAAACAATCGAGTGCACATTATATGCTATTAAAACAATATGGTAAGTGAAATGATTTAACATGATCCACAAATCTTGTGGATCCAAATAGATTAATGGAATGTTGGACTTGTCGATTGGCAGAAAGTGTTGTTGATACCATAGAGCCGGTAGAGGTATTATACCTGAGACCAAATGGACCAAAGTCCAGTTCTAAGAGTTGAAAGTCGAGACTCTAAGATTGGATAGGTGAAAGTCGCTGTTATTCCAACAATAGCGCTTATGCCTCGGGCTATACCTATCACATATGCAGGTATGCCTTGCCATTCCAAGGAAGCAGTCATCAAAGAGCCAAAGCTGCATGAAAACCAACATCAAATATGTCATTCTTTCTTCTCTTTTATCTTATGAAAAAGGCTAAATAGCAAATTGTCTTTACTAAACAATAGAAAAAAAAGGGGGAAATTGTCAATTGCACCTGGGTGCACCCCATCCCCCTTTTATCTCCTTTGTTCGGTAGCAAACAGTTTGTTATTTAGCCCTACTCTTCTTTTATCCCGGTCAAGTATAACTCAAAAAGATTCTTCACTTCATAAAAACTAAGACTCTAGGAATCATGGCAGCAATACAGGGTTTAAGCTTTAAAGTTCAGACAAATACTTCTTTTTTCTTCATTTAGTAAGCAAAGTGACCATAGAAACTTCTTTAGTTCTTTTTACCTGAGAACAGTAAAATACAGCAATGCCAGGGCTAGTCCTGGAAGCACCACTTCTTGGTTCACGTAGACTTTCCAAGCACCGAAACAAGGAAATATCGGTAAACATCCTAATTTTTGGCTTCCAGCTGAAGAATTGTTGCTTCTGTCCTCAAAAGGCAAGCTGGCGTTTTGCTCAGTAACAGATGTGCTGGTTCATGTTCATGAGAAGAGATCTCCTTTCTTTTGATATCTTTCATACGTAAAGCTAAAACACCTCCATATACGGAGCTAAGTAGCCAATATTGAAGACAAACAGAGATGATATTCCAAACAGCCAAAAATATAGTTGAGGCTGTCAATGACACAAAGCTTATAAGAAAACCAGAAACCACCGGTGCACCTAATTTGCACACCAAGTCAATTCTTCTAAGAACTGAATTCAGCTTTGTTAACACTCCGGAAGGCTGGTCTTCTGAAATTACAACCACCGTGCATTTATATTTTGATAAATTTCTATTTGCAAGAGATGTTCAAGAAGAGCAATCTTAATAAAAAAAAAAACATATTTTCTTTTGAACCCAAATCTTTAGTCCCAAATTTTTTGTACATTTATGTGGCACTTTTCTTATTAGTTGACCATAATAAAATTAGATTGTTAGTTATAAAGTGGTGGATCATACAGATAAATTGATCATAACAAACAATAAACGAAAGCAGTGGTTTCTTTCATAAGTAGTATTAATTTTTGCCTAAGCGATGATGATCTTTCTTTCATATCGAAAGCAGTGTAATGACCTTTCTGCTTTCATATCGATTTGTGTCGCTTAGGCAAAAATTAATAAACGAAAGAAAAGATTATTTTAATTAATGACCTTTCTTTCATTACAAAAGTAGTGTAATGACCTTTCTGCTTTCATATCGATTTGTGTCGCTTAGGCAAAAATTAATACTACCTATGAAAGAAAGGTCATTACAAAAGTATCATCATGTTAGAAGATTATAATTTTTTTTCTTTTCCTTTTGAAGTGGTGTTGTGCAATGGATTATGATGTTAATGTTAAATTGCAATTTGGTGATTTTAAAAGAATCATAAATATACCACTCTTACTAAGCTAGCTAACAACAAGAGATGTGCATTCTTTTTCTTTCTGAAAGTAAAATCTGTTCACCATTCTCTTTCAATTAAGATGGTTCCTCCAAGTGTTGAGAGCACTGCAACAGTCCTGAGAGATAAGTTACCAGAACGAGTGCTGCAAACATGATACTCGTTAAACCCCAGTAGAGCAGTAGAATGATTACTGTAATTCCAGCAACTAAAAATGATAGATTCTGTGACACTGTCCAGAGTTGAAGAACCTGTAAGCAGAAAACCAAAATTCACATTTATTTCTGCGACTATGGATGAATAATTTGCACTAAAGCTTTTCATAGCAACTATGTTAAATTTTCACAAAGAACTCATAGCCAAATTTTTCATGTTCAAATAGGAAGTTATTTTTTCCACAATTGAAATTCATGTCTCTGATTAAGCAATGAGCACAAATAAGATGAGTCCAAGACCAACGAACCTTGACATATGTCAGCGTGCTCACCCATTGCCCAATAATAGGTCCAAAAAGCGCAACGGAAGCTGATTCTACAACTCCATATAGAGCAGTAAGGAGCAATGAGTCTGGCCATATGTGAATCATGTATAAAGCTACAGAAAATTCCCACATTCTGCAGATAAAGTTCACCAATAAATTGTTCGGAAGCGTGGAGCTTAAAAGTAACAGTTATTAATACCAAATAAGCAAATGATCCAGATCAGAAACTAAGACTACGGTGGGCAAATGGCTAATGTAATTAACAATCACAGTTTTACCATTGACAAACGGCTTGAGTCAGTTTCCATTTATCTTAAACTGATGCTCTCGACAAATGCGAATTCAGTAGTAAGAGAAGTTTACAGTGCTTTCCTGGCGAAATTGATGAACTCTGGTGTCTGTCTTACTAACATGATGATACTTTTGTAATGACCTTTCTTTCATAGTTAGTATTAATTTTCATTGGAAAAAAAAAAAAGACTATGAAGTATAACCCAGCAGATTCCTGCCAACATCCATGTCAAATACTTCCTCTTTTTGTAAATAAATGCAACAACTTCTACACTATTCAGATACTAATTTTAATGAAAAAATTTCTTTTAATAACTAAATGTAATTCTATAAAAATGTTGTTGGATTAGTCTCAACTAGAGATGACCAACCGTGTGGGCCAAGCCTACCTAGTTGGGCTATGTGGGCCGGGCCTGTGAAAAAGCCCGATTCAACCCAACTCGAACCGTAAAATTAGTGGGGTCGGCTGTGGGCCAGATTTTTTGAGCCCAACCCATGAGCTGGATCGGACCAGCCCAGCCCAGCTCAAGTAACTATTCAACCAAATTGCGTATACTTTAATCAAATTGTATATTTGAATCAAATTGCATATATTATAATTAAATCAAATTCAAAAATAATGAAATTATTTATTAATATTAATAATTGTATATATTTCAATTAATTTTAAAGGTTTTATGCAACAATAATAAATGATTCGAATGATTAAATAATTTTGAAAAAAAAAATCTCATGTCGGCCCGCTAGGCCCTCAAACCGTACAAACGGTAACAAATCAGTATGGGCCAAGATTTTTCAGCCCGTGGACCATCCCGTCCAAACCATGAATTTCACGGTCCGGTCATGGGCCGTGAAATCTCAGCCCGACCCACTACAAATGATAGATTATGTGACTCAACGAATCTCCCTAATTTTCGCTCAAAATTCTCACCAACCCCATCCATTAAAACATTTCTCCAACTAAAATACAACGAAGATTGATACATCTACCTACCGAATAGACCACCTGCTAGAAATAGACAACTAGATAATAATTAACTCTCCTGAGTTATCCTCCACTAATTATTAATGTTATTAATGTCTATCTCTAGTGCGTGGATTAATCCAAATATACTTGTCCCACCCACTCATTCACCCATATCTATCATTTGAAGCTAACTAGAAAATTCCACACAATCAATGAGATGATAATCTAAATCCCAAAACTCAAATCATAACATAATAAGATGAAACAAAATTGACAACAATATAAAGACAGAGGATAATTATGCTTAATCAGAAATTACAACAGAAAAAACCAACAACTTCATGATAAAGGGGTTGTTTGGCAATCGGCTGTTGGTTGTTGGCTTTTGGCTGGTTTAGTTTGCTTGTTTGACTGGCTGGAAGCATTGGCAGGCCCGTCTCGAACTATATAGAGGCCCTGTGCGATCTCGTATTTGAAAATTTTAATAATGTAATAGTTCATCCATACTTCACATAATCATATTATGAAAAAAAAAGTAGTCCAAATAAGTAGATACACTTTTTCTTTTTACTACTTGAACTTTCTCTATTTTGGTGCCCTCACAATTAAGGGGCCCTGTTCCATGGAACATGTTGAACATGCTAAAAGCCGCCCCTGAGCATTGGCTGTATGTATTGGCTTTTTAAGTTGGTTGTTTAAGCCAGCTGTTTGCAAAAGTGTTTGGCAAAATTAAGTGTGGCTGTTGGCTGTTTATTAGAGAGTTTGTGGGCCAACAAGCCAAAAGCCAATCCAAAAAGCTGCTCTAGGCAACTTTTTCATTTTGGCTTAAAAGCCAGCTTTTCAACCAACCAAAAAGCCAATAACCAAACACTTTTTTTGGCTGTTTGACCAAATTGAAAAGCCAAAAGCCAATGAAAAAACCATTTACCAAACATGGCCAAAAACTGAAGAAAGAGAAGGAAAAAAAAACCTGACACTCCATCTTGATAAAAAGTGAGCAACATACAAACAACTGATAAGTGAAGTTGACAACGTCTCAATTTCTGGGTCAATCAAAGGTTGTCTTACTTCTGCTTCTACCTCAACATCACCCATTTTTCTTTTCTTGGTAACTAAATTTATGATTTTCTCTTTCTTCTTCACTAATTAACTACTTCTAAATTTGGGTTTTTGAAGATAATTAGCTCAGTTAATGCCGTTTTTTTAAAGTGGTTTGTGCTAGATTTTGTCATTTTTTTGTTATTTTGAGACGGCTTTGATGCTGATATGTTGTTTTTCTTATGTTGATATATGTTGTTAAGTAGCAATGGTGACATTTGTTTCCTCAAAATGATGGACATTTTATACAATTAAAAACTATAGCTTTCTTTATGGTTGACCTTAAAAATGATAATTAGCTGTTGTTTTGCATTTGGCATCTCTGATGAGGAAGCAATTGGAGTAAGTAAACTAATCAGGTGGAATTTAGAATACCATTTCTTGTTTTGGAATTTATTTATTTTTTTTAAAGATGAAGGTTATAATAAAAACTAGCCTTGGCGATAAGGGTGGTTCTTACCCCATGTAATTAGGCATGGAATAGGGCCCACAAGATATAAAGGCTCTAAAATGCAGTTATTTAATTGTTTCAATAAAAGCAAAACAAAAACATAATGAAAAGACTCACAAGATACTGTCCATTAATTTTCTCTCTCCCCTCTCTCCTCCCTACTTTCAAAAACCCTAACCTCCATTGTTGATTTTTAAAGGGCTTCCATCGATTTTTACCGTTGGAAACCCCCACCTTTGTTTTTTTATTTGTTTTTAGGTTTCCAATAACGATTTCTCCCTCGAAAGAAAGGGTTTTCGATCTCTTTCGTAAGAAAAGGTTTTTCGATCTCCTTCGAAAGACAAGGTTTTTCGACCTCCTTCGAAAGACAGGGTTTTTCTCCTCTTTTAGAGGGGGAATTTTTACAGGTTATAATCCGGGATACTAGATCTAATGGATTGCCGTGAAATTATTTTGTTGGTGAAGAATTATGCGGGATCACAAAGGTTATCAATTTTTCGAATACGGTCGGATTCGACGGAAATCATCCTCACGACTACAAGGGATCGTTAGATTGTCTCTCCAACAAGGCTGTATTTTCCAGCGATATAAGCGGGAGATTTCCACATTGCAAGATTTGTTTGACGATCGTTTTTTCTGAAGGAAATTTTTGTTTGATTCAACTTATGTATTTGTTTGATTCGATTGCTTATGTAGATGTCGTATGACTTTTTATTAATGAATTAATTTTACTATTCAAAAAAAAAAAGATATTGTCCATTAGCTAGTTGTAGATACAAATCTTTTTTTTTTTTGTTTGAACTACAAATGAAGGGCCCAATTCAAAAAAGTCTACGGAGCCCGTATTATATTTACCCCGCCGTTGCAAGTTGGCAAACCTTTTCTCAAATGCATTGGTCAAAGTTTATCTTGTATTGCGAGTGTTGTAAATATTATGAATGACAAGTAAAGATATACAACTAATTTTATAAAGTAATTTTATGGTGTAAATTCAGTTGAGTAATTAATTGAATCTTAACTAAGCCGTATAAATCTACAAGAGGTTTCAGTCTCAATTTCGTAGAGCAGTATGTGTTCTTCATACCAATTTAAAATATATATATTGTATCTCAATTGTTTTCTCTATATGTAATTTGATTGTCTATGACGCATCTGAAGTTAGTATCATGGTATATGTTTTGTATAGTCAATATTGCATCCTTTAGTAGACATATTGGTGTTTCTAAAATGAGGTTGAGGCGAGGAGTAGTGGCATGACTTCCCAACTCGTATCCCTGAGGCTTATGGATCAAATCTCATGTGACTTATAAATGTGGTAATCTCATAAATGAGTAAAACAAGGTTAAAAAAAAGTAATAATTCGTTGTTTTGACGCTTAGTATTTGCTAAATTGGAAGAGATGAGAAATTGAGGAAATAATACAACCTTATATCAAAATTAGATAAAAAATTAATTATTCATGTTTTTCAGGTTGGAAAAGTCAAAATATTATTCAATTGATACTTATCAATCAATCTATGAAAAATAGAGTTTGTTTGTTGTAGTATAAGATACCAAGATAAGGAGGATAAAGAGGATAGACGAGGTAAGGAGGAGAGGGAGCGTGAAAGCACGTTCTATTTGTTTATTTAGATAGGAAAGATAAGATAGTTGTGATATAATGTAGAATAACAGGGTCTAGCAAGTAGAGTAAAATATATTGTGGGGAAAAGAACAAACATTTTTCAAATAAAGAATCAAATAAAAATAGGAAGATCTTTTGAAAAGGAAATCAAATGAAAAGTATCTTTTCAAAACTTACTTTGTGAGCATACAATAGCCCATGTGGTTACCAAAAAACTACTATAAAAAGAAGTGGGACCATTATTTCCAAACACCCCAAAACAAAAGTGGGACAATTAAAAGATGAGGGAATAAATTTTATTTAGCTTAATTGGTAATTTTTTAGGTGTGATATCCAAAATATGGGATCAAATACCATCTACATAATGTGATTAGTTGCTCTTCGGCTAAGACTACTAAAAAGAAAGCAAATGGGTATAAAAATTGTTATCATTGGAAAAGTTATATGAAGGAAATGGAAGAGAAATTCCTAAGGAATTTTTCCCGAGAGGAACATATCCAATAATATTTTTGTAAATAAATGAATGAACTTTTTTTTGAACAAAAAGGTGAAAGAAGAACAAAATTTAATATTGATTTTGAAATATAATAATGTGGTAAGATAAAATGATAGATACTATAGTATAACATAAGACAAATATTGTATAAATTTGTACATCAAGAAAATTATTAAAAAAAAAAAAGTTTGTACATCAAGAAAATTATCAAGAAAATAAAAGTTTGTAATCAAGAAACAGTATCGTAAATAGATATTACTAATATTAAGTGTTAGGAGTTAGGGGTCACATATCTAGCCTAACTTTTATTTGTATAAAATCCAGAGCTGAATATCTAAAATATACTACTTATAATCTTGTAGTAATATTTATTTACGGTAATGTCATTATATCTACCTGAAGATTGGATATTTAACATTAGTATTTAATATTATGGATAATTTGTCAAAAGGGACCTTAGAATTTTATGTTTTTGCGAGAAGGAACCTTAAAAAAAAAGTTGGCATTTAAAGGCCAAACAGCAAAAAATATTGTGACGAAGGACCTTACCACCCGTTTTCCGACGTTGACCAATCTTTTCAGGAATTGACTTGCCTCAATTTCTAAATGGCACTCCTATTCTAATTTTTTCCTCTTTTTTTGCCCTACTTTGACAAAATTTTCCCTCCTAATTTCCCTTACTTATGCTTCTTTGTATCCCAAATATCATTTCTGCCTCATCTCCCATTTCTTATCTCAATTTTGGCTCTTTCAATTGAAGATTAATTAGGATTTGCAAGCTTTTGTTCAAACCCTTTTCATTTAGTTCATCTTTTTTCAATCAAAGGTTAATTAGAATCCTCCTTCTTGCTCTGCTACGCTGCTTTGTCTGCTTTTCCCCATTTTCGAACAGTTTTGTGTTAGTGCAATGAAGAAATTAAAGATAAACTTTAATAAAGGATAGTACAGTGAACTTACCAGTTGCAATTAATCAGTTGGATGGCTTTCAATATTCAGCAGCACACCATCATTAATGGTGGTTTTCAAATTTTGGAGAGAGAAAGAGAGAGGGAGAAATAGAGTTCAAGTGATAGGGAGTTGGGTATGTTTTTGGTGTTTAGATGGAGTGCAGTTATAAAGTTAGGGAGTGTCATTTAGCAATTGAGGCAAGTCAATGCCTGAAAAGATTGGTCAACGTCGGAAACCGATGGTAAGGTCCTTCGTCAAAATATTTTTTGCTGTTTGGCCTTTAAATACCAACTTTTTTATTAAGGTCCCTTCTCGCAAAAACATAAAATTCTAAGGTCCCTTTTGACAAATTATCCAATATCATTAATATCTTACTTACAATACTGTGTCTTAATGTCTTAATCTATACCCCGATGATCACGAACATTCATGGGGTTTCTACTATTTTGAGTTTCATTCTTGGATTTTGGCGATGATAATAACCAAGTAAGGGCTCTTCTATTGTTTTCATGATTTCCAACACTACTTCTTGCAGATGCAGATGCTATTGTTATGATAATAACCTACACAATTAACTTTTGCTGTTTGCCCTACTAGTTGAGGAACAGACGATATATATATAACCCGAAATCAAGATATCAAGGTTGGACTTGTCAATCGATTCATACAGTCATACAGGGTCGTAGTTGCGGGTGTGCAAAGAGCCCTTTCGTACAGGGCCCCAATTCAAAAAAATTTGGTTTTATTTGAAAGGGCCCAATTTAAAAAATATCATGCATTGTATAAACGACAAGCTCCTGGATTCATAACACTTCGAATTAAATCCGTACTTTCTGTTACTTTAATACTGTAACCTTAATTCTAATTAAATCGCTAATTCCAATTGCAGTAGGTTACTTTATTACGTTAGTATAGTCAATATTTCCTTTTATGTGTTACTTTAATATAAAATTTTAAATATAGTTTAAATGGATCTTATTTTAAATTACTTTTTAAGCACTTTCCAATTGTACAAAAATTATAATATTATGAACTATATATATAAAAGTTATAATCAATTTAGGGCATGTTTTCCCCAACTTATTTTCAGTTCAGTTCAGCTCAGCTCCAATTAGTTCTGTTCAATTCAATTCAGTTCAGTTCATCTCCAATCAGTTCAGTTCAGTTCAGCTCAGCTCCATTCTTTTATAACCATTTAGTTAAATATTATTATTATGTTGGTATAATTTATTTTACTAATTACTCTTATTATTATTATTTATTTTTATCATTACATTAAGTATTATTATTATTATTATTGTGTTGTTGTTGTTGTTTATTGTTTCTAATATTATTTTGTTTATTATAGCTTTACTCATTATTATTACTATTATTATTAGGAGGAACATGGTTTAGGTAAAATCACAAATAAACCCACGTTTTTAAGCCCATAAACCAATCAAATCACGTCAAGACGGTTTATGATGTAATTTCATGGTCCAACCCAATCATTGAATTTATTACTAAATATTATTATATTATTAAATATAATTATTAAAATAGTAATATTAATTTAATTCTTAGATATATATTATTGTTATTATATATATCATCAATATTATACAAATAATATAAAATAATTATTATTAATTATCATTATTATCATTAATTATTATTATTATTAATTTATGATTAAATTATTATATTAAATTATCATTTAAAAATATCAAAATACTATTATTATTATTATTATTCATTATTATTACTTATCATTATAATTATTATATTCTTATTATTATTGTTTAAATATTATTTATATATTTATTACATTCAATTTAATTCAATTTAATTTAATTCACTTGAATTCAATTCAATTCAGTTCAATTCAATTCAGTTCAGTTCAGCTGTTTATGCCGTATATTTAAGTTTATCATTGTGAACCCAACTCTATTTATTCTTATCCTAAACTCTATTTGTATTTTAATCAATTTAGAACTCTATTTATATTCAAAAATAATAATATGACATGATACTTAATTAGCGCGACAAATGGCGTCCAACGAGGACGCCAAATGTCGTGACCTTGTGAACTGACTTTTGTACTCTGCTTTATATATTAGTTATAGATAATAGAGATTGGAAGGCATTAAATTAATTTTCAAGGCTAAAGCTTTTTTTCAATTATTATTAGTAGATTGATTTGGATTTTAGTTAAAAAAATTGGTATCGTGCATTACATGGTTGTTGTTTTCTCCCCTCTCGGAAAAAGTCGATCCTAGAGGGTTTGTTTGCTTTTAGGGTTATGCAACATAACCGAACCTTGCTCAATAAAAAAATAAAAAGATATACTTTTTTCTTCGAACAAAAGATTTGAATTGGAAAATGATATACATAGTCATAATAGCCCTTAGGGCTATGTATAAAGTGCTTAAAATGAAAATAAAATATTAAATCAGTTGATGTGAAAATATGTCTTGAATTCTTAAACCGTTTCCATTTCAAAAAATGTATTTATGCTTATATGTAGCTCTTAGGGCTGCATATAACATTACCCTTGAATTTAATACTTTACCTTATTATAAATTGAGAATCATATAACCAGAAGCAAGAGCTAGCTTGTATTCAAAAGTAGAATCCAACACTTGGTCAAATCTACAAAGAACAAATATACTCCCTTTATTATGAAATAAATGACTTGTCTCTATTATGAGAGAAACGTTACATTTATTTGGAAATGGAGAAGACATCATAACCATAGTGACATTTATAACTAAATTAGATATATCTACAGCTGTCAAAAAATGACCTGATCTGATAACCCGACCTGAACCTGTAATGACCTGTAACTGACTTGTACCAAAATTTTGGCAAAACAGGTCACTTGAAACCCCACCTGTACCCGACCTGATAATAACTGATACATGCTCTTGGCCCGATACTCTAGACCTGAACCGATACCCGCCCAAAAAGACCCATAATTGAAATGACCCGACCTGACAACGATATGAACCCGATTTAACACCTGACCCGATTAGGACCTGAAACTGATTATAACTCGACGTAACTTGTCATTAACCCGACTTGTTACGACCCGTAACCTGATTTTACTAGAACTTTGTGACCCGGTACATTATTTTACTTGACTTGGTTCTACATGTTACCCGATTTTAACTGACTTGTTGATTTTAATAACTCGACTTGTCATTGATTTCACGACATAGTAACATAAATCATAACTAACACTACTTTAAAAAGGCATATAACTAGATGAACTATTCAAGCATTGATTTTCATTTTTCCGGTAGTAATAGGTCAGCGGGGTATTTTAAGCGTACCACCCCAATAGTTAGGGGTATTTAAAAATAATCCATAGTTGCGAGTATTAAAAACGGACCGCCCAAAGTTGGGAGTATTCTCATCCATCTTTCCTATATATTAATATACTAGTTTTTGGACCCGTGCAAAAATGCACGGGAAGTGATTTGCTTAATAAGACAGACTTTTCAATGAAACCAATAGCAAACAACGAATTTTGTAATGAAAGAATAAGTAAAAGTTATATTAACAAACATTACAAAAATGTGTATGAAGTTATACATTTTGGAACACTTCCTTGTAAACAACATTTGTGGTTGTTTTGCACACATTATTCTCTTTATCACAAATCAGAATTTTAAGTCCTTTTTTGCTCGTGACTCGGGAAATAGCGACATATAGCTGACCATGACTGAAAACAGGCCTCGGTAAATACAGCCCGACGTGCGACAATGATTGTCCTTGACTTTTATTTATTGTCATGGCAAAACACACAGTCAAAGGAAATTGCCGTCTTTGAAATCTGATAGGAAATTTTGTTGAGTCAGACGGTGTTAGTGTCATTCGTGGGATGAATACCTTGTCACCAACATTGCTCCCTGAAATGACAGTAGCTTCAATCACTCGATTGCCTAAATGCTTCACTACCAGCCTCGTGCCATTACACAATCCAGATGTCTGATCAATATTACGAAGCAACATGATAGGCGCACCAACTTTTAACTTAATACTATGATTTGGCAGGCCCGAGCACTTTATTGTGTTTAAGAATTCAGTGAATATATATCATGAGCCCCTAAGTTCCCTTCATCTTTACTAATTGCATCACAACTCAAGTAAATTTTCTCTTCACCTGGAATTGTGGACAACACATGATCATTTACCTTCTCAACTATTTCATTAGTTGGAGCTAGAATTGCTCTTTCTTGGAAGTATTTGGCTTCCCAAAGGTGATCAGTGAGTGAAGGGTATGTGCTGTCGACAATGGATGATATGGGGTCATCTCCACCGTCTATAAGAATATCTTCAGTGATTTCAATATCGACTTCTCCATCATTGGGCCCTCCAGCTCTGCCATCACCAACGCTCAGTATCCATTCTGAGAAGTCCCTTGATTCATTAGCGGTAGACGAAAAGAACATGATTGAAGTCTCATATTGCGTGTAAGCTTCAAAACCTTACATGAATCCCATAGAAACGAAGAGTTTAACGTCGCAAATACTATATCTTGCCTTGTACCCTTGGGTATAACAGGCAGAATCTGTCGTAAATCACCACCAAAGACAACAACTTTACCTCCAAATGGTCGATGCAAATTATCTCGATCAACAGCTTGCATAATATCCTTTAAACTCCTATCAAGTGCTTCAAAGCAATATTTGTGCATCATTGGTGCTTCATCCCAGATAATTAGCTTTGTTCTCATGAGCAATGCAGCTAAGTCAGAACCAGGCCTAATAGCTACACACGTGAGTTTTCACAAACATTGAGTGGAAGCCCGAACCTTGAATGGGCGGTTCGACCTTTTGGAAGAAGTAGGGACGCAATTCCACTTGATGCTACTGGCAAAACAATTTCACCCATCTTCCTAATTGCAGCACACAATGTCCTCCAAATGTATGTTTTACCCGTGCCTCCATATCCGTATACAAAAAACACACCTCCTGATTGGCCATTAACAGAGTGCATTATTTCGTTGAAAACCATTAGTTGTTCTTCGGTTAGACATGGAAACAGATTGTTATATTCCTGAATTAATGAGGGTATGTCATATGAAAGCTCATCCGCTATTAGCTTGTTGACCTTCAAACACGACCAATTCATCTGGAAAAGGCATCTCACTGAATTTTCGAAGGCTACTTCCATTACTTTGCAGTTTAGCTTCAATATCTGCCAGTGCAAAAGCTTGAATTTGTTCATCCGTTAGAGTTAAATCTGCAATGCATAGGAAGATTTAATATTAGATGCCTTCATTTATGTCATAGCATCCTTTTTTCGTTGCACAATTATTAAACATCCAATGAGCAAAAAAAAAGTAAGTATGCAAATACGCGACTTTTACCTTTGTTTTTATGAATACGACGTTGTTTATATAGAATGTCATCAGAAGTAGGTGCCATGTCTTTTCCCATATGTCTTCTGGTTTAGATAAGCTACCAGACATAAGTAACATGCAAAATAGATTTCGCAGATAATGCCCCGTTTCTCTAAAGCTTGCCTCTGTTATGGCGTCTATGTATTCCTTGTCGTCATCAAGCAGCCCCCTTGCGTAGCAAGCTTCTTTGAAGTTGGATACACACACCATCAACCGTTCTTATATCCTCGTAGCACGTCGGGCCTTTTACAAAATTAAGGAGCGTTCTTAGATAGTATTTCTCACCAGAACCTGGAGCGACATGGTATACCCTGCCAAGTGCGAACCCTTTCGACCTAGGTGTCCATTCTTGCGTAGGTTGTTTCCAAACAAATTTCGTGGGGAATTCTACATAACTCAACTGTCTTGCTTCTTCATACTTTTGGTTGCATTCCATCCACGATAAAAACTTTGTGCTATCAACATTAGGTCTATCAAGTACATCTCCCACGTCCATCTGGTCAGTGTAGACGACCGTTTGCTCCCCAGGTAGATGGAAACTCAATCTCTCAACAGAGGGGTTCGATAGTGAATAGGAAATCCATATATCCTCCACACTGCCTCACAAGCAGATATGTAACGGCAGTCTAATACATTTTAATCTCATCAATCTTTTGTGGATCATCGCAGCTATTTTTGTTTGATAAGCAGCAGCAGTTACTCTATCGTAACCCTTATTTATGTACTTGAACAAATACTTTATCGATCTGGATTGATTGCACCATTCAACGTTTATAGAGCACGATACTTACGAAGCAGTTGTGGATTATAAGGAACAACAAACCTATTATCAAGATGCACTCCGTTTTTCTCAACCGAGATTCCGTTATCTCTTCTTCTATAAACTGGATATCCTTCCTCATCAACCTTTGTTTCGTCAATAAATCTTTTAGGAAAATGCTTTGTCACTTATTTTGATCCATGCAAGGTGCATTAGTGTTTGAGGGACCACATGGACCATGTAGCATCATTTCTGTAACAGTCTCATACAAATCCGGATCCTCAATTGGATCTGGTAACTCAGCGCATATAATCTTGTCAATATCGCTTGCCTGTGGATATTTGTCAGCAGGGTGCAGGAAGAGAAGTATATGAGCATGGGGAAGGCCACGCTTTTGAAACTCAACTGTATAAACAACTGGAGAAAAAAGAAGATATGTATGTATCATTATTTGAACAACTTTATAAGTAGACCAACTAATCTTGTCTGTGTAAATTGTTTTGTAAAATAGTATGAAATTCAAGTAATTCAATCTATATATATATTAAAGAATAAAAAGCTGTAGAAATCAACATAATAACCGGAATTTATTTATACGTACCAGCTTTGACTCGGCCAAATATCTCATTCTCCTTTAGGTCTTTAACCAATTGGTCGAGCTTCATTTTAAAGACTCGACAGATGATATCCGGTCTGTCCTCGGGTCTAAGTCCCCTTTTTTGAACGAATCTGTTATTTCTGGCCATTTAGCATTACATGTAAAGGTTATGAACAAATCTGGATAACCATACCATCTACAAATGGCCATTGCATCCTGATAGTTCTCTCTCATGTAGCTATGACCACCTGTGAATGACGGTGGTATAACAACGCGACTACCATTGGAAGATCCCTCTGTATCACCTCTTTCCACAGCCCCTCTTAAATTCTTCACATTATCTGATCTTAAACTTTGTTGGTTATTCTTTAGAAAGGATAGCCTCTCCGCCTCAATCATAGTGTAACCGTCAACCAAAAATTGTTGATACAACCGACGACATAATAACAAAGTATCGGCTTCATGTTCACGATCTTGCATTCTGTATGCAAACCACTCCGCATAGTAAGTCGTTCTCTTTTATTCGTAGAACTACTTGATGCGGTCTTGTCTCTATGCATAACATCTACTCGATATCCATCTTCCCCATATGGGAAAATCAGTGGATATTGTAACGGTAAATACGATGGGTGAAGCTCAGATATCTGCCTTAATCTTCCATTTTTCCTTTGGACTACAATATCCCTCTTATCTGCTGTATCAATGTCTCCAACTATAAGAGCGGCCACTTCGATGTTGTTGGAAGGTTATAAGTCCTTCCATCAGAATCCCTTCTTCCAATTAGCCTAAGTTTTAAGTCTTCGCCGTTGTTTGATTCAAAACGATCTCTAGCCATTCTAAAACTCTTGGCCAATGGGTTATGTTGATCAACCATATCCTTCAATTGTGCAACGACACGATCTTCAAATTTATTAGGGTCTTTAGAACTGACGAAATATAGTATGTTTTAACGTTAGCATTGCTTTATTATGAATGAGGATATATATATTACATTTAATACAAATGACATGTTCAAATATTTGCAGTAAAATAGCACGATACCTTGCCGCATTCTTCCTATTGTTAATCTCTTCTTCAGTGTCATATATGTATAATTGAGAGAATTTAGGACGTGCTCCATCGTTCGGCAACAAACTGCCTATAAGGTGATGATTTTGACCTCCAATCTTGTATGTATATGGACCACGACCATGGGTAGTTGGTGCAATTATTCTACCTCCCATAGAAGTGAACGAATACATCATGTTATACCCTCTAATATTTTCAAGGAAGTGCGCACTTCTACTATGTCTCTTTTTCAATAGATCTTCCAAAAGTTGGGGTGGACGCTTTAGTAAAGGTAATTGTACTTTTCCTTGCATGCAACACATCCCAAACTTTGGTCGTCCGATCTTATTCCGTTTGTTTACTCGTTCACCAAACCACATTTGTGCTCCACAAAACTCGCAAACACATGTGGGATCTCCCAAATCTGAATAACCTTCTACAATTAAGAAAAAACTTAAAACTTTAATTAGTCTTTTAAAGAATATACCAAACTATTATATGCCTTACTGCAGGATTTATACCTGAATCAATTATTTCTACTCGCGCATTAGAATTTGCATAATTGTCAACATCCATATCATTTCCTTCACCATCACTGTCATCTGTACACAAAATTTAAATTTTTAATGCATAAACACACAAGTTTACTAATTGTATAACTTATCTACATACTATTTATTGTGCTATATTAGTTAATTAACAGTTACTATAACATACCTGGAATGATTCTCTTTGAAACCGACTCAAGTACTTGCCTACTTCGGATTACACGTGTCTTTGATCTAAATGAACTGCATAATCGCATTGGTTGTATAACTTCCGTTGACAGTGGAAATGACGTAGACGCTATGTCAAGCGACAATAGGTGATGTCAGTTGGTCACACGTTTTAAATATTTATGATCATACTATGCCAAACTGAAATAGTATAAACACTGGCATAATTTATAATAGTTTTTATTTATTACCAGAACTTCGTTTCTCTTCAATTATAAGTTTTCCTTGGTGCCTTGCTATCTTTGATGCATGTTCTTTATCTAACGCACACAATTTCACAAAATATCAATAGATTGTTTATACAGTAATGTTATTAGACAAATCAGCAATCAATAAGTTAATAATTTAGTATAAACAAACCGATACTAATTTGTGTTATAGCACTTAATGGAGATTGAGTGTCACGTGCACATCACAACTAAATCTTGTGACTTGAAGATGGTAGACTTGTCGAAAATACTGCATTAAGAATAATGTTACATTACTATCTTGCAAGTAATACGTTTTCAAAGTAAAAGAAATTACATACACTCACCATTAGGAATCGGAGTTACGTACGAATTAGTAGAGAAGTTTGTAATTGTCGACGATAAAGGAGATAATCCATAAGTTGAGGAAAACGCTTATAATGGGAAGACAATAAACATGTTAGTTGCATATAAAAACAAAAGGATAACTAATTATTGTCCAAAATGGTTTGATGATATGTGTTAACTACTTAATCTAATTGCAATTTATACCTGATGAAGATCCGTTAAGAGGTAAGTGTGTTGTCGTGGCCATTAAATTTCGTGATCGTATAGGAGCAGAGTTACGCGTAGATCTTGCACGCTTTTCTAACATAATAAACTTCCTCTTTTGTCTTGCATATTTTTGTTGAGCTTCTTTTGATAACAGTTGATTGAGTGGATGAGTGGTAACTAAAATAAGAAATGTTTTCCACGTTAAAATCCAAAATTTGTACGTATATTTAGATGGTTTTGAATTCATATGTACGTTCAATGAAATTAATGTTATAATTCTACTTATGTTATAGTAAGTTGTTCTTGTCAAAGTATAACATAAGCAAATTAAAATAGTTAACATATAAGAATTAAGGTGTATTATACTAAAAGCGAACTTTGAAATTCCAGTTTGCTCAATAACATAAACATTCAGTCATTTATATTGTTAATTTACAAATTAAATAATATAAATTTAGCATGAATTACGATTTTTTTAAATATGTACATGAAACAATATTGAATGGATATAATAACAATTGATTATTTACATAAAATAACACTTACGAATGAAATATGTTTAGAATGCTTAATGAGAAGGACATGACTTTCTATATTCTATAAAAAATTTGTAAATACATAGTATGATTTCCAACTAACTCATATATATGTATAATATATATATATATATATATATAATATATATTATATATATATATATGTATATAATAATATTATATAATAATATATATATGATATTATATATATATTACTTCCTTTAAAGCCATTATACATTTCCATGTAACATAACCGTAATAATATCTTGATATACTACATAATACTACCTAAGCTAAATCTTAAATACCTAAACATATGTTAACCTACTTATAACTTATATCAGTAGCTATATTAATTAAAAATTTTTTATGACGTATAACAATGATTTATAAATAGTTAAATAAATTATTTATTTAGGCATAAAGTGATTTATTTAATGTGGCCTTATATAATATAAATTGTTTTTAAAGCGCATTATATATTTACACTTAAACATAATATTTACTATAATAAGATTTCCAAGCCAAATATAAATACACAATTATATATATATATATATCTCTTTAATTATAAAGCCCAAGATACATTTCCATTTCCTATTATACATAATTATATTACTATAATACTCTATTTATACTACCTAATACTACCTAACACAAACATTAAAAACCTAAGTATATATATGATTCCATCAAACCAAATGCACCAAACAAAAAATTTCTCATTCATTTGGCCGTTCTCTCTCTCTCCTCTCTCTCTCTCTCTCTCTCTCTCTCTCTCTCTCTCTCTCTCTCTCTCTCTCTAATTTATCTCGAAGATTCTTGCCAATATCTCGAACATGCATGAACATATTCTCATCAAAAATGGCAACTTTCCTTCTCTTCTATATTTTCCAGATTTTTCTAAAGCTATTTACACAACAAAAATAAATTCGATTAACAAAGAAGACAGCAGAAAGTTTTAAGATTATCCGAAAAGGGGATTTATAAGTTGGGGAGTTCAATTTCGGAAATTTTCTTTGCATGCAAACCGGAAAAAAGTTGATTGCCATTGATGAAGATTTGAAGATCCGAATTACAGGTGTAGTGCTTTTATAGATTTAAGTTTGTTTTTTTTGTAAGTAATAATATATATTAGTTCATGAGTATATGAAAATTTTGTAGATCTTCAATTTTTTGCTTAAAAACCAGTAAATTAAAAACATGCATCTATATCCTCTATTTGTTTTCTTTCGTTTTTAGTTTATATGAATCTAGATTTTTTTTTTCGCATGCATGTGATAAAAAAAAGAATTAGATGAAAATATTACGATATCTGAATATCTAATTTGTGTTTTCCTTATACTTTACATGGTGATCTATATATTTTGTTTGAGAATTTTTATGGTTAAATCATTAAAAAAAATCAGTTTTGCATTAAAATAATGAACGTATTAAATGGTTTTGACTCTACCTTTCTCGCAACTAAATTGCACAGAAATTTATGATATTGTGTAATATTGTTAAAAGTTATTTTTTTTTACTATTTACAACCTATATTATTTCATGAATATATGATTTAAGATTCAATCTTAAATCGGTTCTTAAAATTTGCATGCATATCCTCTATTTGTTTTTCTTTCGTTTTTAGTTTGTATGAATCTAGATATTTTTTTTCGCATGCAAATGACAAAAAAAAGAATTAGCTGTAAATAAAACGAAATTTGAATATCTAATTTAAGTAGAAATATCATAATACCATTTAAATTTTGCATTTTTGCTAATTATTTCATGAATATATCATTAATTAATCAATTTAAAATTATACCTTTTTTAAAAACCGTAGAATTAAAAACTAAAGTGTATCCTAAAGTGCTTTATTGTTAAATATAAGCTTAAAGAAAAAATAATTTCTCGCGCATGTCACCAAAATTAGCTTTAGATTAATAAATAATAATATATAATTTTAAAAATAAAAATCGTAGAAATAATCATATATCATTTAAAAAATAGTTTTTTTAAAATAATATCATTTTGTAGAAATACAACAGTTAAGCATTAAAATAATAAACGTATTAAATGGTTTTGACTCTACATTTCTCGCAACTAAATTGCACAGAAAATTATGAAATTGCGTAATATTGTTAAAAGTAAAATTTATTTACTATTTACAACCTATTATATTTCATGAATATATGATTAATGCATCAATCTTAAATTACAATTAAATTTGCATGCATATCATCAATTTAATATTTTTCCGTATTTAATATGTATGCATCTGTAATTTTTCTCGCATGCATGTCACAAAAGTACGAAATATAAAATAAGTAAAAATTCATAATATCATTTAAAATTTTACATTTTTAAAAACCGTAGAACTAAAAACTAAAGTGTATCCTAAAGTGCTTTATTGTTAAATATAAGCTTAAAGAAAAAATAATTTCTCGCATGAAAGTCACCAAAATTAGCTTTAGATTAATAAATAATAATATATAATTTTAAAAATAAAAATCGTAGTAAATAATCATATATCTTTACAAAATAATTTTTAAAAAATAATATCATTTGGATAATAATTTATGAATGTATGAAATATCTATCCATAGATATAGGTATAGAATCGAATGTTAATTAAAAAAGTAGGTGATAATATGTAGTTGATCCTTTAAATCAAGTAGTTCATATCCTTAATCGTATATCCTTAAAAGTAATTTTTTTCAATTTCATATTATGTTCTGATTTTATAAATTTAGTTGATAATATTTATGATTTAATAGATTAATAAATAATCATAAATCCTTGATAATTTGGAGTTGATTCTATAAAAAGTAGTTGATATCCTTAATTGTATATTATGTTCTGATTTTATAAATGTAGTTGATAATATTTATGATTTAATAGATAAAAAAATAATCATAAATATTTTTTTTTAAAAATATCATTAAATACATAAGCTAAACTATGTTTGTTTTTTTTGGAGGGTTTGCTTTGGATGCAAAGGATGGTGGCCATTGAACAAATAATGTGAGATGAAAAGGTAGTCTTCTCTTTTCCTCTTTATAATGTATAATAATTATATACTTTATATACATCATAAATAAAAGATATACTAAATTACCTTGACTTATGTATGTTATAGTAAGCACATTTCATGATGAATACCTTTATTTGTTTAGTCAATGTTTGATTATTCCATAAAAACTGTACAAATATGAATATAAAAAAATGTGAGAAAGTAGTTTATATTGTTTCACATCTTCTTGAAAATTTGTTTTGATTTAATATTAGATGGAGTAAAAATGTTAATATATATATATGGGAAATAGTAATAGAATTCAACCATTTATGTTTGCATTACTTAAAAAACGCGATATAATATTTTACTATCATGAGTAAGTAAGATGACATCAGAAAATATATACACTACAAAAAAAAAATTTGGCAAAAACCATTAGTCTATTACAACATATGAAACATGGAGTCCTGATGAATATGTTGGTGTACATAATAATAAGATTAAGTAGTTTGAATACAAATGTATACACATAATATATGCCAACATACTAATCCTAAAATTATACTATACATTTATACTAACCAACAATACATACCATTAGGAATATTAATTTCAGGAGATAAAAGAATGGGTACACTCAATTCCTGTGTTTTCCTTTTATTTTCAATCAAGCTTCCCTTCCTCCTTCCCCTACTGAATTGTCATCATCATTTGTATTAGACGTTGTCTTTGTATGTAGATCATTATCTCTATTGTTACCTGGAATTAATATGTTTAATATAATATGGCTTAGTTAATGTCAATTCACAACTATGTTTAAAATACGTAACTATATAATGAAAAAAAGAATTGCAAATCAACTTACCATTAGAAATGTCAATTAAAGGAGTTCTCTCAGTCGAAAAATTTGACCATTGGCTTCTACTTCGCTTATCGTTCAAAATTGATTTCCTCCTTTGCATAGCAACCTTTGCATCATGAAGTTGATTTGAATTGTTACACACAATTGGTGTATTGCCACCGAAATCGTTTTCTTTTCCGTAATCTGAAGGTTTCTTTACGCGTTTACTATTAGAAGAACTCATTTCTCTAATTATTTTTTATTAACGCAAAAAAATATGGTGTAATTCAAAAGATAAGAACACTATGTAATTAATTTGTCTAAATGACCTTGAAGAATATATGTGCTTTTTAGTGGAGTGGAGGTATTATATAGACTCTAATATGCTAAAGTTTCCTTAGCAGTTATATATCTTATTATATATATAGAGTCTAATATGCTAAAGTTTCCTTAGAATATGGTGGAGTGATCTAAAGTATCTTTAAATAAATATTATGTGAGCAATGGTTATTAGGAATATCATATAATAGGAAAAAAAATAAGATTTCCGAATAAATAAAATACTCAGGCCCTATTATAAGCTTCTCAATATCTCCCACGTTTGGAAACAAAATTGTCATGATCATATATAGGTTTAAAAACGTAATTAGGGCCTTTTAATTAAGTTGATTTGATGCGCATTTAGAAAACTTGCCTAAATTTCTATAGTTAGTTATTTAGGAATAATAACGTTTTTATATAATTTGTTTTATAATAATTGATATTGTTTTCTTATTATGAAATATGATGTCTACCATTAACTTACCTAAATATTAGTTCTTAAAAATGTGTAAGATGATGTACGTTAGATAGGTTATTATAATTGATATTGTTTTCCTATTATGAAATATTGATATCGATAATTGATATTGTTTTTTTTCCTAATAATATACCAAATAATTATAAAAATGACCTATTTATTTAAGCCTACATTTATTTATTTATATTCCGATTCCTTATAATAATATACATAACATGTAATACTAAATACTGTCTATCATAAATAATATATATATATATATATATATATATATATATATATATATATATATATATATATATATATTATTATTGATTATGTATAATTTATAACAATTAGGTTTACAAATTAGTTAAATATTTAGTTAAACTAAAACATTAGTATCAAAATACATACATATAGTTTATATCACTGGAAAATGATTTTTTCTTTATAACGTCTACCAAAGAATTATAAAAACGAAATATTTATTTAAGACTACATTTATCTATTTATATTCGGATTTCTTATAATAATATACATAACATGTAATACTAAATAATGTTAATCATAAGTAATATATATATGTGTGTGTGTGTGTGTGTGTGTGTATATATATATATATATATATATATATATTTGATTGATTATGCATAATTTATAACAGTTAGGTTTACAAATTAGTTGAATATTTAGTTAAACATTATATAGTGAGGAAAACTATATGATAATCAAATATATCATTAAATAATGCATAAAAAATCACATGTGAACCGCAAAAGTGTCAAAATGATTCTAAAGGACAATAACCAAAACCTTAATAAAGTAATGCAAATTGTTTAGAAATATAGAACAGAACTCTATTTGTAGTTCCTAAATCTAGATGAACTTTATAGACTCCATTTTTGTCATTCTTCTTCTTGAGGCACAACAGACTTGAGTTTCTTGGTAGTTGAAAGCTGCATTCCTAAGGTGAATGTTCATCAAGTAATGTTGCCCTCTTTGCGGTGTGATGTGGGAGAAAGAAGAGTCTGCCTCCGAATGAGAGAGATCCTATTGAATATGGTGAAAAAAAAAATCGTTGTTAGAAATGCTAAACAATATATATATAGATATATATATACATATAATTATATAGATATATATATACATATATATATATATATATATATATATATGTTGCCCTCTTTTGCGGTGTGATGTGGGAGAAAGAAGAGTCTGCCTCCGAATGAGAGAGATCCTATTGAATATGGTGAAAAAAAAAATCGTTGTTAGAAATGCTAAACAATATATATATAGATATATATATACATATAATTATATGATATATATATACTATATATATATATATAACTTACATAAATGTGAGTAGAAGGAATTAGTTGATATATCTAATTATTACCATGTTCTCTTCACATTCTTGGACACTTTCTGCCTCACTCTCTTTTTTCACAACAATAGGTTCTGTTAAAAATAAGTGTACATAAGTAATTACCAATTAATTGTTTACATAATAATAGATAATGAAACAAATTGTAAAATCATGTGTATCAATTCAAATACCTCCAACTTCACGTAAAGTTCAATCCACTTATTAATTAATTCAGGTTCATCAGACGTAGAATTCACAGTGTAGGAATAATTTTGATCAACACCATTATTATATGGCACGGTGACCTTAAACAAAAATCTTTTCCCCAATAGACTTTTGAATTCTTCAGGAAACTCATTGTTTTCCATCTACATGTAGTTCGATATTAGTATTTATAAATGTACATAAGAAACCATGTATTACAATTGGTAGTTAGATATTGTATGCTAACAAACCTGATTTTGAGAGGCAACCATTTCTTTTGCTGTTCTACCAACCAATTTAGACACCTCTTTATCAAACATCATAAAAGAAGCATCTCCAGATTTATCAGCAACAATCAATTTTATCTTGAATCTATAAGAATTTTCGAAAATTAACTATTAAAATATAAAAATATGTAATTTTTAAACTTAACATTCAATATTAGTGTATATTTTCCTTTTTGTAATGGTAAATTAGAAAATATAAGTACCTTGGTGTTGTACTACGTAACACTACATTCTCCTTTCTACATCGAATGACATCATCTTCCCTTATCACTCCACTCATACATCTGTTGCATCCATCGTAATACCAACTATACCCAACATCTATGTCCTCTATTGTGGCTAGGCATACGCATACACAAGACTGAGAAATGAAAAAGTGTACTAAGGGTAATTAGTCATTTTTCTTGTGATGGTAATATATATTGTTGAATGAAATAACAAAATTATCACCTTTTTCATGTTCATAATATCGAAAATATCTTTTACATATTCTTGCTTCAAAAAGTCATCACTCTCATTCGTAAGTTGAGTTAGTTGGCCAGATATTTGTTGAGTTTTGCAACACATGCTGCAAAACAATCATGTAGCATAATCTTAGACAAATCGTGCTAAATGTGTATGCAAAATGTATGTTCCTACTATTTGTATGAGTTTTTGTATTAATAATGCATTTTCCAAGAGATTAGTTTCCTATTTATCTAATAATGCACTCAATCTTTCATATGTTCTGATTTTACAAACAAACTTAATAGCTAATCTATAATGTAGATATATTTGTAGGATATCATGCAACAACATAGAGTCCAAAACTTACATATTTGGTGATATGTGATGAAACGCAGGTATAATTTCTTTAACTTTATATGACACAACATAATTTACATTTATATTAATACTATCAATACATGCTTACTATGTGATCCATAGCATATATATAATAAATTGGTATAATAAATTAAATAATAATATTTAACCATGTTGGTTACTATTAAATGGTGTTTATTTTATTCCACCTAATATTAGTTTATTGTTATATGTAAATCTATTTTTAAAGCCATGTAATTTGTTGTTAATTTTAATTGTAATAATTATTTATTTGTATTTGATATTATTAGGTGGAACAAAATAAACTCATATTCATAGTTCACCTACATGGTTAAGTACAATTATATTAACCTGTTAATTAATGTGTTATTCTATACAAATAATTATATGTAGTTACAGAATCTCAAATTATATTATTGTGGTAAATAACATACAATTACATGTTATTCTAATACATAGTTGCATGATAAAACAAAGGTTTATACTTGTACGAAATATATTTTGTTTTTATATATGAGTGTTAAGTAGGGTAATTGATATATAACATTAATCATCATTAAAACTTTAATTATATAAATGTTTAATTATATAAATGTGGCTGATATATCATATATTAAATTAAAAATTAATATAACTTACCTATCTTTAAAAGCAATAATTTCAGATAGTTGTGTGTTAATGAACAATCTTGAAGCATATCGAGAATTTTGAACACGAACACCACCTATTATAAAAAAACAAATAGACAAATTAATATATATAACACAATAAAAATTTAAATAACAATAATCGAATCTAATTTACGTTAAAAACATACGAAGCAGTTATGGTAAATATACAATTTTGTAACTTTTTTAAAAATATCCGGAAAAAAAAAAAGTTAACTGGTGCATTTTATTATACTTTTTCTTGATTCTTCAAGATATATTTAATACACATTTAGTACGAAAATAAAATCTATTACAAATCTAATACGAAAATTAAAAAGCTAATACATATTTAATACAAAAATTCAAAAAAAAGCGTAGATTAAATAAAAGTAGGAATTACCTTTATACATTATTCGTTTTGCAAACTGTAAGATGACTATAACTGCACCATTAGCTCCCTCAGCATTGATGTAATTTATCATCTCATCAGCATATGTGCCCCATAGAACACATGTTAGGTTGTCATTCCTAATTAGAAATACGAATGAAAAGTTTAATAAGTTGTTATATTAAAATTTGAATAAAATTTTCAAAATTATCCCAAAAACAATAGGCAATGATTAATAATGTATATACACATACTTTGTGTCCATTAGCTCAATAGTCATGCACCTCGATTTAGCCGTATTGATTAGTTCACCATACGCAGTCACTTGCCCAATTATATCTATATGTTGTTTTTAAAAAACAATTATAACTTAATGTGTACGTTTCAGAATTATAACTAAATATCATAGAAATAAAGAAAATTATTATAGAACAAAATAAACATACCAATGAGATAAACATCAGACTTTTTTGGCCAAAATATCACCAAATGGAACAAATTCAAAACCATACAGTGGGATATCCAAAGGATTGCAGTCTACTATAGACGATCCATAATTCATTGATATGGTGAATTTATGTTGCGTTGTTAGCTCGTATCCAGCATTATCACGTAGCAAAAAATTTGAAATATGTCTAAACCCTCCTTCCTCAATTTTAGGCCAAAAAGCAACAATTAGGTTCCTTCGAATACTGGCATGTATTTTTGTACCCTATGAACACATATAAAATATAATTGACTATTAGTAAAAGAAACGAATAAAAATATCTATCTATATAATATAATTACATAGCACTTACATGTACATCCATTCAAAATCATTTCAATGCTACCAGCTTCCATATTGTTTGTAAAGTTTGGCTTCTCATAAACCCTTATTATCCGGACTTCAATAGTGATATATTTCGTTCCTTAACCAAATCAGAAACATTAATTATTTTTTTAACAGTGCATCATTTTGGGATGCCATTTGTCTAGGAATATATTCGAATGAATGAAATATGGAATAAACGGGTTTTCAAAACAAATGTGATTAAGATTAGGAGAAGAGGTCAGTTTGTATTTATATAAAGTGAAGTAAATTATACTACGAATTAGTATACACGTTAATATGGAGCTATTTAAGGAAATGATTTGGTCAAAAGTTAAGACCTAATTCGGTTAGAGAATTGAAAAATAAGAATATCTACTAATCAATTACAATGTTAATCACCGATTCTAAAATTGAGTAAAGATTTTTGTTATCTTAATATAAATCATTAAATCACTCAAAATCCGTCAAATACATCAAGTAATACGATATCTCCTATTAAAAAAAAAAAAAAGTAAGATATCAATCCTATTTTAACATCGAGTATCGTATATATTCATGAAATACAATTATTTGGAAAATTTCTATTATTGTAAACTTTTTAAAAAAAGAATAGTATCGTGATTCCTTCTGAATTAACAAAGAGATCTAAAAATCTATATATTTGTTCGTTTATAGTGATTGTAATTGCTTACCTAAAATTTAAATATATCATAATCATTGACAATCTTAATGACCAATTATAAGACTGCTTACATTAAGTTATTACCTTCATTTAAATATATTCGTACAGTGATATTAGGAATAACATACCTAAAATATGAATATCTCATAAGAATATCTACTAATCAATTACAATTTTAATCACCTATTCTAAAATTGAGTAAAGATTTTTGTTATCTTAATGTAAATCATTAAATCAGTCAAATCATATCGTCAACTACATCAAGTAATACGATATCTCCTCTTAAAAAAATAAAAAAAAAATTAATAAGATATCTATTCCTATTTTAACATCGAGTATCGTATATATTAATGATACGATTTTCTAATCAATTTTTTTCCTTTGTAAAATTTTTATAATCTTAATCACCGATTTCTTAATTACTTACAATAATTTTTACATTCATTTAAATCATTAAATCACTAAAAATCATATCATTAACTGCCCTAATTAATAACATATCCTACTAACTACTAATTTAACTTCGAGTAACACATATCTTCCTAAAATACAAAAATCTATAATACATAATAGTAGCATGCTTCGTTGATTCGTTCTGAATTAATGTTGAGTTTTTAAAAAATATAGGACATATATTCACAAATCTATGCATATATTACTAAAATACGATAATCAACTAATCAATTACTAATATATTTACTTTTATTTTTTCATTGATTAGACCATATATTCCTAAAATACAATTATTGCGAAAAAGTATTATCATTGCTGACATAAATATAGATCGTGTAGATTAATTGCCCACAAATCGTAAATTTTTTTTTTTTAGATAAAAAAAATATAAGACATATAATGTACAACCTTTACGTAAATTGACGTAACATTAATATTTAATTACATTACTTAAAAATTAATTGTTAGCGTGCATATATAGGTAAGTATATTATGAATCTTAAATAAGCCAACTACTTAAATTAACCTTATATAGGCTTAAACAATTATAAGTTTTGATTATTAGTGTTTAATCTAAATATTGGTATAGATTGCTTGATATGTGGTCAAACTGAATATAAATTTAGCATAACTTAACAAAAATGATTATCATTTACTAAGGAAAAGATATAAGATTAATAAAAACTGATCTTATTGAAATTAAAACTCTTATTATGAAAAGAAACTTGATACAATTGAAAATAAACTACAAATGTATATAAAGCAAACATTTAAACAACTAATTCATAAGTTAAAAAGGCTAGTCGAGCAAGCGTAGAAAAAAGGCTGCTTCGCGATTACATAAGTTATGCGTCACATAAATGATTGAGATCATCAGGACCCCATGCGAAGTAATCCCATTTGTCCACAATGTTGTCATATTCATGAAGGTGCCCTTGATCACACTTGACCAATTGGTCTGACTCACGAACAATGCTATTATTTAACCAAAGGGACACCATCATATCTCGTAAAGTTCCTCTTAATTGAACCACTTCATCTATTGGATGCTGGTGAAAAACACTTAGTAATAACGATACACCCCTCTTTTTGCGCTCTTCATCTACATTGCATATAAGCAAAAGTCCCAATAAATATGTGGCCAACAAATTGCCCTCTGCATGTGCCAATTCGATGGTTTTCAACCCTTCATCTAACAACACATATGTAAAATATTGTACCTATAGAGAAATAGTTAGGTATGTTCAGAATTTAAATAAACAAAAAAATATACATGCGATAAAATTTCGTTATTCAAAAGTAAACAACTTTACCATGCCATAACGCAAAAGTGCTTCTGGGTTCTTGTATTGCACGCACAAATCAAAAAAGCTTGCTTTATTTTCATCATTACGCATCGAATGCATGTACAGATGTTCGAAAGAAACCTTTTTATATATCTTCTCATCGTGTGACATTTTATTAATAGCCTTGCAACTGAAAATAAATTAATTTCATAAGATGATAATGTGTAAATTTAAATCTCGTAAAAACAAAAGAAATATATAAATATAAAACTCACGTCATTCTGCATGCAAATAAATCAAGAGCACTTGCAGCACCAACGCGTGAAAGTATTTCAATAATAATTTCAGTAGGAAGGGAATGAACAATGTTAGGCTTCTTTGCATTTGGGAATTCCATGTTTGAGAGTGTGAGAAAGAAAAAATCGAAATATCAATTTGGAGGGTGTATTTTGGTTAAATGAAGTGTAAAAACTATGCATGTATATTTAGATATATATAGATTCATAAAAAAATGCATGATTAGAGAAAATGAAAAGATGTGTCTTTTGGCAATAATATTTGAGACAATGGAAAGTCAAAAATTAAAACCTAATCATAGCAACATTTCGTAACTGCCAAATGTCTATGTATATCCCAATTAATTCCATTTTAATATATGAATTATTAAGAAATTCATAAATAAACGAAACAAATCAAAATTCGATTTTTTTTTTTGTAAAAAACCGGAATATATAAATCTGTATATATATTATACATATTTACATTATTATAAATGGTTGTGTCTTTTGGCAATAATATTTGACAAAATGGAAAGTCACTAATTATTGGCAACACCTACCAAAATCTCGTAAATGTCAAATATAAAACTACCCCAATTAGTGCACTATGTAATATAGGAAATTTTTTCTAAATTCAATTACAAAATTGACGCCAGTTACTATTTTTTTTATTAAGAACGTGACTAATAATTGTATATGGTTGTTTTATATATACGTCCAATATTAATTATTGCACTAATTTAGTTTATTATTTTAAGTGTTTGGTAATAAATCAAATTTATAACCAGAATATATAAATACGATTACATATAATCTATATATAATGTTATGATGCTTTATTGGTAATAACTTTTCATTCTATTATGATTTAAGACATAAACAAAACCCTCGAATTATATAATTAATGACGCATAACAAAAAGTAGTAAACTTACATTATAATTGAAACACAATTTGTAACTAAGAAAATTTAAATAACAAATAAAATACATAAAATTTATATTTTGTGATACATTTGTTAGCTATAAGTAGGCAACTTGCAAGTAAATTGATAAGCACACTCTTCCGCCCAGTAAACGTGTGTAACATCCACAACTTTATGAACTTTAGATTTAAAACATAGCAATGTCGCTTCAAGTACAAAACATATGCATCTCCAATATGAGAGAACAGTTTGGTTCGTATGTTGTCCATGTATTTAACCTAAAAAAACAATCATTAGCGATAATGCGAAATTTATATTACAAAGTTGTAGTTGTATCATAGAAGATTATAATATTAACATACATACCTCTTCAGTTCGTGTTGGTAGATCAAGAGTGGACTTTTGTAATATAAAACATATTTGCTTGTGAGATAGTCCAACACTTAATGACCCACTTATATCCTTAATTTTGATATGCGCAATACGGAATTAGAACTATTTACTTTATCAATATCATCTATTCTCCCAACAACCCTACATTTGCATCCCTACAATGAAATAATGAATTTAATTTACATATCTATATAAATATAAACGAACGCATTTAAGATATTATAAAGTAAATATCAGATAGGACATACTCCGTTGTATTTGTGAAACTCAGGAAATGGATAAACGCATTGAATTCGAGATGCATAGTAATCTATTGAGCGGAAAGAGATGTCTTATTTATCCATAGTGTCTTGTGTCGGACAAATTGATCGTTACGAAACCTAATTAACCCAATCAAAACATGTATTAAGAGAACACGTTAAGTTGCGCATGGTTCAAAAAATGATCAAATCGCATGTAAGTAACATAGTAGCTTACCACTGTTTTAGTTTGCTTGCAATCTTGTCCTAGGATTGATCATGATTTGTGTGTTTTCAACAGATTGCAAATAAATGCCTATGAAATGTAGTAAAAAGACAAAGGTAATTCAAATACAGAATTTGAACATATGTTACCTAAATAATACAAATTTCATGCTTACCGTCATCATTTTTCAAAACCAATCCTCTTGCTAAAACAACCACAGCGTCTTGTAATAGGTCAGAACTTAATTGTTCTAAATGGTAAAAAAAATTGTCGACAACACATAGTTTCATAGCAGTATAACTGATATAAGTAGAAACAATTAATCAATATATTAATTATGGCAAGAAAAAACGAAAATAACTACAATTACATGTAATATAAATCACGAAATTATAAAATTACCTCTTGTCAATTAGTATGATATATTGTTTTTTGCTTTCTTGATTAATTTTTGATTGAACACGTCCCATATAGATGAGTACTCCAACAACACCTAACATGTCATTTTTTTAGAATTACACATTTACGAATATTGTCTATTTCACATGCATATAAATTTATGATACTACTAATACTAAACGTGGACAAAAAAAAAAGAAAAAATCAAACAGAACAAAGAGGCGAAAATTGCTATACTGTGATAAAAAATCGAAAAAGGATTTATTTAAGCTACAATGTAACGATTTCTTTTTTACTTCGGATTTCATGTAACGATTTTTTTGTTTTTTAGAACTATAATGTGATAAAAAATCGAAAAGGGTTTATTTAAGATACCATGTTTTAACAGAATGTAAAAAAGTAAAGTTTAAAAAAAAAAACGTGTGGAAATAATAATTTGCAGTATATATATATACCTATTTCCTTATTTTGAACACGAACTTGCCTCATCAAAGAATTTAGCAATGTTAACTCATTTTTTCGCACCTTATTGACATGAGGATCCATTTCACAAAAGAGAATAAAACAACTGTTTTGTATGTTCAATATATATAAGAAAAAAATACAGCAAATTAAAGTATGTGTTGCTTGAAATCACTTAATTTCGGAATCAATCAAAAAAAAATTCACTGGAATATTTCGTTTCTAAATTGCTAAATATAAATGTTCATAATTAGTGTTTTAATGCTTATGTTTGGTAACGAATAAATATATTAAAAGGTAAATCAAATCAAAATCTTTAACACTATAAGAGAATCCCACGGTGATATGTTCATTGTTAGATCGAAATATACAAACTAATTACGTTAGAATTAAAATTTTATGTCCACGTTTTTTTATAGATCCGAAAAAAAAAATTAACATTATATTTTCTTTTTCTTTATTGAATTAATTAATGACATGATAACTAAAGAGATATACATAATACATATTTAAAATTATTACTATAAATTTCACTTAATATAATTTAGTCATGTAGTGCAAGACTTTTTGTAATAAACAAAATTCATGACCATCAAAAATAAAAAGAGATATGGAATACATAGTTAATACGGAAATCAAAACAATACATGAGATAAACTTGAATAACACCACCTAAACTTGAATACTTTTTTTTTCTTGAAGACATAATCTCAGCTTTTCATCCCAATCGTTGAACACGTTTAAGTACATTAATCATTTATTAGGGAATCCAAATACTGAACTCTTTCCTTTGCTTCTATTGTTGCAAGTTCAATCTTATTACGAAAGGAGATAATCATACCAACATAACCCATGGTTTCCACTTCATCTTCATCATCTAATTTTCTAGTGCTTTTAGAGATTTCGAAATCTCCTCATCAATGGCAGACCATGCTTCAAAAAATTCATACATAGACTCGTTAATATCATTGACATGTTTTGCAACTCTAGGATCCATTTAATGAAATAATTGTTTTTGAGAAATTTGAAGGATAATAAGCAAGATTTTTAAAACCGATTTTGATGGATTGGAAGCAAGAGGGGTTGAAAAAATCGGATACTTGCAATCTATTTTATAGGCAAAAAATTTATCATTTAATGTATTGCATGCATTAGGTGGTAGATATATTTAATGGCTTGCATGCATTGGTTGGTATTTAAAAGCTTGAATTTATTACATGTATTAATCACCAACCATGAGTTTTTTTTTTTTGAGGGGAAACAACCATGACTAATATTGGACAAAAAACACGTATCTATATATATTAAAAATGAAAAAAAAAGTACAACTCTAATTGGACTTATTTTGTAATTCAACTAAGAGAATTAACATACTACATTAATATAAAAAGTATGTAAAAACAACTTGCTAAATACACTTGCACAATAATACAATAAAGTTTTATTTCTACTTAATTGAAGAAGATCTCCGTCGACCAAATTCAATTCTTCGAAACACTCATCGCACACTTTATGAATCCTTGGAGGAACAGTTGTAGGTAGTATAACATCATGTTATCACAATCCAAGTGTACCCTAAACCGAGGTTTTGATGAAGTAACGTCTTCAATAGTATCCCATATAGGCGAATCATAACATATATCATGCGTGAATTCTTTTATACCTTATGACTCAAAAGACGACCCGAACGAAATAGTGTTAACACCATTGCATCAACATCAAAAAAATTAGAATGTGCCAATTTCGGATGCCATGTATCTTCAATTGAGGCGCATTGTGCTTCACATGGACTTCATGAATTACATCTTCAATTACGGACATATCACGTTTATGGTTATTGATTGGTTTCTATTTAGTATTTTTGTGAAGATAATATCATAAAAACGCATGAATAAAAATCGAACAAACTGTTTTATAGTGTGCCATGACCATCCTAAAAACGCCATTTAGACTCTCCTCTAATTAAAAAATTCCGGAATTTTGGATTTGGTGTGGTGTGGTGAGACAAAGCCATAAAATCATTGATATTTATACTACATATGGCCGAGTATAACATATTAAATTAATTTTTTTTATTATAGTAATGTAAAATTGTTTCCTTAATATTAGCATGGGTGGTTGGTTGATTATCAATTACAACCATGATTGATTCCTAATTGATTCGATAATTATTTGTTTCCATAATACTGTTATTGATATTCAGATTTCCTTATTGCTTCCATAATTTATGCGAAAATCTCTCAATTAAGATCGTGATTGATAATTTTTTTTTTTTAATTTTCACGTGTAACTTGCTCGACACACATGACCTTATTCCAATAAACGTTTCCTTAATTATGTAGATCACATATCAATTTAAATCCTTGATTGACGCCAATTACATCTTCTTTGATTCGAATGACACGTGGACACCCTCAATGAGCTTCGAGAAATACTGATCAAAGGAGCATGCCACGTAATGCCACGTGGGATTGAAATTGCTAACAGAACGACACATGGCCTCAAGGATTTTACTTTAGATATATATATAGATATTTTGTCCATTTAATTTTTGATTGAAGTATTTGATGCATATACCATTTTAAACTTGTTTTAAATGGCAAGTTGGAATGTGATTTTTAAATGATTTGCTTTTGTAATTTTTTTATTCTATTAATTAGATCATTAAAGGTATTTTAGTCACTTTAAAAGAGGACACCACACTTCCTCCCTTGACTTATATAATAGAGATATATACATAGAAGTGAGTTCATATGAGAATGCATACTTACATGAGAAATGAGAAAAAAATTTAATCGCTATAACTCTTATGAATAATAAGTGATGTAACTCTAACGAAAAAGTGATATAACTCTAAAAAAAAATTATAAAAAAAAATTCAAAAAAAAAAATCTCGGAACTACAAGAAACCATATCATGGTAGCAAACTTACTACTAAAACCTACGTGCTAATCTGCAAATTTAAGAAATGGCTCAAGCAGTTGCTAACGTGAGTACTTGGCTTTCTTAGTCTTTCTTTTTTCTAATTCTCTTTACGCAAAGTTGATGAATAAGTATCTCTATTCTCCAATCTATTTACCCACTTCGAATTGTCTTATTTATATCTTTGTTAGTATGCATGCTGTATCGGCCCGAACAATATGGAGGCCCTATGTTAAAACTAAAAAGTAGGCCCCTATATAAAAAATTCAAAGAATCTACTAAAATATACAAGTAAATCAAATAATAAATATGCATCAAACTAAAATTTTCTCTTCAAAATCTTTTGATACATTCTAATTTCTAAGAAAAACCAAATTCAAGAAACTTGCAGATATTTTGACTATCAATTTCAATTCTTATATGTTTAAAGTTTTTTTTGTCAAGTTGGAGCCCTTTAAAAGTGAGGTCTTGTTCCATGTCCCGCTTTTGACATGTTAAGGGTCGGGTCTACATGCATGCAAATTTTAGTTTTCTAAATGTTCTTGTACACTTTCACAGGAGCAGGTGATTGAACAATACGGGCCTTATGGTTCTCAATTGCCAGAAAACTATCGCGTTCAACTTGCTGATGGTGAGCATTTCACTAAACTAACAGTGGACAGTGGATTCGTTGTGGATGGAATCAAATTTGAGATAGCTAAGCCTGATGGACGTACCAGGACTGTGCAGATTGGTGGCAGTGGTCCGCCGTCTAGCACACACTTTGTTAATAAGGTACAAATTAAACTTTACAGATTTACAGTTAATGAATTCTTGTAATACTAACAGCTTTTTTTGTTTGTTTTTTGCATTCATATATATATATATATAGATTGTGCTCAAGAATGGTGAATACTTGACCCGTGTTAGTGGAACGTATGGATACGATAGAGATCGGAAACAAGTTGGTGTTGCAACATTGAAGATTCACACCAATTTGAATCCTCAAGGATATGGACCATATGGAAAAGGAAAGAATGTTGATAATTTAACTTGTTTCTCGTCGCCAAACAAAACTGATAGTCCTGTTGTCGGAGTTTTCGGAAGGTGTAATGCCAATATCGAGTCTATTGGAGTTCTCCTGAGGAAGGTAATTAATACTCCCTCCGTTTCATTTTAATTGTTACACTTTGACATTTTACCCTATTTACAAATTGCACGTTGACCCTCGTTTGTCATTTATACATGAATAAAAACATAGTCATGTGGAATCTTGTTAGATTCGTCTTAATACGTATTTTATTAATATGTACTTTTTATAATTTTTACAAATACAAAACTAAAGAGATATGTCCTCAAAGTTTTGCATCGGCATGCGTGAAAAGTGTAAGTGTGTAGATCAAAATGAAACGGAGGGAGTAAGATATAGGTTCCGTTTGGTAGGTATTTTCAGTTTTACATTGTTTGGTTGGCAAAAAAATGTAAAACCATTTTCTCTTGGGGTAAAATTACTCTCACAATGATGGAAAGCCATTTTCAACTGTTTTCCTTATTTCTCTTGTATATTCCTCTCACTACCTTCTTACTTTTCCTTTCATTTCATCATTTTTCTTACATGGAACCAAACAACGAAAAACTAATTTTGGAATTGTGTTTTACATTGTAAATTGTTTTCCATGAAAATTATTTTACACCGAACCAAACAAAGTCATAATTTCCTACTTTAGATATCTAAATTTCATATTTTACATCTGAGTATTACATGTGGATAGTAATTAGTATATCAAGGTTATATTCTTGCTCATTTGGATGGTGTACATGAACAAATATAATAAGCAAAATGAAGAAATTCCAAATAAGCAAAATATATTCTTGAGAGTATACCATTCTCATGCAGGAAGTATTTCTCCTTATACTCCATGCATGATGCATGTATCACTTTTGTTTTTCTTATGTATCAGCTATAAAATGAGCTTATTATTAAATATATAAAGGAGCTTTTTTTTACCTTTTCATCCTTTTCATCCTTATTATTCCCTATGAAGATTGCTATATCTAATCACGTTCCAGTAGATAGACTAACCATTAGAAATAGACAATTAAAAGATAAATAATTCTGTTGAGTTATTGGACTCCACTTATTATTAATGTCTATCTCTGGTGGGTAGATTACCTAGTAAATAGACAAAAATTTTCCCTTTCCGTATCTAGGTGCATTAATTTTATTTTTATTACTTTTTATAATTATAGCTAATCCTTTCATCGGTCTCCATGTCAAACTCAGGAATGTTCATGCGCTAATTAATGACGTTCTTGAAGTCTTAGACTACTGTATTCAGCCAGTGCGGATGTCTACTTTTATTTCTGTTTCCAATAAGCCACAATAAGAAGTACTTATATTATATGAGTGGCCTCTCAAGAGTGGTTGTAATCATAAACTTGAGTGAATGTATTATTGTTGTTGGTCATTTATTTCAACTTAATTAACATATATATATAATAATAATATTTCTCCTTATACTTCATGCATGAGATACGTCGCCTCGAAATGTATATTTATAAAATCAACCTTTTACAACGTTTTCTTATGCATAATTATAAATATTAATTAATGCTAAATATTATTTTTTTGGCAAACATGCCAAGTCCATTTGGTATATCTATTAAAGGATAGGAGTTAGCTCAAGTGGGTAAAGTGCTCCCCCTTGCCCCTTGAGGTCAGGGGTTCGATCCTTACCCCAGCATTCCCTTAATTAGCATGCTATGCATGCCTTACCAGCCAATGGGTTGGTGTTTCCTACAGGCTAGTAGCCTTGTAGGGATTAGTCCTTGGGCTGATTTAATCTAATAGAAAAAAATTGATATATCTATTAGAAAAAATAAGAAAATCAACCCAAGGCTACACAGTTTGGTTGACCAAGAAATGAAATGATAGTTAAAAGAAACAAAAGAACAAACAAATTTGCCCATATTCGATATGGGCAATATCACCCATACCATTTACTTGATATGATTATATGTAGCCCAGATATGATTTAATAGTTAACTGATACGATAAGATATTGTTAAGATATGATATAAGATTTCAACTAACAAGCCCAAAAAAAAAATATGAAAAACAAAAAATTTATAATTTTTTAATATTAGTTTTGTCATAAAAAATACATAAAATGCCATAATATTGGCCCATATCGGATATGGGAATATCACGGCTCAATTGGAGAAATTCTTTCATTTGTTGTTATATATTATATAATGCCCCCCTCAATTTTCTAAATTTATTTTAAAATTACATATGTTAGAAGTTATAGATCAATCCACCAAGCTACTGAACTGAAGATGATGAAGAGCTAATTCAGCTTATAATATCCATTGATGAATGATGATACCATCTTGAGAGAAATGTAAAAGGTAAAGAGAGAGAGTGTGTTTGTGACAATTGAATGTTTTCTAACCATTCAATAGTACTACAAAGATAGAATCAATCTAACCCTTCAAAATACAAATTAAAGAACAACAATTGTAATTGTTTGAACAAGTGTAAAAACAAAAATAGATGAACCAGAGTAACAAGCATACAAAGAACTGAAGAAGAACAAATCAACAAATACCAGTTACATATAGGAATAATAAAGGTTGGACGTAAACAAACAACAAGTAACAACAGGAGAACATCAATCATGTACATATGAACAATAAATCAAATGAACAAGTTCAACCAATCAACAAAATTCAAATGCACAAGAACAAAGGTTGGATTTAAACAAACATCAAGTGACAACAGAAGAACGTTGGTTATGAAAATATGAAGAAGAAGTGGGATCAACAAGTTTATCATTGGAAATGGAGAAGCATATGATCAAAGATTAGACTAAACAAACATCTTGTAATAACAAAAGAACATCAGTCATGCAAATATGAAGCCAAATGAAAAAGTTCACATATCAGAGAACATGAATAAGCATGTGAACAACAGAACAAGGGTTAAAGTTACATAAATATCAGGCGACAATAAAGAACATTATCGAACATTAAAAAATATGAACTATAAGTCAAATCGACAAGTTCTACAATTTAGCGAAAAGAAGCACATGATCAAGTATTGTAATTAAATGAACATCAAGTGACATCATGAACAACAAGCGCAATGAACAAGTTGTACTCGAACGAACAATAATTAATGAAGGAGTGAACAAATACATGTCTCGGATCTCTAGCTGAGTTTTGATCTCATATATCGTTGATTTCAACGAGTATGAGAATAACACTTCTAATAGACGAAAAAAATGCAAATCTTATGATAAGAAATTCAAAAAACAACGATTTTGCAAAAAAAATGTATTTTGTGAGGGTTTGTGATAGTGAAACTTGTGTTTTTTTTATTGGAGGTTTCCATGTTACTTAACTGCTTGCTTGAGATCTATTTTTTCAACATATATTATGCAAGCAAATGACTTTAGAAGATAGAAATTGGAATGCTTAGAAGAGTGAAAAAGTAAAGTGAATATGGAGAGTTCGAAGAAAGAGAAAATATAGCAAATCAAGGTTAGCTCGGCCCAGTTTATTCCCGGGTTTGGGGAGGATATTTTCAGGTAGGTTTTTGGGCCCGACTTGTCCCTATTTTTTTTGTTTGGACGGGTTTTTGGAAGCTTTAAAAATATTGTCTTGTTCAAAATTTTGGCGTGGCCATTGTAGCCCGAAAAGCCCACTATTTTTGGTCCGAAAAAGCGGGCTTTGGGTACAATACATCAGCCTGAAATTGGTTCAATGCTTATTTTTGGGCCAATACTTAGGCTATTTTTAGTTCACCTGAAATTTTCTGATCTGAACTTATTTTTTCTGATCTGATCTGAACTGACCTGATCTGATCTGATCTGATTACAAGATCTTATCTTTTAGATTTTTCTCAATATATAAGAAAAAATATAGTCATGTGGGATCTTGTTTGATTTGTCTCAATGAGTACTTTATTAATATTCAATTATTATAATTTTTACTAATATGTAATGAAAGATATTTAATAGTAATAATGATTTTTAAAATCTGATATGATCTGAACTTATTTTTTCTAATCTGATCTGATCTGATTAGATCTGAAATAAGCAAAAATAAGGTGAACTGAACATAGCCTTAATCGGGATGCGTTTTGTGTATTTATGGGCTGCATTTTGTGCGGTCCTCTACATAATGACGTATGCCTATTTTTTAAAAAAAAAAATTGGTAAGAAAAGGAAACTTATTTGTTTAGCTTTCAAAGAAGTAAATGGAAAAACCCAAGATAATATGGATTCATTGAATGATAATTCTTCAAATAATCCTTGACAGAGAAGTTGTATTGCGCGCTTGCCAACGTCCAAATTTGATCATTAGTATTAGTAAACACAATTATATAGATAAAATTTTAAAAATATACATTGAGGCCAACCAACTAACTTATTATAACATTTAATTTTTTATAATCAAGCATGAGACACTAGTAGGGTTTCTCAAAGTTCTCTAAAAAGCCTCCCCAAACAAGTGTTCTCTAGTTGCCTCAGCTTTAGTTGAATCAAATGAAGACCAACCTCAAAACTACAAGAAATTGATGAACCCCGTCTTGAAAAGATATACTTCTATGAAACATAATGAAGTCTCATCTAAATCATTTGTAACATCATGAAGTCTCATCTAAATCATTTGTACCAAGTACCTTTAGATTCAATGTTATGACTTTTTATATCACATGAAAAACCAAAGTTCAAATCTTGATGGAAACAAAAATTTCAATGTTGTGAAGTGGGAGAGAAGAGTTGGAGATTCTTACCACGAAGTTCTCAAAAGAGGACCCAAAAAAATCTACATCATTTGTAGTTTTTCTAGAGAAAAAAGTATTTGTTTCGATATCGGATTTTGAAATATATTCTATAATTGAATGACTCCAAATTAATGATTTTGACTTTACAAACAGAGAAGGTAGCAAAGGATATTCAGAGAAAAACAGGGAGCATTTTTGCATTGATTGAACAGATAATCCACTTCAATGCTTACAACAGTTGATTCACTACAGAGTACAATTGTTGCAGCTTTTCCTTCATGCTACATAAAATGAAATAGCAAATCAAAATGGAATATTTTTTCGTTGCTCAACTCTGCTTCCAAAAATGGAGGAGCTAAGCAGCTGTACAAAAGTACAGGATAAAGAAAGCAAACAACACAATTAGGAGCAGAAGGAATCCTCTACCCCACTTGGTATCTCATCTTTTGTACCAAGTAGTTCTCATCTTCACCCATCACCCTCTCTTTCTAATTATACAAGGAAAATCATTTTAGATTGATAAGGCGTCAAAATTAGAAAGGGGCGGGATACAAAATAAGACATCGAATGGGACATAAGATCTCGACCAAATTGAAAGATCTGCAAACGATATTCCCCAAGTCTAGATATTACTCAGGGCCATCACCTTGCATTGTTCATTCATGGCCAATAGCTGTGCTTCTTTCTTGTCTAATAAAGCATGCAACCTCACATTTTCTTCCATTAGGTTCTGTACTTCAGCTTCTTTTTGCATTTTCTCCCCCTCCAATTGGGTCGTTTTGGCAGCCAGCCTGTTTCGCGACAAAAACAAGCAAGTATAAAAACAATTAAAGCACAGCTCCTCCAAATGAAAACAAGCTGCAATATAGAAGTATAGTCAATGTGACATTTCATTGCAAGATATAAGGGTGATTGGAAGAGAATACATATAATTATGAGAATGGAATGGTATGTGAATGAAAGTTTCATGGGTATGGATTCACAATCCATTACTTTTTTTAAGTTGTTTGCTTCATTTAAAAGTATGGATCTAAAATCTATTAGTAAATGGGATGTACGGGGATCTCAATCTCTATGGAGGGTGGTGGATACGAGATTTCATGGGATTACAGGGGGGTGAAAAACCTGTGGGTGTGAGATTTAAATATTTAATACCAAAGTTACCTCAAGTCATCAACCAAACAATTTTTTGATCAAATTGTATCACATCCATTCTATTCTATTCCAAGACCACCAAATGCCTTTTGGTAAAAGAGAAGATTCGAGAAGCTAATAAGAGAAGCATAATAAATTTATTTTTGCATTGAAAATTACTTCATATAAGCAATTACCCGTTCAAATAGTAGTTATTTTATTACTGCTCCTACATAAACCAAAATGTAATAGACTACGAATTCACCAAACAAGCCTGTCAAATATATTACTTCCTCTGGTTTTTATCAAAGATTTCTCAGGAGGAAAGGCATGATATATTGCTAAAACATTGAACATGTAGCTGTTGTAATAAAAAATCGTACAATATGGGGACACAATGGTTACTATTATCAATCAGGGTGGTTATACGACGTGGTACGCGCTCAAGAACAGCCATGTACTCTGATCCTTCCATCTCAAAGTTCTCATGTGATCTTTACCCAATATGTAAAGAAAAAATGATTTTATGGAGCAGTGTTGATGTTATACACTTATACTACGGGAAAATGTTAGTAAGTTTGGCAATTTTTTAAAGGAAAAATTCACAAGAAAGAGCTCAACTATTCCCCATTTTCTTTCATAAGTCCCAATTATTGATTATTCACTGCAGGTCCCATGTTTTACAGTTTGTGATTTTTATAAGTCCTTATTTACTTAGAACCGGTTAAGCAGGTTAATTTTTTTCAATTGTGGGATCCACCTCTTCTCCTTCTTCACTTGTCCTCCTCTGCATCTCTCTCTCCACTCTCACGCAACATCTCTCTCCCCTCATTCTCTCTCATCCACCCTCATTCTCTCTCCTTCTCCCTCACACAAGTCAACCCATCTCTCTGTATGACTGTACCCCCACCCCCACTGTAATCTTCTTCCTCCTTCAAAAACACACACAAAACGACCACCCCTCAAGACCGGAAACCACCCCACCCGTCAAGCACCCCTGAAACTGGAATTGGTAAACCACCGCCACCACTACAACACCCCGATATTGCGACCCAGACCATGCACACAACCATACTACACCACGACCCTAAATTGCGACCCACCAGAACCTAGATTCGCGACCCACTGGCCATGACCCCTGAAATCGAACACACTCTCTCTCCTCAATTCTGACCATTATATTGGGTGGTGTGAGATAGTTGTTCCAATGTTAGTGAAGATGTGCTTCAAGTCTAATGGTGCGTTAATTGAGCCAAATGGTGCGTTAATCGAGCCTAGTGGTGGTGGTTTCAGTTTTTCTCTTCTCTATCTCTCCCTCCCTATCTCTTATCTCTTCCAATCAAACAATTTTAGGTGTTTAAATTCGATTTCTTTAAAGTACAGCTGAAATGTTCGATTTCAATAATCATAATTATTTCTAGATTTAGCTTCAATTAGTAGGTATATAAATGAATTTTGTTGTGTGTACCCAACAATTCCTCTGTTAGTTGCTTGGGTATATCAGACACCATTAATGCACCTCAAGAGAGAGGGAGAAAAGAGAGATGAAAATGGACTAAAGAGTAGAGGAGAGATCCAGAGGTGAGAAAAAAAATCTTCGAGGAGAAACATGTGCTTATGTCCTCAATTAATTCAGTCACGTGATATTCAATCTGCTGTAGCAGGTTGGTTACCTGCCGAGCCCTATGAAAATCACAAGAGGTCATACTTGGGACCTACAGTGAATAATCAATAGTTGGGACTTATAAAAGAAAATGGGGAATAGTTGAGCTTTTTCTTGTGAATTTTTCCTTTTTAAAAAAGTACTGGAGCAAGTTGATTGTCACAAGAGACACACAGCAGCCCAAATGCAAGATTGAGAAAATCTATTTAGTGACTTAGTGCCCCTCCCAAGATCTGCAAACTATTTCAGACCACACTTACTACTAAATTATGAGCAAGTAAATCAAAACAAACAACCTAGAGTAGACATGTCAACCTTCATGGCTCCCCCTTTTCTACATTACCATGTAATTAGGTCTCAGCAAATAACGCTGATGATTCTCTATTCTCTAGTACCTAAATCAACTTAGCAAGCAATCTTTTCCCTATCCTTACTTAGGCTTAGACGTCCAAAAGATAAGAGCGGAGATTCATATAACATCAACGGTACATAATCATGCAAATCACATAACAGGCAAGCTGCAAGAATCACAATTCACAAGGTATGTAATAAATAAGGGTAAAAAACAAAAGGACAAATACCCCAATTGATAAAAGTAAGCATATCTAGGGAAATAAAAGATGACGGAGGCAAGAAACAAAGATACCAAGGCTTTGTTCTCCTTAACTTTTTAAAATAAGTTTTAGCAAAAATAAGTTTATTCAGCAAAAATTTGTTAAGCAAAAATAAGTTGAAGAGAACATAGCCTAAATTTACACTTAATATATAAAGAACGGAGAATTAAGTATACACTGACCGTTCAAAGAGCTTTTCAATAGTTTGGAACTGCTTCTCAGACGAAATAAGTGTTTCTCTCACGCTGATGAGACTACTAACATATGATTTCAGAGACTCAAAATCACGCTTTACACGAGAAAGTTCCTGCTCATTTTCTGCAGCTCTCTGTCTTTGCCTAGATGTCTCTTCAACCAAGTCTTCCACTCGCTGGCGCATCTCATTTAAAATACAGTTAGTTCCAAAAGCAAATCTTTCCATTTCCTCCAGCTTCAGAGACATGCTTTCAAGTTGAGTTTCTTTCTTCTTGATTTCTTCTTGACTGAAGTTTACTTTCTCCTTCTCAATAGCCGCTTCAGACTCCGCGATTAGGACCCTTTTAACTAGAGTCTCCATCACATTTGTAACTGTATGCGCAGAGTTTAGTAGATCACACACATAGGCTCCATCTTTATCATGAATGACACCACTTTGGTCACTAGTTCCAGTATCTGTTCCATCACGAGAACTATCAGAAGAAGGAAGATAAATATTCTTAGACCAACTAGACAATGGAATTCCATCCTTGTCAACAAGCCCTACCCCTTCCAACTGCTTTATCCCACAGGATACCTGTGCTAAGTGAGGAACGGCCATCGTTCTTGCCCTGGTCTTCAAATAGGTTAATAAAGTTGAAGCTGTTTTCACTCTCCTCCATAGAGTATCCAACTCTTTATCTGACTCCTCTTCATATCCATCAATAGAGGCTTTTACCTCCATATATTTCACTTGCAACACATTCACTTGAGATTCACATCTTTCCATCTCCTCCTTCCATAATGCATTTCTATCGCCCAACCCGGACTTCAAATCTGATAAGTCAGCATGTTCCTCTGCTGCCATTTCCTTTCTCCACAATGGATTTTTTTCACCTAGTCGATACTTTAAAGCTGATAAGTCAATATGTTCTTCTGCTGCCATTCTCTTTACACAGTTCCACAGAATAGCCTCAGAATTTCTGTAATCAGATAATCATGTTTACTGAATCAACTTCAAACAAATTATCTTCTTTTACAGGCACCTACACTATGAGCAGAACCAAAATAAATAATCGCAACATTGCATCAGAAGACAATGCACTAACAAGTTGCAAACTCTTAAAAAAGGCAATTCCCCTTGCAAATAGCCTAAATAAGCGTACTTGTGAAGCATCCAAATGATTTCTATGCAAATTACATTGAGCCAACCACATCCTAATATCTTACTACTACGTGGAACAAAAGGCTTTTACTGTAATTAGCCAACACCCAATAATATGTTCGTAAAAAGTAACGAACTTCGCTCAATCAGCTGTTCACCACCAAGAGGCAGAGTGAGAACAACTGCTCGATTAGTTAAGCATAGAACATTTACAAGAGCAACCAATCCAAATTATTCAACCCATGGCACAACTCCACTCTAGGCATATCTTACAAAATTACCATTGTCTGTCTAGAAGACACCTTTTTCTCTAATTCAATACAAATTAATAAATCATATTCTGCAAATATACAAGTATAAGACCAACAATTTTTGCCAGCTACAAGAATTTCTATGCTATGAAGAAAAAGGTCATGTAATCAAGTATAATGCAACCAACACAACAACCACCGATTCCAGAAGCATTCAATTTCAAATTGATGAACCAAAATTCTACAAAAATATGTAAATATATCAAAGAATCAACTTTTAAGTTAGAAAAAACAAATGGGAAAAAATGAACTATTCCCTATTTACCTTAAAAACTAAGCAAATATATAAAGTACCCAGATCAATTGTAAATTAATAAGACGAGAAAGAAAAGACAAAACCCTAGAATATGCAATCAAATTAGTTGGCACATCATGTAGCATGAATTCAACAAAAAGAAACACACCCAAAAGAAAGAAAACAAAAAACATAAACAGTAAATTAATAAAAGATCCAAGCATGAAAAGGTCTCGTTGTCAATAAGAACACAAACAAAAAAAAAAAAACAGGTTGAGGGTTTTGAGGTCTTACATAAATGGAAGAGATTGAAGGACGGCAGATGAATGTTGATGAAGTAAAGGAATTTGACTCAGAGAAGAAGAGAAGAAAATGGAGGAAACAAAAGTTAAAGTTGGTGATGATGGGTTGTCTTTCTTTTTAAGGACGAAGATTTGGTAAAGGTAAAGGTAAAGCTGACCAACGCGAGATTAATTCCAAACAGGAGAGAGAGGGATAGCAGGGAAGAGAGCCATGTCTAATAGACTAAGGCTATGTTCAGTTCACCTTATTTTTGCTTATTTCAGATCTAATCAGATCAGATCAGATCAGATCAGAAAAAATAAGTTCAGATCAGATCAGATCAGAAAAAATAAGTTCAGATCAGATCAGATCAGATCAGATCAGATCAGATCAGATCAGACCAGATCAGATCAGATCAGATCAGTTCAGATCAGATCAGTTCAGATCATATCATGCTTATATTTAAAAACTCATTATTATTAAATATCTTTCACTACATATTAATAAAAATTATAATAATTGAATATTAATAAAGTACTCATTGAGACGAATCAAACAAGACCACACATGACTATATTTTTTCTTATATATTGAGAAAAATCTAAAAGATTATCTCTAATTGTGAATAGTGTCAAGATTCTAAGTGAGAAAGATAAAAAAATACAAAGGGAGTATTATTATTTACTAGTACATTTGTTCAAAAGAATTATTATTGTGTTGTGTTGTTGTACTTATTAATTATTAATATTGGTAATTATTATTAATCTTGTTGTTACCATTATAAATGTCATTGTTATTATTATATTAAGTTATTTGTGTGTTTAAATAATAGAAAATTAAAAGCCACGTGTTAAGAACATAAGATTGATGCAAAAATAAGAAATATATAAAATATGATATCTCAAATTCATGACAACGAAACTACTAAGTTCGGATTACATTTCAAAATAAGCTAAGTGTGAGATACAAATTATAAATTTAGATTCGGTATACCTCTTCCTACCGAATTCCAAATCTCTCTAGCTATTTGAAGTTGCACGATATTTATTTATTTTTTGCTCAAGTCATAGTTGTTTGTATATCTTATTTCTATTTTATATGGAAAAAAAAGAGTTAGTTGCCGACTTCTCAAGTGTGAAACTTTTTTTTAAGGGAAAGTGTAATAACATTGTATAAGTGCTCTTATAAAATAATGACTTGAGTTATATAATTATTTTTAGTAATAATAATAATTATGATTATATTATTATTGTGTGCTTATAATAATAATAATATATTATTATTATTATAAAAGTTGTGTAAAAGTTGTAATAGAAATAAAATGATAATAATAGTAATACTATAAAGAAGATCTTATAATGTATTGCATAATAATGATTTACAAAGTAATAATATAATAGTAATAATATATTTATATAAGATAAGATCTTGTAAATCAATCAGTTCAGATCAGATCAGATCATTCAGATCAGATCAATCAGATCAGATCAGATCAGATCAGATAGATCAGATCAGATCAGATCAGATCAGAAAAAATAAGTTCAGATCAGATCAGATCAGATCAGATAAGTTCAGATCAGAAAATTTCAGGTGAATCAAACATAGCCTAATACTACATCTCTGACGGGAACCATACACGGTCATGTTTGACTATTGGCGGTTAGTTGTTGGCTGTTTTATTTGGATAGTTTGATCGGCTACTTTTTTATTTGGATGGTTATGTTGGCGGATGGATAAAAATAGTATTTTTCGTTCATTAGTGTTGGTTATATATACACGGGCCTTGTTTGACCATTGGTGGTTAGTTATTGGCTGTTTTTGTTTGGATGGTTATGTTGGTGGATTAAAATTGTATTTTTCGTTCGTTAGTGTTGGTGGATAAAAATTGTATTATTCGTTTGTTAGTGTTGGTTGTATTTACACAGACCTTGTTTGACCATTGGTGGTTAGTTGTTGGTTGTTTTGTTGAGATGGTTTGATTGGATGTTTTAATGTGGATGGTTATCTTGGTGTATAGAAATTGTATTTTTCGTTTGTTAGTGTTGGTTGTATATATACGGGCCTTATTTTACCATTGGTGGTTAGTTGCTGGCTGTTTCATTTAGATGGTTTAATCGAATTTTTTATGTGGATGGTTATGTTGGTGGATAGAAATAGTGTTTCTCGTTCGTAAGTGTTGGTGTACTAGTGCTAAATGAAAGTGGAAATCAAATGAAAAGTTGGTTTTTCATCTACCCAACAAGTCACTTACTAGATATTAATTTTTGTTGCTTGAGAAAAATAAAATTAAAACTACTTGTAAGTCAAATATCCCTTTATTTCAATTTGTGAGTTTATTTTCAACAATTACAATTGCTTGTAGGACTGGATAAATCCTGACTTCTGCAGATGTATATTGGTAACATTAAGAAATTACGAAAATATCATTTGATTTATAATATTTGTTCATGTTAGAGATGAATCGGAGGAATCTCTGGAATGTGATGCATTGGGGAGGGGGGGTTGAGAAAAAATGTCGAGTAACCAAATCTGAACTCATGCTGTGTTGTTACCATGGATGCGGAAGTAAAATTGATACCATTTTATTTATTGCTGAGGGAAAACTTTCAATAACAAAATTAATTAACACTAATTAAATGTAGCATTGCCACCCCAACATATCATCATGATTATCCTTCCATTTTCATCGATTGCTCTTGGCTTATCATATGCCTATTATGTGATTCTTGACATATAATTGAAACATTTTTTCCGATCTATATGAGCCACGAAGGCAGTACAAATGTACAAAGGGGAGGAAGATTCGAATCTATAACCTATTATTCATAGCACCTCAATCTTAACCACTAAACCAAAACATTTGATATTAGTAACCAAGCATTTCCTCGTCTAAATATGATTTTTAATGTATTTTGGTAGTTTAACACAATTATGACAGTTTCGGTACCACAAAGCCGTCAACATACTACAAAACTTGTAACTCGTGCTATACTAAATCCTTCTAATGATACCTCTAATACATGTTAGTGATTATATTATGACATTTTCGAAGGAAATAAGAATAATTTGGATGTATACCTCATAACCTAACATCATTGGATCGAATTATCTCTATTACATAAGGGAGAAGGAGGGGGACACCAAATATGGTAATTCCCTTTTATACCCTTTATTAAGTAATAAAATACAAATTCACCATTTCTTAATCATTATATCCTCAATTAACAAAATATTTACATCATTACCATTGATTTATTGGCTTTCAAAAAACAAAAAAAAAAATATATACAATGAATTTTATGAATAATTTTCATATATATTATTACGCAATGAACCTTTTATTTGTTTTCGCAAGCATCGCTTGCATATAGGTCATAGGACTAGTTATTAGTACTTATTACTAGGTCAAGCCTTACCGCTGTGGCCGTGTCGACTGTCGTTGAGGGACCTTTTGAGACTATCTATCGGACAACTCTATCGTTATCGTCATCAAATGATGATGAAATTCAAAGCAATATAGCATCAACGTGTTGTTGTTGTTGAGCAGCAAAATAACAATGGCGGATGGAAAAGATGGAGACTGGGAATGCGATGGATGTAAGAACAACAACTATGCGTTTCGTTCCTTCTGTAATCGTTGCAAGCAACCTCGTCTCCTCGTCGACACCAAAACACCCCCCGACTCTAAATGGCTTCCTCGCATCGGCGATTGGATTTGCGTTGGTCATTTTCTCTCTCCTTTACTTTCTTTATGTCATGCTCTATATTCTCATTTCCATTTTTAGACTTTGTTGGAGTTCTCTGTGGCATAGTTAGGGTTTCTCAGTTTCTTTAAGATGAAAATTTAGGTAACAAACTTGACCTTTTTTTTTGTATTCAACTGTATAACGTGATTATGAGGTTGAGAAATTCTATTTTTATGTAGTTACTTACGACTTTTATCATATATTGGGTGTACTCTGAGCATCTGTGTTACTCAGACACGGATTGAGGGTCTACTCGGATATGGGTGTCCAAGTGTCCAACTCGGCTACTTAGTAGAAAAGAGTCAAGTTTTTAGTTTAAAATGAAGTATCTAAGTAAAGTGTGGTGTCGGACACGACACCCTGTTTTTGAGGTAAGTGAAGCTGTCGGAGTAACACTGATTAGCATGGTATCGTCGAGGCTGGTTCTTTTGCTCATTATTTATTTGAAATCCTTTGAATGAGCAAAATTTGTGCTATTGGGAGAGCTCCAAATGAGAAAAAGAAAGGTAGTCTTTTGACATGGTACACCAATTAATGAGCTCTAGTGTAATTTTGGGGGTAATTGTTAATGGCTGTTAACAATTTAGTGTAATGGGGAGAAAAGTTTGATGATAGATAGAATTCTGAGGTTCTTGAGGGAGGATTGTATTAAAACTGTAGTACTCACACCTTATCCTTCCCAGTGACGTGAGTGGATTCCTGATGAGTGTGGACTTGTGGTCATTTAACAAGAGCACAATAGCATATTATCTTTTCCCCAAGCACCCTTATCTGCACATGGTGAATCAAGTCAATCAACGATTCTGGTCCTATGATGAGTGAGATAATGTAAATGTCGAGTGGCTAGGAAATTGAGAAGCTTTTGGTTTTCAGACACAGTGGAACAAACTAGTGGCATTGCTACTCTAATGCATACGATTAACTTGGAAAAATAACTATAAAGTGTCGATAGCTTCTTATCAGTTATAACCTTATCCATAAGCAACAGTTCTATAGTTCTATCACTTCTATGTGCTTTTATGAGTATCTGGCATTAGCTGTGCCAATATCTAGCATCATACTCTTCTTCTATGTGCTTTTATGAATCCGCAACAATTTGCAATGTTGCATAGCTTTTATATGCTTTGGTTGCCATAATATATTGTAGCCATAATCTCAATAAGTATTTTCAACATGTCTATTGGAAGCATTGAAGTTTTACGTTTATTAGGCCGCGTGGGGTTGTGAAATGTGTGCGTGTATGCGCACGTTTTGGCTTTTGTGGTGTGTGTAAACTTTGCTCCACCTCGTCGCCATTGTGCATTTTGGGTTGGGTGTGTGTGGTGGTAATGAATCAATAGGTTGCACTAACAACAATTATGCATCAAGAGAGAAGTGCAAGAAATGTGGTCAGCCAAAAGAGGTGACAGCTATGCCAGCAATCCCACTGCCTGGAGTTTTAAGCAGAGCACAAGGAGGGCTACTGTCGAGCATGGGCATGCTAGGAGCTAGCACATTCCAACGATCACTTCCATCCACCTCTAACTGGTCATCACCGAACATGTACGGAGCCAATAATGTGGATTATAAGGATTGGCGTAGTGGTGACTGGATGTGCATATGTGGTTTCCACAATTATTCGTCTCGCACACAGGTAAGATAAACAACCATTCTTAGTTACTCGTTTTTTCTAAAATGAGCTAGATAACACTCAGTTATATATTTCTTATTACTTTAACTATCTGAATCGGTTATTTGCTTAATTTCAGTGTAAAGAATGTAATGCAGCAGCACCAGGTATGTTCTGCTTACAACTGAATGTGTAGCATCCTTGTACTGGTCATAACTATTATTATATTTTTATTCTTATTGCTTGAGTACCGGTTTAGATACATGCTCTTAGACTTGGGACTGAGCATAGCACCAATACTAATGCTGAACATATTCCACTCAAGACTATGGTAGCTTTTGCACTAGAATCGAAATTAATAGAACTCAATATCAGAACACATATTTCTAGCGTCTTTAAGATTTGGCCATGTTTCACAAATAATTGGAAGTACAATATATGAGTGCTCATCAACCAATAGTATGCAAGTATGCATATAGAAACAAAATAGGAAATAAAACGGGTAACCCAATATAAATTTTTTGGTCATAAAGGAGTATCTGTCAAATGTTTATGCTGCTTACCACTGGTGTTCTGCTTGCTTGAAAGAAAAATTTTCCTAGTTGTTGGCAGCATATAGGTCATTTAGGTTTTGAGAAATTGTACTACCCTTGTCGTAGATGGTAAAACTTTTTGCATTATTGTCCCTCATTGTTTTTGCATGCTCCCTAAATTGATAGTGTTTTACTAGAGTAACATATTTCTGTTATGGAATTGCGTTAGGGTCTCTTCTTCCCCAGGCCTAATTCTTTTTTTTCTTTTTTACATGTATGGGGCGTATGGGCACATAAATATAGCATTACTTGTAGTCTTATACGCATTTTTTGTTTCCTTTCTAGTTTTACAGTTTTGCCTTTTGGTTCTTCTTTTGTAATGCCTGTTATTTTAAATTTCTCCATTGTTGTCAAACCAATTGTTCTTGATTAGCATTTTAAAGTTCATCAGTATTTGCAATTTTTCTGAGATGATTTTACAGTTATATATTGGATTCAGAATATGATTACAATTAGGAGTAATATGCACCTTTTTTAACTTTAAAATTCTGATTTATATTGATTTAATTTTTCTAGCTCGGTTTGCATGAGTTTAAAAGCTTTTGATTGTATATGTAGAAAATCTTGTTTCGAAGGATTATTTAACATATTGTCAACTTGAAGCTTTCTTTTGACAGCGTGGATCTGTAAGGCTTGCTGATATTGCACCTTCGTTTTCTTTTTGTGCATAAAGCACTTGGGATGAAGCGCCTAGCAACTGATGAGCCTTTACATGACTGGGACAACAAAAGACTAAATGCTGGAGATGGACTAGCTGTTAACCAATACATGGTATATATTTAAGTATATCTGACAAGACTAGTTTAGTTTTCTTCCATCATATATTCTAGGCATGCTTTCTAATTTTTTACAATGAACAGCAATCATATCCTGGGTTCGGACCTGTGACTGGGTTTATTGGTGATCAAAAGGCTGGTTTATATCCCACTTTTACTAGTGGAAGTGTAGTTGCGCCTCCACATTCGCAAGGATTTGTGCAATTGCCACACCAACTAGCTGCAACGACTCTGATGGGAAAAGGGTACTGTTGAATAATCTGTTGTTTTGTTCCTCTTTTGTCTTGTTACTTTTAAGCAATTTGATTGATTGGCCATTGGCTGGACTGCCGGAGCATCCTTATCTTGTTCATGTTATTCTCTCTGTCGCACAATGATTACCACAGCTTGGTAGTTAAAAAAGAAGATTGGGGGACTTTTTGTTGCATTTCCCCCCTCTTATAGACTTTAATAAATCACGTATAGTTTCAATGCAGTTTCAACTATATTCTGAGAGTATTAATGTACTGTTTAGGATGCAAATTTAGGAAATTTATCTTCTTTTTGGGACAGTGTGAGTATGTAACCTTTGTTTTCTGTCAGCACATCATATAATATATTCGGGTACATGAGCTTCCTGTTCACCAGTTAGCTGTCCTATAATATCGTTTGCCATATGCTCTTCTGTATTGAAGATATTTCCAACTCTTACAATAGCATTGGCTACTAAACAAGAGCCGGGTTTCACTATCATAATTTCGACAGAACATTTTTCATGAATAAGAGAACCCAAGACGCTGATAAATCATTAAATCATTCTCATTGTAGCTGCTGTTTGCCCCCACCATATATATCAAAGTAAGCCTTGTCTCCAAACCTCTGATTTTTCTGATTTCTAAGTTTGGTTTCGAAAATGTCTTTTTTTTTAGGAAAATTCCTCATTTTGGTACTAATGTAGCATTATATAGATTTGTGATTGAGGAAGTATCAAAGGCAGGTTGCATTCTACTCCCTCCATTCCGTAAAGTAAATTCATTTCCCTCCTATGGTTTCCCTGACCCACTATATGTGACCCATTTCAAGTTGTCTTTTTTGACAAAGTTCAAAGCAGAACAAACAAAGGGGACTAAAACCTCTCCTTTCTCGCTCTAGAAGCAAGTGAGTGGGCCTTATGTATTACATTTCTTCCTACCTTAACACACTTAAAGGATACAAACTTTCTAGCTAATATAACTATTTTATTAATAATAGTACGGATATTCTTATCCCCTTTTGCTGGGTTACGCAGAGCTGTGATCACTTCTATACTATCCGTTTGAATTAGAAGATTATCCTGGAATGAGTTTTCTTCGATTGCAATAAGGACTGCATAGGCCTCTGCTTGTATAGGGGAGATAGCAAAGATTTTTCTTGAGCTATAGCATCTAGTGTCAAGTTCATTTATCCAGGCTATTGCAGCAACAATCCTGCTCTCTTTCTTCAGCTGCTTCCAGGAGCCATCTACACTTATAATAGGGAAATAGTTTAGAGTGTTGATTCCTGCTTTCCAAAACTCTGTAGATTCGTTGGTGATGATTGGGTGCATCAGCTTCTCATCGGAACCTTTGATCCTCAGATTAGTTGTAGCCTGCAAATTTGTTGCGCGGCATACACTATCTTGGAAAATATTCATGACTGTAAGGCGGTTAGGCTTTGCTCTCTTGAAAATGACTTCATTTCTATGGAGCCAAATACTCCACATTGTTGCGATAATAGCATTGCGCTTTGTAGCTCTTGGTCCTCTTGAAGTATTTGTCTCCTTTTTTTGAAATAGTTCATGTAGTTCTTCAGCCAATCCTTTAGTGTGAGAGGAGTTGAGTGTGAGTGCCTTATACCCATAGTAGCCATCCATACTCTATTGGAGAATTGACAATCTCGAAAGAGATGCTCCAAGGTCTCTGGAGAATCGTTACAAAACTTGCAATTCCTATCCACCTGAATATTCCTTTTTTCTAGTCCCTGGGAGGTGGGGAGGGCATTGTTGAGCACTCTCCAGATGAAGAGTTTCCATTTGGGCAAGATTTTGAGATTCCAGATAAACTTTGATATGAAACAATTGTTTGGAAATTCTTCGTAATTCTGTTGGAGATACCTATACCGTGACTTGACGGTATAGACTCCATTCTTTGTTTTCGACCAACCTAAAGTATCTTCCTGATCCCCTTCCGGTAGCTGGATTGAGAGGATATTCTCCGCATCTTGTCTCTTGAATAAACTCCACATGAGATTTGCTTCCACTTTCCGCTGTCGTCTATCAGGTTTGCCACTTTAGTGCATTTCAAGTTGTTAATCCATCAATGTATTTCCCTTGTTCTCGAACAGTTTACTCCCTCTCCTTCAAAAAGTAGAAATTTCTTATATGGATGGTCTTTTTTTCCCCTGGTCTTTTTACTTTTAGTAAATGGGTCAAACTCTAGAGAATGGAGGGAGGAAGTGCTAGGTTTGAGGATATCTCATGTGGGGGTAATATTCCAGAGGTCATATCTGAGCAAGAAGAATCATTAAGTTGTACAAGATGAACTTCAATATCATAAAACAAGCTATTAGTTGATAATCTATCTCTCGTGTGTTGACAACTGAAATTGGGAATGCTTGAAATAAGCTACTACAACTAGGGGTGTTTGCAAACCAGAGAAAGACCAGTTCTGCGTAGGCTTCACTTTGCTCAAAAATATTAAGGTTGAGCTGCGATGAAGCTTGTTGTGCTTGAAGAAGCCGGGCTCGGGGATAAACACAAGCAAGCTTGCTGTTTTCGAATCGTTCTCGTCTTGGCTTGTCTTGTCTTGGTTCAAATCTTTACTTCAATCTTGAGCTCAAATTTACATGGTCTGACGTCTTTTTTTTCTACACGCAAGCTCCTAGAAGCATTTATTTCAATAACACTGCATCATTAGCAAAATGAAAACACTCAATTTCGAGATTTTCCTATTGTAGAAATACACTGCTAAGTTTCTCATTACAGGCGTAGACCTCAGTCATCTTACAGTTTCTCTTTGCTGGCGATGAACTTGAGCCTGAATCCAACCGTGTTATGTAAACAGTAGGTCGTTGGTATGACCAAGAGCTTGGTCAAATCAGCAATGGAAATTATTATCTATCAAAGTTTTATGAATACCTTTTTATAGATGGCTAAATGACCAACTATTTTTGAAAAATTCAAACTTTGAATACATTTTTTTTGTGCTATTTTTTGGGAAAACTGACTTTTTCTACCTTTTATATGTCAAATTTCTCAAATAAGCTTGCATTTGAAAAAAGTTAGTAATAAGTAACTTAATGTCCAAAAAGTTATCTTTTTCTACCAGCTGATGAAGTCTAGACATAACTTGTTTTTTTTTCTGATTTTTTTTTTTGTTCTTGGCTCCCCTAAGGCCCTAACCTACTTTTACCTTAATTATGTCATTTCTCTTCGCTATTGGTTTTCCTTTCTCCCTCAATTGATTTCTCACCCACCTCCGTTGTCCTTCATCAATACTTCTCCTTCTATTTCTTTGCTGTCTATTTTTGTCTCTTCCAATTTCTTTGTGTCTCTATATCTCTCTTTAGAACTGATGTCAGTGAGAGGTGTTACCGCTGAAATATAACAAGTCACCACCATCATTGGAAGATTGGTGAAGAAAGAGGACACTTTCACCTTGTCCTAAAAGGCTAAAAACATTAGCAACTAGATTTCATGGAAAACTAAATTTGTTTATTAAAAAATCAGAAAAAAGAAAATTTGTCAAGGGGAGAATTGCAAGTTTTCCCTAATTTGGTGAATCGTTTTTTTCATTTTGATAACCTTACCTTGATTGAGCAATCTCAAATGTTTCATAGATTCAAAATTCTAACCCTTTTTGTGTGATGTAGTTTTAAATTTTCAATTCTGATGAAGTAACAAGTTCTTTCCTTGTAATGTGCCACTTGTGAGGTGAAGTTCATACGTATGGCAAAGGTTCTTTTCTAATCTTTTGTTTTGGGCATTTCTGTGATTGCTGGGTGCTGGAGTGATTTGCTGACTTGACTGAAATTTATGTTCTGTTCGTGAGATATGGTTAGCGATCTGGGCACCCGAAACAACAATCATTTTAAAACTAGTTGTCCCTTATATAGCCAGATCTTAATTAAGATCTGGCTATATATCATTTAGTTTTATTTCACATTTATTAAGTATAGACTAGTAGCTAACATAAACCTAAGAAATCACTGAATCACATATGAGATTCCAGCATGTTTATTATTGTAAGGTTTCTGATGTGCTGTGATTGGTATTTTCCAGAGCTAAGCAATGGCGTGATGGAGATTGGATGTGCTCAAAGTGTAACAACCACAACTATGCATCAAGATATGAGTGTAATAGGTTAGTAAATGTACTCTTAATCCTCAGATTCACCATGTGTTAGTGTGTTACCCTTTCTCTTTTCTCTAATCTGTGACTGACATGACATCTCTGAATAAAGTATGTTCTCCTTAATGTAAAAAAAACATAGATAGATACTCAACCCCTACCCACTTACCTGTATATATACGCTACCACGAGGCTACAACTTCACTTTATAACAAACTTCTATGTTAATGCAATTTATTGTTTCTACCAATGTCATGTAAAATAAAGTAATGCTGTTATCACGACTTTAATGACATAAATTATGACAAGTCTGTTGAAAATGTTCAATTTTTCGGTCATGCTTATAATATCTCAAAGCTCAATGGTTAATATTTCCTTAGTAACAATCTATGGTAACACAATTTCTTTCTTTTTTTGTAGAGAAGATCTACGGTAACACAATTACGCCTTAACTTTGTTATTTTTTTTTTTTTTGAAAATTAAGTATTGCCAAATTCTTTGAGTTAACCAACAATTCTTTTTTAACAAGTTCAGCTCAAATATATAACTTCTAACTCTGTACATTTCATAGTTTAAGAGAATTGGATATTTGATGAAGACTTCAATTTACTATCAATCAAGTAAACTACTTTATGATTAGTTTCCTTATTGTTTACTAGATATTGTGTTTAATTGTGGAAAAAAGAAACATAAAAATAATTTTTCAGATGATATTTTACTTATAAAATTGTAATCACAAATTACAATCAACTATTTTTAATCTCAGATTATATAAAGATAAAATTATATCCCCCATTTTCAATTAAAATTTTAATCTTAAATTGCATTTAGTGACCTGGGTTTGTGACTAGTTAAGACTTTATTTTTACTTTTGTGACTAGAGACCTGGCCTATTTTTACTTTTGTAAATTTACCTGTTTCCTGTTATCTTTTCTCTCTATACTAATACTTGGTCTTGATCCTGAAATCTCCATGGTTTTTTGCGTGCTTGCATGTGTTCTTTTTTTTTAGGTTCTCTACTTCTCTTAATAAGACCCAGTGTTTGAGTATCCTGCGCTTTTTATCTGGCTAAGATGTATTAGTTGCTTTGTCCTTTAGAAATGAATTTCCTTTTGTTCAGTTGATTTGTACCTTTAACCTCTTAATGAGTGCTCCGTGTGGACTCTTCAACCATTTTGCTGTTGTGAACTTGTGTCTTCCTTGTATGTTTCGTGATGTTGTTATCTGAAAAATGCAGATGCTGTATAATAGCACTTTCAAGAGTAGTCCTCTGGCCTTTTTTTTTTCCTCCATTAACATCCCTCTTACTACTATGGTGGGATAGTGGCATTGCCCCCATAATGGAGGTTCATGTCAATAACACATAATATCTTACGGAGGTGATATGATTATATATGATCTTACAACTGCTAGTGATAGGATTGTTATTGCATCTTCATACGCCATTCAGATCTTACGAGAATCACGTAGGAGAAGGCATATATGTTGTGCTGATTTCCTTCAAGTATAGCTTTACAGATCTAAGCTATGTCAAAAAAAAATGCTGATCGTATTGTGGGAATATTCTTTTCCAGGTGTAAGACCACAAAAACTGCGATCACTGAACCAGTTAGTGTCACTTAACAATCCTGGTGCAGGTGTTGGTAGAAGGTCTGTCCCAGACAAAATTGATCGACTGTTTTTCTGTTTAGGTAATTAGGATTGTTCATATGTGCTAGCAGCTGACTTCTGCACTCCTTTCTGGGAGCTCTTAAATGTATCGCATCTGATTTGAGCAGCTTCGGAACAAGTATTTCAATGTTCAACTTTATGTTAATGTACAAATTTTGTTTTGCACGCATTTTAGTGAGAAACATAATTTTCTTCTTGTATGTTCCCCGAATAATCTGGTATCTACATACTTTCGCTGTTTTTTTTAGGGAAAAATTGACACTATGGGGCTCAACTATGAGCGGTTTTCTTTAATAGGTACCCAGTATCAATATCCAGTGGAGGTCCTAACTTTAGAGAGTATTGGTCTGGCCACGACAATCCCCAACGGCTACCTGGCCATGCAACCAACTTCCTACCCCTTCGTAAAACCACCAATCCACCCATTAGAAAGTACATCCCATGGTTCTACCACTAGCAACAACCAATGAAAGGCAAAATCGAATTTTTATTGAAATTTGAGCAAACTATTGACATTATAGAATATGCATCTGATCATTGAACTTTACTTAACTGATTCATATATAGAATGGTCTTCAAGTAAAAAAGGAAATTCACTGTATATAATTAGGCATCCAATAAGAATCGGGTTGTTCAATCATCAACAAAAGTAAATCCTTTTGGAATTTGAACAACATTTACCATAGTTACAAACCATAAAAGAAGTTTAGATCTTCAATTATTAAACAGAAGGACATAATTCAAATAAATTTCAATTTTTATTTCACACAACATTTCAACTATAAACTTCCTACTCCAAAATTTATTTTGCAAACCCATCATTATTTCAGAAGACATCATGCAGCAAAAATCAACACATTCAATCAATCAAATTAGTAGTTATAAATTAATGTCAATGATAAATGCATAAAACCAAGAAAATTCAACAACCCATTCCGAACTCAAATAAAAATATATTATAACTCAAATTTGACAAAATCAATTAAAATACTTGTTTTTGAAGATTAAATCAAAACAAATACAATAGAAATTCTCATAAATAAAGAAGAGAGAAAAAGGGGTTGAATTATTAAATCTTGCTAATGTGGAGTAGGAACATCTTCATTAGTTTTTTGAAAAAATTTCAATAATCAATAAGGGGCATTGGAGGGATGGACGTAAGCCATACTTGTATTTTTGTGATAACGGGTCGATTCTTATCCTTTACAGAATAGGACTCCTAAATTCGTCCCTCCCCAACCCCACACTTGTACAACAGTACAAGAGATACTCAACTTATCTCAAAAAAAAAAATTATATAACGAAGAGAGTAGTAGATTATTGCATATGATAAGAAAATAGATAAAAATATATAAAAGTAAATACACGCATGTAACTATATTTATTTCCTAAACTTTAGGTTACCCTTATGATATGCATGTCTATTATAGTTGAGAGGAATACATAAGATTTTAACGTATTATGATAACATTGTCTTGTTTCTAATGTAACTCATATGTTGTGTTACAAGAATAAAATTTTAATTTCTATATAGCTACTATACATTTTAATTTTTATACAATGAAGGGAGTAGTACATTATTGCATATGATAATAAAATAGATAAAAATATATAAAAATAGATATAACAATATTTATTTCCTAAAATTTAGGTTATCCTTATGATATGCATGTCTATTATAGCATATACAATTGATTTTATTGAGAGGAATACAAATGATTTTCACGTAATATGATAACATTGTCTTGTTTCTAATGTAACTCATATGTTGTGTTACAACAATAAAATTTTAATTTCTCTATAAATACTGTAATTTTGTAATACTAAGGGCATGTTCACCCCATCTTATTTTCAATTCAATTCAGTTCAGTTCAATTCAATTTAGTTTAGTTTAGTTCAGTTCAGCTCTCGACAATACTTTTACAATTTTACTCTCACATATCACTATTCATTTCAGTTCAGTTCAATTCAATTCAATTCAGTTCAGTTCAGATCAGTCTAGTCCAATTCAGCTGTTTTATGCCAAAGTAAACAGACCCCAAAACCATAAACAACAAAAAAAAATTAATTCTTAATGATTATATTTTGAAGTATAATGAAAGGGAAAAGCTAAATGCACCCCAAAACCACAAAATATTAGTATCATCCTCTCTCTTCCCAGATCTCCAGTCACTGCGTCGAAATCGACCACCGAGCAGTCTCAAACCGCCGCCAACCGCCGACGAACTAGAGACGCCGAGCGCCGACGCCTTCAATTCGAACTTCGAAGTTCGACTTCGGCACTTCGCCGACCCAGTTTTGAGTTTTCCTCCATTAAATTCGAACTAGTAAGTTGTTAAGTTTTTATTTTTTTGATTTAATTTCATATTTTCTTACTTTTATAAGTTTATATATGTTATATTCTTAGATTAGATGAATATTTAGATGTAAATTGTTGAATGTGGACATTGTTGATTAATTAGTTAGGGTTTGTTTATTCAAATTCGAAATTCATATTTAAATCAAAGTTTCTCTTGCTCGTAAAAATTCAAATGTAGGACGAAGTATATGCAGATTCCTTCTCTAAATCTACGTACGATTCTCGAACACTTTACTAACTAAACTAGATATTACTCGTCTCATGCTATCTGTTAGTATTTAGTAACCTGTAAAAAAAAAAAAATCATGCTATGATAGATATCTTCACATAATCTACATATTGTAAGTTTGTAGCCTCCTGATGATAAAAACTTGTATATGACTACATGTATACAATTGAGATTTGAGGTGTTTGATCATACTATCATAGTTTATCACGAAAGTAAATTAAATCAAAAACGCTTTTTTGAGTAGCAATTACTAAACTTAGTTTAACATAAGTTACATAACCTTAGAATTATTTACTCTATCTACTCCTATTTGATTATTTAATGTATAAAACTACTTCAATAGTTATTTATATCTTTTCAAAACTCTTCTTATCGCTAGAGTTATACTATGTGACTGATGTTGTAGTATTATTGTTGAACAAAATCAATGTTTTCATAGTTGGATATTTTGGTTGTAAGACTTACAGATTGAACAATTTTTGTGTTTGTTGTACATTCGTATCCCCAGATTCAAATTCTTGGGTCCGCCAGTGATTGACACCACTAGTTGTTTGGTTAAATGTAGGAAGTGTAACATCCTAGGACGTTCCAGTGGCAATAAACTTTCATTCATGTTCATGCTAAGTATAAAAAGTTGTTTGGTTGAGTATAGAAACTCCACTAACCTAGGAGGCTAACCGGCTAAGTAAGGTGATTCTTGATTCACCCATTTTGTGATAAGAACTCCAAGATGTGACACTCACTTTCCAGTTTCCACTTCCTAGGATTTTCACCTTCCCACGCCTTTTCATTTCAATCAAACAAGCATTATCCTTAGATCATCATAGAATTATACTTCACTCTTCCCACAATATATTACTCCACACAATATAACTCCATCCGCCCCTCTAAGAATTGCCCATATTTCTATTTCATTATATCCAATTCTAGATTATCCCTTGTTTTTTAGGATTTGATCTGCTATCTTAACTTACTCTCATTATTATAAAAATTTACCAACTATTTAGTACGCAACATAGATCATAGATCAAACCAGTGTCACATAATTCCCTAATCTCCCCGCGAACTGCGATCCAAAAAAAGCGAATTATGGTCGGTGTTAGCCTGTTTTTTACCCATTTTGGGTGAGCTGCGAACTGAAAAAACAAATTATATAGCGAATTATGTGACACTGGATCAAAAACCTCCACAAAGATTTGTTACAAATCCAACAGAATGTACCTTCTAGTAAAATATAGAGGTCTTTAAATTACTGGTGACAAGCAAACAAGGCCGGTCGCGGCACTGAAGTGATAACACAAAGAAAGTTTGACAGAAAACTTAGCCAAGATAACCCAATTCCTAAAACCACAATATATTAAGGAAATGAGGAAATTCCAAAATGAAATCAAAAGCTGATGTATTTTGTTCCAGCACTAGATTTCCATGTAAAAACAAAAACACAATATGGCAATCATAGTTATTCTTATGAAACTGATACAATTCTTTTACCTAGGTTAAGCAAGTGCGTATCCAAATTCAGGAACTTCTTTTAAAAAATTGAGCTCACATACTAATCAATATAAAATCATACAAATTTTTACTCAAATATTTATAATGCTAAACCACAAACTTTAAATCTTTAAACTTACAATATATCGCCGAAAATATACTTTAATTTGTTCTCTAGAAAATTAACTTGAATTGATGCTGCAAATACTAAATTCAAAATCGAACTTTTTAGATAGAGAAAAGAACAGGAATGAAATCTGGAATCTGTAATATGTAGAGAGAGATGGGATTACCTTGTAATCGCAGCAATTTCTACGAACTGGAATTTGGAGAGTTAGGGTTTTTTTTTGGGAACAGAGAGTTAGGGTTACAACTTTTCTTTTCTACGTTTCTTCTTTTTCTTTTCTTTTCATTGTTTTCCCTTTTTCTTTTTTAAACTCTTTCCTTTCCCTAAACAAAAATGAAAATTCCATGTGATACAACACCGTTGTAGTTTAGACTTATTCTATTATAACATTCCGTTAAATAAAATATTAATTTTGAGGTAAATAGAGTTAGTAGTTTGTCTCGTCTACATGGCTTGTGCATCGAGAATAGTTCATTTAAGGTTTGGGAGTCATTTGCGCTGGGTCAAAATTGAAGTCGAAATAGGAGAATAACGACTAAAACCTCATTTTATGTGTCATGAATTGCCTACTTATTTCATTTTTGTCCTTGACGACCAACTTTGGCCTTGGCTAGTGGTGCTTGTCACTTTAGAAACCACTTTTTGTTTGGAAACTGAATACTAATCGAGTCATTTTGAGGGGAATGGATTGATGTGTCGGAAGAATATATAGGAGCTCGGAAATTAGTCTTCCATAGTGCTGAGGGATTGAGCTTTTCCTGCCCTTTTCTCAAGACTCGATTAGATACCAATATTGTATTAGAGACGGAATTTACCAGCTCCAATCCCCTCCCTGTCCGAAGTAAGTTAAAATGCTAAGAGATGATAAGTTGCTATGATAGAGAAGTCTTTGCTCTGGGTCATGTATAGTACATTCCTCTAGGTGTGTTTTTATTGACCAATATGCATCAACACTTCTGGAATTTCAGGACAGTTGATTGATTATCTAGTACGTACAGCAGTCAGCTGTTGAAATGCCTAAAATGAAGTCTTCGAAGACATCCAGTGTCACAAAAGAAGAGTCTAAAGATGTACAAGAAAAACCATCTACTAGTCATTCAAAAAAGGCTGATGGTGAGGCTGTAACAGAACAATCATCTACTGCAAGTTTAAAAAAGGCTGATGAAATTGATGACATTTTTACAAGCCAAAAGAGGAAGAAGGCCGAGCAAGAAAAATCCGAAAGAACTAGAGTCAAAAATGAAAAATCAAAGAAGATAAAGAAAAAGAAGCGTTTTCCAAAAGAGACTGAAGCATTTAACTCTGATTCAAAGCCTAGAAGGAGAACGAATGACGGGCTTGCTATTTACTCAGAGGAAGAGCTGAGGATTAACAAGCAAGATGCTGGTAGCACTGGCCTTTGCCCATTTGATTGTTCTTGTTGCTTCTAACATAAGGCTCTTATAGAATTTCGAATGTGATCTAGTGATCCAGTTTTGTAATTTTCATGTTGAAGGCTCAAAGCTATAGGACACATCAACACATGTTAGAGCAATACTGATATAGAAATTGTTTGGTGTATTGGTTTTGGGATTTTTTTTTTCTTTTACAGGAGGCTTTGGAATGTTGAACAAGCTTGGAGTATAGTATTAGCTGTGACATCCATTAATTTTTAATACTAGCAATTTATGCACGCGATTCGTGCCTCATTTTTTTTAACGTAATTTATAATTTTTTTGGTCGTAGACAAAGGTAAAATTTGAACATTAGACATGTTTTTTGGGCTAGCTAATTTTGTTGATTAAGCCTATATCGCTTAATCAAATCCATCTTTTATTATTTATTTTATTTATACTTTGTTTAAGATTTTTAAAATTTAAATTGATGACCGATAAAAGAATATTATGCATATTTAATAAGTATTTCTTATATTTTTATCAATAAAGTATTTTGATTTAATTAAATCATTTCACTTTGTTGATTGATTGCATTTTCCTTTTTGGTTTACTACTTGATTGTGTATTGATTGATCAAATATTTGATTGATATAATTTTTTTTGTTAATTTTTATGCTATATATGAGTTTAATTTTCTTTTATCTTTTCTTGGTATGAGTAGTTGTTTATTAAGGGGTAATTAAGTAAATTTATTGGGGGACAACATAGCTCCCCCCCTTCCCTTATATGATAGAGATAAGAGAAAAATAGAGTTTGGTTTTTTAATAAATTACCTACAAAATTAATAATTATTTTAGGATTAAGTATAAGATTTGGAAATACTTCAAAAAAGATTGATACTAATATTTTAATTATACTTCAAAACATAATCATTAAGAATTAATCTTTTTTGTTGTTTATGGTTTTAGTATTAAAACAAGATAATGTTATCATAATACGTTAAAATCTTTAGTATTCCTCTCAATAATATCAATCGTATATGCTATAATAGTCATGCATATCATAAGGGTAACCTAAATTTTAGGAAATAAATATTGTTACATGCGTGTATCTATTTTTATATATTTTTATCTATTTTCTTATCCTACGCAATAATCTATTACTCCCTTCGTAATATAAATTTTTTACTTAAATGAAATAAGATGAGTATCTCTTGTACAAGTGTGGGGTTGGGGAGGGACGAATTTAGGAGTCATATTTTGTAAGGGGGAAGAATTGACCCGTTGACAGAAAAGTACAAGTAGTACCTCCAATCAACTAGATCAGTATTGATTCTTAAAATAAATATTAAAAAACATTGGAATAAATCCTTTCAGCCATATTTCCTCCATTACAATATTTTGAACTTCACTATTTATGTCATATAGTTTTGACCAGAATTTTAACTATTTACAAAAGCAAATATTAGTAACTAAAATGTTGGATCTATCTAAGTGTACATGATCAATTTTTAAAAGAGAACGTATTGTATCGGACTCGTCCGACCATAATCTTTGGTCGGACGATTTTCAGGTGGTTTTAATTTTTTTCAGTTAGTCTTAACTTTTTTCAGTTAGTCTTCATTTTTTTCAGTTAGTCTTCATTTTTTTTCAGTTAGTCTTCATTTTTTTTCAGTTAGTCTTCATTTTTTTCAGTTAGTCTAAATGAAAGTAACTTAAGTCTAAATGAAAGTAACTTAGGTCTAAATGAAAGTAACTTAGGTCTAAATGAAAGTAACTTAGGTCTAACTGAAAGTAACTTAGGTCTAAATGAAAGTAACTTACCTCCAACTGAAACAAAAAAAATCAACCAAACACACCTTCTTCTCATATTCCCATCTTCTTTCACTCCCACAAAATACATATCTACAGGTATATAATGACAAATGGTTGCAAATGGTTGCATTGTTGATCCGAGAATATAATGACAAAGTTGGAAATAACTCCATTTACTGTGTTCTCCTGCACACAAACTTTGCACACAAACAAATCTTTCCAAGATCTTTCTCACTCTTCTTTTGCTTCCATTATTAACAATATCAACAACGGCTGCTGTAGCTACTGCAACATCTTTATTCCGCCATTGTTATCCCGTCTCAAGCTCAAACCTCCAAATACACCTCTTCTTTCTCTCTCCTCTTTTCAATAATCTCTTTGGCCTTCGCCTCTGCATTACTTCCTTCAAATTTCATTACTTCCTCCAAATATATGAAATAATTTCATGTAATATTATTGTGATGTGAGATTGGATCCATGAAATGAAATGAGAGAGAAAGAGAGGAGAAGAAGTGGAGAAGAAGTTAAAAAAATCAACCCGTCCGACGGAAAGTGTTGGGTCAGACGGTCTGACCCAATACTTTAACTTTTTAAAATTTTCTAACCTACTAAGGTAATTAAAGATACGAAGGTTAATATTATGAATAAACAAGTGTTAGGTTTACAAGCTCAATATACTGGTGCATTATAACGTTCGAACATGTATAAAGTAGAGGACCCAAGGTTGAAACCTGGTCTACCATTCTACAAAAACTTGTTTATGAATTCGGTTGCTTATCTATCTAGTGGTCTACGAGCTGGTCCATAACCTAACGGGCTTGTCAGAAAACTCTTTTAAGCAAATTAGGCCATGTTCTTGTGTAGTACCTATTTTCATTTCAGTTACTTTAGTTCAGTTCACTTCATAACTCTATTATGTTCCATTTCTCGCAGTTCAGTTCACCTTCTCACAGTTTAAAAGGACGGGATCTTCAATTTTTTTGCTTTGTTTTTCTTCTAATTTAATTAGGATTGTGATTAGTTAATTAAATATAAGCTGAGAATTATTTTAAACAAGTTAGACCCTATTCTTCTCAATTTAATTTTAGTTAAGTTTGATTCAATTGAATTACTCTTTTATGTTCAATTTCTCGTACTTCAGTTCAGTTTCTCGCAGTTCAGTTGAGTTTATTACCGTCTATTATAGACCGAGTGCTTATTCGATTGGGGCAATTTTTTGCTAATTCGATTAGGATTAGGATTGTGGTTTCGACCTGTTTATATCTTCGAAACTACTCTTGTCTTGGGTATAAAAGTATTAGAATTTTTTCCTTGAATAATGCAAAAGTGGGTTTTAATTTCCAAAATATGCCCAAAAAAATTAAAATTCCCTGCGTACCGTCCACGTAGGACGGCACGCGAGATTTTTTTTTTTTTTTGTTTTAACCCACGGAAACCGCTACTCAAAGTAGCGGTTTAATTTTAAAATAAACCGCTACTCTGAGTAGCGGTTTATAAATATGAACCGCTACTCTGAGTAGCGGTTTACCTGCGCAAAATATGGTAAGCAGATATCAGTTTTCATAATAAGCCGCTACTCGGAGTAGCGGTTTATTATTATTTTTTTTTTTTTTTGTAAACCGCTACTCCGAGTAGCGGTTTTACCTAAGTTGAAAAAAAAAAAAATTCTCGGCATTTGTAAACCGCTACTGCAAGTAGCGGTTTTACTAAAAAAAAAAATTCTCGCGTGAGAATTTTAGTTTTTTTGGGCATATTTTGGGAATTAAAACCCAATTTTGCATCATCCAATGAAAAAATTCAAAAGTATTATACCTTTCCTAAGCCTAGGGTCCTAGGATATTAGTAGAATTTGTTGCCACTCATTATTGTTCCATTCAAAAAAGTCTTGTCTTGTAGCTTGTAAGTGGTAAGAACTCGTGCGAGTTAACTCGAAATTTTCTAAGATGAGCGATCCTCAACTTTCCGCCGACGAATTTCTTTGCCGTTACGACGAATCGGAGCTTCGAATCGCATCAGAATTCTTATCGAATTGGTTACCCTTTCTCTCCAAAGACCTCTGTCATCACTGCACCTTCACTCTCTCTCATCGCATCCACTCTCTCTCTCCTCGTATGTTTTCTTAATCTTATGATGTTTTTTGCTTTTTTTTTGAATTAGGTTTGATTTACTCGAGTTTCTCAAATTTTGCGCTTTTTTTTCTCTGAATTTCGAGTAGTTTGGGGTTAAGATTGTTGAGAGTCTAATTTTGTGATGTTTAAGTTTATTTTGAATTAAAATGATAAAATCTTGGATTTGGCGCTATCTTTTTTTTTTAAGTTTTAAAGGTTTTGATGTGTTTTTGTACAGAAGTTAATGATGATAGTAAGGAATGTTCTAAATCTGGGGAGAGTTGGATAATTTTGATGCCTGATGATGAATGTAAAGATGTTTATAATTGTGATTCTCATTCGTTAGGGAGCTGGAAAGATGAGGGTGAAACGAATTCGTGTGGCGCGAATGCGAATGGGTGGTTAGAGTCATCAATTGTTGGTGGCTCTCCGAGGGAATTGAGCAATAGTGTTGTGTCTGTGAAAACTGAAACTCCGAGGGTGAGGTTGTCGTGGGCGGATATGGCGCAGGAGGATGAGCTTGAAGGAGTTGGGGAGAGTAAGGTAGAAGAAAATGGAGGGGAACGGAATGGGGATTTGTGTGAGGTGGCAACGAGGAAGACGGAGTTGTCGAGGGATCAGAGAGAGTATTTAAGGTTTATGAATGTGAGAAGGAAGAAAGATTATATATGTCTTGAGAGGGTTGATGGGAAGGTTAAGAATATTCTTCAAGGACTTGAGTTGCACACGGGTGTATTTAGCGCTGTGGAACAAAGAAGGATTGTTGATTATGTCTATGATCTTGTTGAGAAGGGAAAGCGCGGAGAGCTGAAAGGTAAGTGCTGCTTGCTTTGCTACTCTCTAATTGTGTGTTAATCTTGTTTCATGCAATTTTCTAAGATTGTCAAGTGGCTATACTCAGTAATAGGATTTCTGATTGATTTGTTGCATTGATGTGGGGACTGTTATTGTTGGGAGGATAAATTTGATCTTGTAGAGTATTTAGTACTATATCTATATACACAGTCACATAGATATTGAGTTTAAAAGCTTAAGATTTAATTTCCATTGATATATATACTTAGTGAAAATACAATTTAGTTTAAATTATATTTCTCTGAAGCAGATATATAGTGTCAAACTTCTAACAGTAAAGTGTGGGTGGAGGAGGGCAGGGGGTCTGTGGAATTATGAGGTTTTAGCTCCATCGAGTAGTTTTGCAGAAGATGCAAGGTTACCATAGGATGAAATGTGTAGGGAAAATGTCCGTGTTCCTTGTACTGCAGTTTAGGTAACTTCAGAAGGTACGTTGTATGAACTTTTGAGAGGTTTGCTGTTCGACTGTCTGCTTTGAGGGACCTGAAGTGGCACAATACACAACACAACCTTGAGTGCAAATGTAGAAACTCGTCTCCATAATAGCAATGCTATTAGGATTTTATGGTAGCAACTCCCCAATTAAGTATCTAGGTTCGTTTGATTTAGATAGCAAAAAAAACGAAGGATCTCCAAAGAGTAAGTGTCAATATAACAGCATCACTAGTTGTGGAACTAACCATCCCTATTCCTTATATCTAAGTCGCAATTTACCAACACTTCATGGCTTCATCCATAAGCAGCACACTGGAAATTAGATACAAAGGTGTCCTTCTAAATATAAGCATATGTGCTTTTAACATTTATATCAACAAAGCCAATTCATCAGCACTTCATCATTTCGTCTATAAGCATCAGTGGATGTCAAGATACATGAATGCCAATCATTAGCGTAACACAAATATCAGCAAACACAACTCTAAGCCTCACCAAAGTCATGATCAGTTTCATGAGCAGCATTATATGCATAAAATGTGCTTGTATCAGAGTTACTCAATGTAAACTTCATGCAAAGCACGTATTTTGAACTTCTTAAACACATAGGGGGTGTAATCCAAAGATATAATATGCAACTCTATTTGCCGGAGGGTAAAGATCAAAATTATATTCTACATAATCAGGGACGGTTTCAAAATTCAAGTACCTCCTTTCATCAGCCCGAGATCTTCAGTTTTCTTTTTTACCTATGTAGTTAAAGGAACAATTAGGAGGAAGGACCTATCTTTGGGGTTGGATTGGAGGATCAGCAACAATCTCCACAGCTGAAAAGATGTGAAGCAAAAATTAAACTAAAAATTCTAATATGCAGGATGATTAGCATGAAAACCTTATAGCAAGAGGACTCTCAGAATCGAGAGAAGTTCTATTCAACATCTGGTACTGGGAAAGCGATATATCTACATAACTGAGGAGATATTAAGGGGCAGAATTGAAAGACCTTTACTCCTTAGCTGTCAGCAGTAACCCGAAGCCAAATAACAAGAAACAACCACAATTTGGCGAATGCACAAGAAACATCTCTAGTAGTACAGTAAGTACAGTAGGTTGCATAGGAGATATGTGGAGATATATAGCAGATGAGAAAAGTGAAGAACCCTAGAATAAATCTTTCTTGAGTTTTTATTTGGATGAACAAACGAGAGAAGAGAGAGAGAGAGCACGCTGGAGGGGTCTGGAATCAATTGGGGGGGAGGATGAGGGAGTGTTTTATATGTGGGTTGGGTTGTTTGATTGCAGTGATTATTATAGGTGTGTAATAAATGGGGTTGTTATTGTTTAATAGTAAGGTCATTAAGATCATTTTAGGTTACTTTTGTTACTTTATTAGTGTGTATTACGGTGAATGTGAAACTTACGAGAAAGTGAAGTGTTGCAATATTAAGAACTTTAAATATCAATTTAGCTAGATTTTACCTATGATTGTGTGTCTTGTGTGTGTTTTATTTATGGTCAAAGCTAGCAAAATATGAAAATCAATCAAGTTTCTCTTCTCTCCCTTCTTACCATGGGAATGCATGAAGAGAGAGTAAAAAAATTAACTAAAAGGTTTAAATGATTGGAATCAGGACAAAAGAAAAGAGGACTGACCCAGTTTTTCTAATAGCTGGGATGTTTGACGAAGAACATATGTGCTAATAAATATAAATTAATAGCTGCTATTTGAGCATGATGATTCTATATTTCTTGTTGTTTTCTATACTTTGCTATCTATTTGTTTTGTCTTGCATGTAATGTCCTAATCATGATCAGGATCTAGAAAGACTAAAGATTTTAATCTGATTGATGGAATCAAACTACTTGGCAGGCTGAAAGAGTGAATTCCTAGTTGTGATGTTTGGCTCTGGAGTATAATGCTTTTTCTTTTGCTTGGTACTTGAGTACAAAATTAGGTTGTGATGGTGATGAGATGATGATTATGTCATTACCTAAAAATGATTAAGCATTCTGTTTGTGTTGCTTCAGAGCGGACTTACACAGCACCAAGAAAATGGATGAAGGGTAAAGGACGTGTGACAATACAATTTGGTTGCTGTTATAATTACGCTGTTGTAAAGTTTTTGTTTTCTATTGATGCAATTATTGATTGCTCGCCTGTGTACTGATGTTACTATGTTAGAATGCTCTACCAACAATCAACAGAACATACAGCAATATCTTCATAAGACGGAAGTATTAAGTGCTATATTGATGTTGGCAGGATAAAATGGGTAATCCACCAGGTATTCTAAAGCGTGACGAAGTAGATCCTTTACCTTCTCTTTTCAAAGTGATAATCAAGAGGCTGATCAGATGGCATGTTCTTCCCCCGTCCTGTGTTCCTGACAGCTGTATTGTCAACATTTACGAAGAAGGAGACTGCATACCTCCACATATTGATAATCATGATTTTGTTCGCCCATTTTGTACAATTTCTTTCCTTAGCGAGTGCAATATAGTTTTTGGAAGAGACTTAAAGATTGAGGGCCCTGGAGAATTTAGCGGTTGTATAGCTATTCCCTTGCCTGTTGGGTAAGTGTAGTTAATTTATTATTACACTACCTTCCGTTCATGGTGTCTCGTGTCATTTTACTAACTGTACATGGGTACAAATGCTAATATTTGATGTTGTCCCTTTTAGATCGGTTATGGTATTAAATGGAAATGGAGCTGATGTTGCCAAGCATTGTGTCCCTGCAGTACCATCTAAGAGGTACCTGTTAGTGTTTTTGTCTATGTCCTCCTTGGATAATGAGTATATTCAGCTTGCTGTTGTTTAATTGCTTCTTCTAACAGATTTTGTTACCTTTGCTAGGATTTCTATTACTTTTAGGAAAATGGATGAATCAAAGCGGCCTGTGTATTTTGCTTACCAGCCAGACTTACAAGGGCTTGAACCATTATGTTATGACAAGGAAGGAGCAAAGAAATCACCCTCACCCCCTCATGTGCACAAGCAAGGAACAAGAGGTGGGTTCACAGTAGAAAGGAAGAGAAGCGAAGAGCCTCGATATTCTGCCAGGAATCGGGTAGGCATGAGTGGACCTAGAACTAGGGTAAATTTTTGAGGAAGCTAATATGCACAAAAAACTGGCTTCCCACCCATGATGTCTCTGCTCTTATTGAATTGACCTCGTTGTACATATATTTATGTTGGCTATTCAATTATTATCAACTGTTCTCGTAAGGAGAGATTCGAAGAGAGTATCGGTTTTGTTCATATCTGTCTGCTGTGATCGAAGAATACTTCGACATCTGCAGCTCGAGGAGTACCATAACAATTGGATTAAGCTGTACTTTGGAGTTCCCAATTTGTGGTGCTGTTGGTCCTCCCTAACTTACAGGAGAATTTTTTGTATAAAGAGTTTAACATCTGTAGAATTTATGCTATATACAGGGTAGTCTTTTTAACATTTGTAGAGTTTATGCTATTTGTAGGAGAGTCTTTAACGAATGTAACAGTTTTGCGATCATATGAATTTTTTTTGTAGTGTGATGCACTCGTAGTCTCCTCATAAATTCACCAGAAATGATTCTTGATTTTTCATCTTTTACCACCCATTCAAAAAGCACCAAATTTTTCATGTTTCACCGAGATAAAAAGATTAATCTTCAGCTTTTTAATAGTTGCAACATTTTAACTTTTGGATTATTCATCTACTTACTTTAATTGGAAATTGTTGACTAATATAATACTTCCTTCGTTCTTTAAATTGTCACAATTTTTTTTGGTTTTTTTTTTTTTTTCAATTGTTACACTTTCAAAAAAAAATTATATGGCAATAAATGATATCAATTTTTTACGCTTTTCTACTTCATATATCCTAGATTCCTAGTATCTCATCACACATTTTAATAATCCACCCAAAACCTTTCCACCTACCCTATTTTTTATCTCCTATAATATTTTAATGCTCCTTTTACATTTGCCGAAATCGATCTTTTTTTGTATTTCTTTTTTGTTTTTTGCACAATTTCCTAGGTTCTTCCTCAAAGTGAAGTGTGACAATAAAAAAAAAAATAATCAAAGGGAGTAAACTTTAACATGTAAGATGTTGGATGTATCTCAATATATAGTTACAAGATTTGAACTTTATATAATCTTTTAAAAAAAATAACCTTCCGACCTTGACATTTGCGGAACGATTCTCACTAAAGACACTTTAAAAGAGCGTTTTCCCTTACCAACCTCCCAATCTTTGAAAAAAGTTTGCCGCATTTGCCGCTTCGAAAGCAAAGGCAGCTAGTCACGCTGGAAGCTTACTAGCTTAGCAGTTAGCAAAAATAGTAGAAATATCAACATGTCGTCTTTGGCGGGCAGACAAAAGCTAACATGGTTAGGTATGGACTATAGACTTTATTCAATGGATAATGAAATGAGATATTCAAGACTACCACTGCCCAAGGAATTGGAAATTTTGCCAACAATTCTATCTTAGCAGTCAATCATCTGGTGCTATTAATATTAATATTGCTTGTGTCAAATTTGGGATTTATAGTGACTATTTTTATTATTATAATAAAATTCATATATTTAAATCTAACAACATAGTTCATGTAAAAATCATATCATTATAGTGTATAAGGAAATTGTACATTCTTTTTAATGGAAAAAAAAATAAAAAAAATGAAGAATTAGGAGACCCTTTGCATGAGAATAACTTAGGATCTCTTAAAAAGTTAACAATAATACGATTTGAAATAGTAGATAAAACAGATAAGAATTAACTAAAATGTCCAATATTAGCAATCGAGTTTGCGGCCTTATTTGTTTTCTTGTAGATGTGATGGATGCTCAAGTTAAAAGTAGTAAGTAAATTTGGTTATATCCATCGATGTTTGCAATTTGTAATGGGGCTCTCCAGAAATCTTGGATTGAGTTTATAACTAAAAGGTTGATCTCTCGATTAGAATATCTTGAATCTCTTTCTGAATGGCTAGGAAAATTAAACATAGTATCCCTCCTTTGCTGACATTTTTATATGGTATTACCTCAAACTTTTAGATTTTACATGACACCCCTCAATTAATGACATTTTTAGTTATTGCTACTTCAAAATCAATTCTTTTCCACCGCCTTATTCATCTCAAATTTAATGTGGTGGCTTGTTGGATTAATTAGTGGCAATAAAGTTGGTGAAGACTTTAGGGAGGTCGCTACAAGTAGTTAAGATGGTGAGAGGTAGTATTGTTGTTTGAGATGATATCAAATAAAATATCAAAAATTAAAAGGTACTATGTAGATACTACTATATGTGGTGTTACCAATTACAAATATCGAAAATTGAAGGATACCATGTAGAATTTTGTTTTGTTTTTTTAGTTACCAAGGAGAATGACCCTATTAAACTAAAACTTCTTACAGGTATATACACCCATTTAGGCCAGACTCATTGAAACTGAGGGAGAATGATAAGGGAGTATGATCCTAAAGAGCTCCAATTATGATCTTCTTATTACCTACTCTCTCTGTCCCAATTTAGTTGTTACATTTGCTTTATCACAGTTTACGAGATGCAATTTCAAACACCAATATCTTGAGTTACAATGTTACATATATGAAAAAATTATAAAAAATATATATTTGGAAAACACAAATTGGGACGAATCAAACAAGATCCAACATGACTGTGTTTTTTCTTATGTATATGAAGTAAAAAATAGTCAAAGTTATGACGTGAATAGTGCCTACGGTCAAAATGTAGCAACTAAATTGGGAAGGAAAGAGTAATTGAAATCATAAAACCAAATTAAACCTTAATCATTAGGACAATAATTATAGTAGTACAATCAAGAGGGAAATGATGAAGATTATTCAAAGATGGCGACTGACAATATGACATAGCAAGAGAAAGCCTTGGTAACCAACTGTTTGAGTCCAAAAAAGACTCAAACACTCACATTGGTACCATTATAACCTGGTATTGGTATCACATTGTTATCAGGATTGGTACCAAGCAACCTTACTTTGGTATCAAAATTTTCGGACAATGTACCAATCTAACCTAGCATTGGTACCAAACAACACGCGAGTGAAATTTCCAAAGCTTAAAATGACCAAATTGCCCCTGTTTGAGTCTCCTAAAAGACTCAAACGGTTGGTTGCCTAGACAAACTCGACATAGCAACACACACTGAATATTTGAGTAGTGTTATAATTGTACTAATCGCTATTCATTCAATTTCCAAGCCATCATTAGTGGACTTTTCTATGGATACTAATAAAAGTAAAACTATGATGTATAAGAATAAGACAATTTTGTACTCATAGTAAGAAAAATGCATATATTAGTCACATGTTACCCACTCTATCACAATAGAAAATATGTAATATAATTCATATGTACATAAATCAATTCAATGCCAAAGACAATTCTACATATATTGTTCACTTACTAAAAACAAGCTTGACATCACTTGTAGCAAGTAAATCAGTATAAATAGAATCATAGTTGGATTGAAATAATAACCAAATCACACAACTTGTCTCTACTTTCCTATCTATACTTTAAGAATTACCAACAAAAATAATGGTGTTAGGTACAAGCAACAATGATCTCATGGCTGATTTAAAGGCCTTTGATGAGTCAAAGTTAGGAGTAAAGGGGCTTATTGATGCAGGTGTAGATAAGTTACCCCCTATATTTGTGAACAAACAACCTACGTCCCCACGGTCGGTCAAGGCCTCGAACGAGTCGCAACAATGTATTCCGGTGATAGATTTGGCCGGAATCGAGGATGGAGGGGCGGAGAGACGAAAGGAGATCATGAAGGAGGTGTCCGATATATGTGAGAAGTGGGGGTTCTTCCAAGTGGTGAACCATGGGATACACCAAGATGTGTTGGATGAAATGATCAAAGGTGCTAAGAGGTTCCATGAGTTGGACCCCGAGGAAAAAAAGTCGTACTATGTACGAGGGGATGATACTAAAAAGAAGTTTGTATACACTTCCAATTTTTATCTCTATACTGGATCCGTCACTAATTGGAGGGATACTACAGTGTGTCTTATGAATCCTATGCCTGAGCCTGAAGAATTCCCTGAAACTTGCAGGTATATTCAACTTCTTTTCTCTCTACTTACAACAAACTAGTAACTCATCTTAATTTTGTCACCAATGGTAGATTGACACACCAATATAAAACTAGTACAAAATCTCATATAAAATCAGCTTATTATAATGAATTATGGTTCGACGAATATACACTATTCATCTTAAAGAGGTCATTTGGAGTAAAAATTGAGTAATACTGACCCTTTAATTTAAATAAGGACCATCTATCTATACTAATATATTAAAAGGCGTGCGAAAACAAGAAAACGTGCCACGTGGCGCTCTCCCTAGGGAGTTTTAGTTCATGTAATCCATGTACAATAAAAAAAATTAAGAAATTGCATAGTATAGTATAGGATTTGATCCAAAGACCTCAAGTACATATACTAAAGTTCCAACCACTAGGCTAAGTTATATTTAGTGTTATTATCATAAAGTATTATATTAATAAATGAAATTTTTTCTTACCCGGAGCATAGCCCGGGCATAATAACTAGTTTTAACTCAAAAGTGAGATGAACTTCAAAAACTTTATTACGAGGCGGTATCATGCAAAACTTTCTATATTATTAGGTACGCATAAATTTAGTATATTTCATCGGAGTCAAATAGTCGATTTTTATAATTAAACACTACAAATTTTCATTTTTGTCTTAGAAAAATCAGACTATTAAAACGTAGCTCTAACCCTAATTGATTGTCACATTTAATTTAATTTACACAGAGACATCATTATGGAGTATGGAAAAGGCGTTCAGAAGCTTGGATTCACATTCATGGAGTTATTAAGTGAGTCAATGGGCGTAAAAGCAGACCATCTAAAGAGCATGGATTGTGGTGAAGACTTCATATGTTTAACCCACTATTATCCACCATGCCCACAACCAGAATTGGCAATAGGAATCAATCAACATGCTGATAATGACACTATCACAATTCTCCTACAAGATGAAATTGGTGGACTTCAAGTTCTTCATGATGATCAATGGTATGAAGTTCCACATATTCCTGGAGCTTTGGTTGTTAACACTGGAGATATGCTACAGGCAAGTTATCATATATTAGTACTAATTCATGCGGTTCAAATGTTCAATTTTTTTTATTTAGGAAAGATAATTGATCTGGAGATCAACCCCTGCTAGGCTAGTCTGGCAGGAACACCAGCTCAAAGGCTGGGTACAAGGCTAAACAACCTAGAATTAAATGTCTAATAACATATTATTGAGATGAGGATTCAAACCCTGTGTAATGCCTTGAAATTCGGGGTGGTACTCTATTGAGCTACCACCTCACCCTCGTTCAAATGTTCAATTCGCATCACATGATTAATTATTTGAAAATTCCAATCAATGAGGTGTTACGTTGAGTAACTATTGTAAACTTTAATAATCGTCCATACCTAGTTACAACAGTGTGACTTATGCTGTTATGCACCATAGATACCCTTTATTTTTTTACCGTCTTTTTGTAATGTTTATTTATAGATAATTAAATATTATTAAGTATTAGTTAGATTGTTGCAACAAAAAGTGAACAAAAATATAATTATCAATATGATAGTAATGATTAAGGGTGTTAACGAGCTGAACCGAGACTGAGCATGAGGTCTCGGCTCGTCTCGTTACACTTTTACTCGAATTCGAGCCGAGTCTCGAGCTTTTTTTGAGCTTATATTTTCTAGTTCAATTTACTTTGAAATTCAATTTGAGTTGAAAAAAAGATATATTACTCATATATGTTCTATAAATAGGTTTAGACTACTTACTTTGAGTTTTTCACAAATACTGTGCACAATTTAAGATAACTTTTTTTTTTTTGTATAATATGGAAAATAATATAGCTAAATATATTTCATGCCTGCTCCGAAATTTTCGAATCGAACTTTGTTGTGCTCGGCGCGGCTCGGCTCTAGAAAATTTTGAGCCGAGGTCGAATAGTTTGCGAGTCAGGCAGGCTAATTAATACCCCTAGTAACGGTATAAATTTTGGCTTTTAAGTTGGATGCCTAAGTATTTTTTTCAAAGAAAATGAAATTATACTTGTAATATTGTTTTCAAATTTTCACCAAAATAAAATAATGTTGTTTTCTAATTATAGATATCTTGTGTTTGTGCAGCTCATCAGCAATGACAAATACAAAAGCGTAATTCACAGGGTGCAGTCCAAGAAAATTGGGCCAAGAATTTCAGTGGCTTGTTTCTTTAGGCCAAAGAAGGGAAACCCAAGGTTGTTTGCACCAATCAAAGAGTTATTATCGGAAGAAAATCCTCCAATTTACCGAGAGACTACTATTGGTGAATATCTGGCTAATTATGTATCAACTGGTCAAGATTATGGTGTCCAACCTGCTCTTGAACGCTTCAAACTCCAACGTTAAACTCATATGATAATAATTACTTCCTCCGTAACATAAAAAATGCAACAATTGAATATTTTATACCATAAATAATACCCAATTATTGCATTTTTTCTGTTACCGAGAAATTAATATTATATTATCGTGCCTTTGAATAAATTAAGTAAATTCATCCTAATAATTTTTTTTTTTACTACTTTGTACTATAAGAGTCTTCTATAAGACAGTGGTAGTTAATATAATGCTTTCATTATACCATCACGTACATGTTTTGTTCTACCATTATAAATTACTTCATACCTCCTCAGTTTCTTATTGATGTCTCTAGTTTGATTTGCACGTTTTAATATTACTTATCAATAAAAACATTATAAAAAATTGAGAATGTTATAACTCTTATTAAGACGAATCAAATAATATCTCATATGATTGTGATCTTTCTTATACCTTTGGAGAAATTTAGCTCAGTGTTTGGTTCATTATTTTTGGGCTATAAGAAACATAATCAATTATCGATTTTGTTTGTTCCTGATCGGTTCAATCCTCATCAATCCATTACCATTATTTGGTGCCTTGTGATGATGCATTACGCATCTCAGTAGAGCTTAAAGATAAGCATGTTTAACTTTTGCTTTTGGTTGATACTAAGATTGGTTAAGAGTTTAAAGGGATTAAGCACCTCAAACTATCCTAAATGGCTAAATGTGATGATTAAGCAAAGCATTAGCAAGTTTAGTCACACATACAAAATCCTAAAGATCCAAACAAACATCTTTTAGCTTTATCAATTTTGGTTTTCTATAAGTTTCTAATAGCTATATCACTTAAGAAGGGTATTTTATTAGCTTATTTTGATTAAATCATCCTTTGTGATGTCATGACTGAGTGTGAAGCTTGAGAATGGAAGAAAAACGGTTGAATAGCAAAGAAACCCAAACATACATTCTAACTTTTCCTAAAACGTTTTTCGTTAACGTGTTATTCTATGTTTGCTCTATCTGTCCCACAAAATGACTGGTTGATTCATTGGATAAGTCATGTCCATACCACACAAATTTGACAATTATTTATGTTTAATTACATATTTGTAGAAAATATAAACCTTATACATACATTCTAACAAATCTGACAATGCAACATCTCATATATTACTAATGTTTCTTATAATTATTTGGGATTTACAGTAAAAAAAAGTAGTAAATCTTGACTCTAGAATTGGAGGGAGTATGTATTAATTACTATGTTAATCTTCCTTTTAACAGCCTTTTCGTTTTTATGATTTGTTCATAAAATTTTACAGAAAAAGATTTAGTAGTATAACAGTATATAAGTTTTTGAGCTTTTGAAAAGTTGATTTTATAGAATCAAATTAAAATGCTACAAAGATTTAGAGATATATAAACAATTGTAATCAAATTGGTTACAACCTTCTTTGAGCGACCTATAGTAGTGAAAAGACCAAGGTAGTGTTCATATTCGTATTACTTTATTGACTCCAAAAATCTTAACAATATCCAGTCTTCTAGCAACATCAACTCCTTTACAAATAACAGATTATGTTTTTGTTCAGATTTACTAACCAACCTGGACATTCTCTCATATTTACTGATTATATGAGCAACCATAGAGCATCATTGCAAATTTACCTTAGGAGATACGACACTCTTATTGAAGAAAAGATGAGAAATTTCAAGGATTCTATTGCATTGAGTTTATTTCAATAGAAATAAATTTTCGTTAGTCCAATTTAAAAGAAAATAGAGCCTAAATTTAAAAAGTATATTTAGCTAGTTGTATATAACGCACTCATGATGCCTGATTAGGGGTGTCAAAAACATACCGGACCCACGGGTCCACCCACATCTGATCTGTTCAAAACATACATAATCAGACTTCCCAACCGATCCATATATCGATATGAAATCAACCCAACCCAATTATACCCAAGCATATCAAAATCCAAACTAATTTGTTATCTACCCAAACTTAATCCGAACCCATTTCGATCCGAAAATCAAGTTATGAACCCAATCTTATTCGATCCGAAGTCAACCTAATCCCAAGTAGACCCGAGAAAACCCATCTAGACATAAGCCATTGTAATACGATCCATGTTAGCCCAACCCACTACTAACCCAACATTATTAATCAAATATATTTTGCTCATAACTTTAGTACATGTTCTTATAAATACTTTCATATAAGATATTAAAAATTTGTTAATAATTTATATCTATGGATGCATTTTAATAATATGATTATAGTTAAGGTCAAGTTTATTAACTTTTTCATTTATGTATTTATCGCGTTGGCGCGTGTGCCGACCCGAATTTCGATCGATTAGAAACGAACAAACTCAAACTTAGCGCCGACGCGAATTTCGATCGATTAGAAATGAACATACTCAAACTTATATTGGACCATTACAACTCCATCCAAATCCGACTTGAGCCGACACAAATCAATCAAATCACGAACTAATATGACCCAAGTCTATCCGAACCCAACCCGTTCTGTTTAAACCCATTTATAACCCAACTTTTGTCTATCCAAAACCGAGTAGAGCATAGCAAAATGGTTGACCCATATCCAACCTGCACCCTAATATACGTTGGTAAAACTTAATCCGACCTAAGTGACTCCGACCCAACCCACACACGATTCAAAAAGATTTAATCCAGTACGATGTTACTCAAACACACCTGACTCAGCTCGGACCAACCCAGACCCATCCGATAACGCAAATCGACACTCTAGGGACTCAAAGCTCTTTTATTGAGCCGGCGGCACTTTCTGAGTTTCTGTAGAGCAATAATATATTCATCGGCCCGAAAAATTGTTTCCATTTGCCATGACTGAAACACCATCTTCTGCTACAAAAGACGGGGTCGATCACTCCGACAAAGTTGAAATTCCTGTGGAGGAGAGAGAGAAGAAGGTAAATTTCTCACACTCTATATTCCTCGCATTCATATTCTTCTCATAAAGTTACAATTTTTTCTACAAAAATTTCGTAACTAAGTATTTTTCCTGTCACCGAATGTTCATCTCACGTAATCAATGAATTGACAAGATTTTGAGTCGAAGAGTCAAGGATGTTGAAGTTTCTGTGCCAATTGTTTATGGCACCATTGCATTTTGGCTTGGTCGAAAGGCAACTGAGTGAGATTGCTTTTATATGGTTTTGTGTTTTGAATTGATTTTATTGCACACTACCTGTTTGATGAAATGTTTAAGAGAAGTTTTGTTTTTATGTGAATGTATGTGAAAGGTCTCAATCACATAAATGGACAGTTTATGTTCGTGGGGCGACAAATGAGGATCTGAGTGGTGTGATTAAGCGTGTTGTTTTTCAACTCCACCCTAGTTTCGAGAATCCTGTTAGATATGTTGATTCTCCGCCGTTTGAATTGTCCGAATGCGGTTGGGGTGAATTTGAGATTGCAATTTCACTTCACTTCCACAGTGATGCATGTGATAGGAAGTTGGACTTGTGAGTAAATTTTTCTTGGTTGTTTTCTTTTGGGTTTTGTTTTGAGTGAGCAATGAGGGGTGTATCTCATTGAGGTTTAAAATTTGCTACAGATTTCACCATTTGAAGCTATACCCTCTAGAACAGAGTGGTCCACAGTCTACCAAGAAGCCTGTTGTTGTGGAATCATATGATGAAGTTGTTTTTCCTGACCCTTCAGAGCGCTTTCTTGCTCGCATACAGAATTATCCTGCTGTTATTGTGCCTCGGCTCCCTGCTGGTCTTGAGCTACCATCCTCTGGTATGGCGGGGTTCTGCTTTTGTATTTGATTTGTCATGGAAAGACTATGTGGGTTTGTTTAGTTGAAGTTATTTGTGTTACAGCTTCTGTTGAAGAAAACAATGATAGGAGAGGCAACACCAAAGATCACCCCCTAGGCCATTGGTTCATGAATTTTTCAGAGGCGGATGAACTACTCAAACTTGCTGCCGCTCGTCAACAGGTAGCTGCAAAATTTAACCCTCTTTATGAGACTCAGTTTTTTATTTCAATTATTTTGATATGGGTCTCATCAACTGGTAGTTGCAATCATCTAAACCTTCTCTATGAAACTGTCAGTGCCTTTGGTCATATTTGTTGATATGGATCTATAAAGACCCAAATGAAACTATAAGGAGAGATCTTTAAAGTATTCACACAAGAACACCCTATATTAAGACCCAAAACATATAAGATAAGTCCAATAAAAATAAAAATAATGATAAAATCTCACTTGTAAACTCCCTACTCTAAGAGTAAGGTAAAGCCGAGAGAGTTTCTAAATAAAACATTTTAGATAATCATACAAACTATTGATCCGCATCATTGTTCTTAATAAAATGGTAAAGATATTCATAAGAAGGATTATTAATCCACATCAATTGTTTTACTTGTAGGATCGACATAATAATGTGTGATATTCTCTAATTTAGTGCTTTGTTCAAGACTTGTTTTTTTTTTTTTCCACTTCTATTGCTAATTATTAGTGCTCAGATATTATTAATGCTCAGATAAATGTGTGATATTATTGGTGCTCGGAACCAATTGGAAAATATGGTAATCATCTCTCATTTTCCTTAATGTGGGACATATTTTCTTTTATTTTCATAGATATGAGACAATCACACATTCACACCAACATACATATAGACTATAGTACAGAGCTCTAGTGCTGTCTCTCACATGTGAGTGTCCCTTGAAGTTCTGGAAACTAGAAAGGTAAACAGTAAACAACTACGTTAACCATCATGGATGACCTTCCAGTAGCGATGTTCTTTTTTTACAGTTGCATGATCAACCATGCTTAGGTACTGTGTTGATATTTTGGAACATTTGAAAATGGGCTTGGGTACCCCTGAAAGATGAGGAGTTTGGGCACTTATTAGTAGAGATGGAAATATCCAGCGGATGATCCGATCACCCGCTTCACCCGCACTATTAAACGGATGGAAAACCCGGTTTAAACGGATGAGAGGCGGGTGACTGGTTAACGGGTGACGGATTCGGGTGATAATTTTTCATCCATCACCCGGTTACCACCCGACCCATCACTCGTTTATATATACATACATACATACATATATATATATATATATATATATATATATATATATAATATATATATATATATATATATATATAAACTTATTTTCTTATGCAAATTGTTGTGGGTTTTATGTTGTTGGGCTACTGGATTTTTTTCTCCCGTCACCCGATAATCACCCGATCCATCCGTTTCACCCGCGGGTGATGGATGGATGGATTCGGGTGAACATTTATGCGGGTGATGGATGGATCGGGTGAAGCGGGTGGATGCGGGTGATGGATGCGGGTGACGATCCACCCGCCCCGAACCCGATCCATTTCCATCTTCACTTATTAGTCTAGATGAGATGTTAGCCGAAATCCATGGAGAGGTAACTCCCAAGCTTACAAGTTGGTATTTTTTTAACCCCTTTTCTCCAATGTTGGACAAGTCACATGTGCATACACATAATATGTGGCTCAAACAACTTTACCTCCTATTATCATTGCCTCTTTCATCATATCTTTTGCAATTCAATAACCTAGATGCTTAGATTATGGCCATTCATGATTTATAAAATTTTGAGGTTCACATTTTTGTGTAAGATGATATCACTTTTTGCGTAACCATCATTAACAACTACAATATCAACGTCCCAACCCACTTGAGATAAAGCCTTTTGATAATATCTAAAATTGAGTTGTCAACTCAAAATTTAGAAATTGTTGACTTGTGATGCTGATCGGTAACTTTAATCTGGGGCCACTCTACGGTTAGGGAAGAGTATGAGGGGATATTTGGATTAGGTGTGTCATTTTGAAGAGATGGATAATAATAATAGTAAGAAAGATGAATATGATTGAGTCTGGAGTGAAAGTGGTTCTGCGATTCATACATAATGAAGACACTATACAAGTATACATTCATTATCGATCGAGGTTATATTGTGCTAATTTTAAAAGTTGTTCTCTCTCAAAATACAAAACAAACTAAAAAGACCTTGATTAATATCCTTATGATGTCTCTCTCTGATTCTCTGTTCCCTCTATGATACTCTTATCCTCTATCTCTTTCTCTCTCTATACTAACTATTTTTCTTGTCTTCCTCCTGAAGCCACGGCTAACTAATTATGATGCACTACCTATAAGGCTAAAATGCTTCTTTTTGGCAGTTCATTGCATTACTGGCTGCCCAAACTTCCACCATTGCCAAAGGTGGATAGTTATTAGCTTGATCTTCCCGGCGACAACAACAATGGGCAGCATCCTATTCTTTGTTAGCTCTCCATATTGTCGGTGTGTCCTCCAATAGCCTAGCCATGTGAGGATATTCAATAATTGGTAATGGAAGCCTGAAGGATATGGGGTTTTGGGTGGAGTAGCCGAGTTGGTGGTATTTGGGTTGTTATCCTTAGTTTGTTGGTTGGGGGAATGTGAAAGAGATTATGGTGAGAAAGGTTGGAGAGGGATGGGTGGAGCTGTGAGCTGAAGGGTTGTGAAATGAGGGTTAAAAACTGGATGGTGGGATTGGGCCATGAATTAGCAAAGTCAATCTGGAATGTACCTCAATTCCCTTGAATAGGACAGTGGAATAAGGAGGGTTATGTTCTATAGTTCGGTAGGTTTACTAGTAACTGGGGTGGGCTGGCTTGTGAGTTCACGGGTGCAGAAGTTGTTTTTTTATCGGGGATGAGGAGTTGGGTCCAGATTTCGTAACTGTTGTTTCGTCATTTGGGCTATCTATGTAGTTTCTCCTAGCATCATCTTCACAATATTTCTGAAGGGTGAGATAATTCAAAGATTTTCTGGTTTATTATCTCCCACAGAAAGCTTTCATGGAATCTACATCCTCCTCTACCCATAAAAATGCCTGGACAACCACCAGATTCCTGCAGAATCCAGCCTTCTCCTTTTCGTCTCCTAGCAAGCGTACCTGGCCCACCATCGGACAACTTCGCTTCACACTGGGTCTGCCTCCTCCACACCACCACCTCATTCTCTTTTTAGTCTGTTTTGGAAAAAGGAAAGTTTTCAAACTATTTTGAGACTAAGGGAGTATCTAAATCAAATCGTTGTCTTATGCCACTTAGAGTGTGTTCTATATAACTATGTTTGACTTATGTGAACTTTTTTAGCTGTACATTGAACTTATTGGACCTTTTGCTTTTTAATAAGTTAAAAAAGAGTTCAACATAAGACACACCTAGGGAATGTTCACTCAATAAAAATTACCTGAGCTTCTACTAGTTAGACCCTAGAAGAAAATAAGCATTGGCTGTAATGCTGCATCACATCCGGTAAGTAAAGTATAAATGGATGGACATTCTTCTAATTTTCTAAAATTTTTTAGGACAAAATATGCATATGTATAACAATATTTATAAAACTGCGTAAAGTGACTTATTGTGAATATCTCAATATGAGACCGCTGTTGCCTACATCTTAGTTTTAAACCACTGGTTTCTTGAGAGAGAGTTCTTATGTTGTAGAGTTTTGTTGCCCATCTTTGCATTGATTATGGTGGGCTGCTCATATATGTTCACCAGAAACTTAGTGCTGTTGATTTACATAATGTTGTTACATTATCAATCAATGATCGTTAATTTACACAACCATGCTAATTACACTACTGACAACTAAGTCGAAATATGGCCTATGTTGTGCTGAAATGCTGTTTAAGGTGAACACTTGTTTTTAAGATGTTCCAAAATCAAAATATTTAGAACTCATTTTGAAATGTGGTGGAACATTTCAGCAGAAGAAGAAAGTTTCAGAGGTAAAACCAATGGGGTGCTTTGAAATGAGAATGTTCATTTTTGTGTTTCGTTGTCGAAATTCAATGAATAGCATAAATACATAGCTAACTTTCTAGATCTAGGGTCTGTGTACGAATCCAAGATTTAGAAGTTGTCATATCAATTGACAGAAAAGAGACATGGAACTCTCTAAGACCTCTCGTAATCCTCCTATCATATACACACATGGTGTAAGAAAGAAGAAAAACCAGGCTGCTAGCAAGGGTACAGAGGTAATTGTCAGCAAGAGTTCATATGTAATTGTCAACAGTTGTACTGAGCCAGGTGGCAATAGTACTGGGTCAGGTGGTTGGCTGCTCGGAGTTGGGAGAATATTCTGTTGACGCCTTATAGGAGTGAGTGCTGGATTCAGTGAGAGAAAGTATTATTGGTTTAATAAAATAGAGGGAATGTAGTGATGGGGAACGGGTATTACTCTTAGTGGGAGAGATCTGGACCTCTTGATAGTCTATGAGTTGCATATGAGATTTCTTTCATTTCTTGAATACAACATTATCCTTATTCCTTAGTTACCTAATCTTTCTTATTTGCTTGTTTTTCATTGACTGGTCTTGCCTAGAGTGCTGGTTCTTAGCAGAACTTAGAGGCCTTGGAAAATTGAAGAGAGGGTGATGGTTGATTTCTGGTCATGGGTGGACAATTGATGGCCAACTATGAGGCATGAGGTCGGTCATATTGGGAGAGAGAGATCTCATGCCAAAACGAAAAAGAACCAGGAGATGTGATAGAAGTTGCAATAAACAATAAAAGTAAAAACAGGGTTTCACTTAACATAGAGTAATTTGTCAATAATAGTACAATGCTTTGGCTTTTCACCTTTTTTACAAAATATTATGCATATTCCAAGGCTGAATTACCAAATTGCTGTATTTAGTCATTCTCATAATATATATGTACATATATACAGGATTAACAACTAAACTATTTTCATTTATGACACGTCTTTCTGATATGTGATAGGTACAAGCTCACATTGTCAAGCTAAGAAGACAGATGAGTATGGTGGATGGCTCAGCTGGGACTGCGGATCCTGCCTCTGCTTTTTAAATCTATTTGTTGACTTAGAAAAATTAGCTCCGATAGCATCTTTCTCTAGTGTGAGACGATTGTTGATGTATATTCTGAAATATAACAATGAAGACTTCATAGCTTAACATGAACTCCTTTGACGTGAACTGTGTGTTATAATCTGATCTGAACAGTTTCGTAATTTCATGAATTCCTAGACTATGATATTTGCTATCATTAATGTGGCTCTTTTGTCTTCTATTGTTGGTTTGTGGCTCATATTTTTACGTGCGAGTTTGAAATACATTAATACCCATTATATTAAATAGTTTATGTGGAGATTGAAATACATTAGTACCTATTATATTAACTGCCTTTCTCTTCCTATTGTTATTAGACTTAAACCCCATCCCTCTTTCTCCCATGCTGTTGTGATGGGGAGTGGTAGAGGGTTATAAACTCCTTGGTTTAAGGTCTTGAGGTGTTGGGGGAAGTTTCACAATTGTAATATTGGTATCTTTCTTATATTCTTTGCTCTGGCGCAAACAATGAGTCAAGTGTAGTCTCTGAAACCTTTTGACAGCAGCAGAAGTTTGATTTGGATGACAATCACAACTCTGACCATCCAAGAAAGGTATCTTACTAACTATGCTGTTCTACTGCTTTAAGTGTATGTTATCTTTCCTTGTATTGATAATTTTTCTTATCTTTCTAGGTCCACCTTTTTTGCGTTGTCTTCCTTTTGCTTCCTGCTCATGTATTTGTAAAGACATTCTTAAGGGACGAGATGTTTCTACTGGCCTGAAACTTAGGATTGGTGATGGTCTGGACACTAATTTATGGTATGACTTCTGGGTTGGCTCCAATCATCTTTATCTGATTCCCTCTTTTTCCATTCCCCGTAATATTGCTGATTGGTGGGTTGGTCAATCTCATCCTGAATGGCAAATGGTATACTGATACTTATTTCTCCCTTTGTGGACCAGTTCACCATAAACAATATTAAAGCTATTCCCCGTTCCTTTTTTTCTCATCTCATCCTGATTCTCTACTCTGGTCCCTACACACTCTGGCTCTTTCACTATAAAATTCCTGTACCATCATCTGAACTCCTCATCGCCTAACATCCTTCCTTCTCTTCTCTTCCTTGGAAGCTTCTTTGGAAGATTAGAGTCCACTTCAAATTCAAAATGCTCGTTTGGGACCTCCTTCATGAAATACTGGCTTTTGGGTCTGTTACTCGAAATATCCCCAACTTTAGCCCTATTTGCATTCGATGCTCTGATAGTCATGAAAATTATCTGTATTTATTTAGGGACTCTCCAAATTCTGTTGTCCTTTGGTCAATTATCAGAGGTCTAATCTTTTGCCTCCGGATTCTTTATCTTCTTTTCTTAACTCTGACTGGAGGGATCGGGCTGTTTTTTATCTAAAACAATCTGCTTCCTGGGCTTCCACCTTTGCGGTAGCAATGTGGTGCATGTGAAGGCAGTTGTTGAAGGAGTCATGAGCCATGCCTCTTCCTTCTTTAACTGTTTTTGGGTTCACCTTGTTTGCACTAACCATGTTTCCCGAGGTTTATGCTTCTTCTTATCCTATCAGGAGTTTGGAATGATACCTGGACGCCTCCTGAAGCAGGTTTTCTCAAGCTTAATACGGATGGCTCATGGTTGGTCTGTCAGAGGCTTGGTGGTGGTGATGGTGTTATTCATAGAATGAATGGTACTTGCTAGATTGGTTTCTGCACAAAGTATCATTTTGTTTTACCCCTGGCTGCTTAGTTAACAACTATTTGTGATGGACTTTAATCATGTCAAATCTAGCTTTCATTTCTACCGGGTCTGTATGAACCCTTTGCTTTGTATATGGTGAAAACACAATGTAGTTCCTATTCTTCTGGAGAGGAGCTTTCATCTAAGTTGGCGTTTGCGCTTGCGCTGTTCTTCTGTTTATTTTGAAGTGCTTCTGCTGCAATTCTGTAAGGGCATTTCAGCTTATAAGATGTTGGAAACATATAATGGTAAAATGTTTTTCTTATTGTGTAATTGAACCTGATGATCCATGCAAACATTTGTGGTGAGCGTATCTACCTCTTTTTACTCAGGTAAGGATGAGCATGGCCCACATCAACCCTCCCAGCTGCATTCTTGCACAAATTCTTAAATGCATCAAGTCTGCGCCTGAACTTGAACATAAATTATAAATAGGCTTCCTGTGCTCATCTAACACAGCTGGTATTTGATAGTGCATGAAGGTCCAAAGGTTGAATCTTAGGCCATGGTTTTTTTCATGAATTTTTTTTACCTACATCCCAAATTTAATTTGATTTACAAATGCAACCTATTACTTGTTCGTGTTAGTAAAGTATACATGACGCATCTAATATGATGAAAGTTTATGTTTTTCGTACAAAATTAATGTCAAAGTATGGGTAGATTTTCAATTCGATAACAAAACACATCAACCAAAAATACATAAATCAGTCTGAATCACCTTATTTTAGATGAAGATGATATAGCCCTATTATTAAAGCCAACAAAATATAACATGAGACGAAACCAAAACCGAAAAAAAATCGATTAATTTCGAGAATTTTCAATTTGTCTAATAAAATTGGTCGACAAGATATGACACAACACTCCTTATCAAATCGGTTAATAATAAGGTTTTCCAACCTATCTATACTTCACACAAACACAAATTTTTGCCAACTCTAATCCCAATCGACAAAAACGAAAAAGAAAAAAGAGGAATTAGTTGAAAAATAACGAGAATAATCTCTCTCTTTCTCTCTCCTCTTGAATTTCATTGAGATGAATGAGAAGGGAAGAAGAAGAAGCCTAACAACATCACTATCTATGACTATGACTATGAGTCTCTCTCATCAATTTCTGATTCTCATCTTCGCCGGAATTTTTGTTCCGGCGCCGGCGACGAGTATTCGATTTCCGGAAGTGACACCTCCCGATAATCAGCCATTGAAAACCGCCATTTTTGCACTCGGAAGTTTCTGGAGATCTGAAGCTGTTTTCGGTTGCTTAAACGGTGTCGTTCGCACCACCGTCGGCTACTCTGGTGGCACTAAGCTTAATCCTGAGTTTCGCAGCTTGGCCGATCATGCCGAATCTGTACAGGTCCTTTTTCTTCCATTCTTCTCTCATTGTCATTGTTGTTATTACTTTTCAAACGATTTGTTATGACAATTCATGTTAGCCGACCACAAATCGCTTTCGGACTAAGATTTGTTGTTGTATTTGATTGCTTCCTTTCTGTCACATTCTTTTGGTTACTTCTTGTTGTATATTATTTATATTGTTTTGTTTGATTTGATGTTTGGAATAGTTTAACTTACTGATATCTATGATTTCATGATTCGATTTCTTTGATCGCTGTATTAAATGTGTTCAGAGTAATGCTTGGGATATCTATGCAATTATGCTATTTTCGGATTTGCTTTCGGATCAATAGCATTTTGTTTTGTGCGTTTTGAGATAGTTGAGGTAGATGGTGTTTAAGAGGTGAAATCGATGATTGTGCTATCTTTAGAACAAATTGGTTGCATTTCTTTGCAGTATATCACTGAATTTCATGAATAGTTCGTATCGAATTGGAAAATGTAGGAGTTATTTAAGAGGTGAAAATGGAGCAAGTGAGCTATGTTTAGAACAAAATGGTTGCATGTGTTTGTAACATTTTGCTGAATTTCATAGATATGATCGAATTGGTATATGTAGAAGTTATTTAAGAGGTGTAAATGGAGCGAGGGTGCTAAAATGGTTGCATGTGTTTGCAACATTTCGCTGAATTTCATGAATAGATGGGAACAAATCGCAAAATTGTTCCGTATGAGTATGTTACATACCTGTGACTTAGTTTGTGAAATAGTAGCACTTTGGGGGGATTTCTCTTTATTGGTTTTCACATAACATTGATTTTTTTCTTTGCATTAACTTGTAGTACCATTCTGTTGTAGTTGGTCTTTCTTTCTAGGTAGGAGTTCTTTGGATTTGGGTTGGGTTGGGGTGGGGGAAGGGATGGGACTAAGTAACGAGTGAAGAAATGCAGCTTCATGAAAGTAATGGACTGATGCACTCAGCTTGGTAGTTGATAGGAAAAGGACCATATTGAATTAAAGTGTTCTCTTTGTGGACGGACTGAAAGAGACTGAATTAGTTTGCATTGCATTTGAAGTTTTGCTCAGTTAACTTTGGAAATTTCTCTAACGAATCACTTATCATAATGGTATCAGTAAGCCCTCCTGAAAGTACTGGATGTGCCTTTCCTTTATATTTGATTCATTTGTTACTAACTAGATTGGTATTTGCATGCTGTTCAGATTGAATATGATCCCAGAGTTCTAAGCTTCCGGCAACTTCTGGAGGTCTTCTGGTCAAGTCATGATTCAAGGCAGGTATTTGGCCAGGGTCCTGATGTTGGTGATCAGTACAGGTGAAATTGCTGGCGCCTTGGAAAGGAACTTGCTCCATGGCTTGTGAATATATTATCACTGAATGAATTGTTTTATTAACAGATCAATTATCTTTACGAATGGCACAAGTGAGTCCAGATTGGCAACCATCACCAAGGAAAGGGAGCAGACTAAGTCAAAGAGCAGCATAGTGACTACCCAAATCCAACCTCTAGGAACTTTTTATCCTGCTGAACCTGACCATCAGGTATTGCTTTTATATGCTCTCACGGCCCGTTTGGTAGTTGGTCATAAATGGTGGTAATGGGAATGAATTTGTGTGTAAATTTGTGAAAAATATCATTGTCCATTCCCATGGTAATGCTAATTTATCATAAAGTGTCCACTTTCCTTCTTGAATTTTCATTCCCATCCAATACCACCTTGTAGGGTGGTAATGAGTGGTAATGAAAATTGCTTCCCTTTGGAGACAAAAACACAAGTTTTGGGATGAGATTGCTTGCCCATGGAGAAAAAATGTCTCCCCATGGAGATTTTAAGGGTGCTTCACTAATAAAATTACACTTAAAATTCATTCCCATTACCGCAAATTATTAACGACTACCAAACGGGCCGTCAATTTATTTTATTACCTTTTTCCTTAATTTTATCGTGATGGGGTTACTATTATAAAGCCCCAATTATCACCTTTTTCCTTAATTTTATCTTGATGGGGTTACTATTATAAAGCCCCAATTATCACCTTTTTCCTTAATTTTATCTTGATGGGGTTACTAAAAGTGTGTTTCCCTGTACAACTTATTGTAACATCTTCAGAGAGGATAAGTTAAGATTAGGGCCGATAAGTTTTAATGTTTTGATATTAATATTAGTAAGATTTTATGGTTAAAGTTTGAACAGAAGGCATAGTGTGACCATTAAAAGGATTTGAAGGAGTATATAACAAATACTAGCACTAAACATTTGATTGTGTCTACTCTTCCACTACACTAACATTCAGCCAAGCTAAAAAAATTTTTTGCACACCAAGTCATTTCGAATTTCTACCCTCCCCTAATCGTATTGGCGTGAGAGGATTAAAAATGTCGAAGGAAGGATGATGAGACATTTAAGGTCCACTAATAAGCACCAATAAGTTTTATTCATAGCTACAATAAATTAAGATAAGTTGAGACAAGTCAAATTTAGTTGAATAGAATATATCCTAAATGAGTAAACGGAAATTACCCAGTGTTAATGTTTTGGCAAAATCCTGTTTCAATCCCAACTTCAAATTTCCAGCTGAATTCACTGACTTGTGTGGTAATAACTTCTAAGGTCAAAATCCAATGGGCTTTGCCTACTATGATCAATTTTTGGGTGGCGGAAGAGGGACCTTTGATTATTTTTGTTTTGCCCAGGGATTAATTGTAGTTATTATGCAGCCTAAATGAAGGTTTTACAAGCTGATGTAGTTGCCTTCTCCAAAATTCACAGAAATTTGAGCTCAAAAGAAATCCTTTTCTCCTTCACTTAATTGGTAACCTTCCGGAAGAGGAGCTCCAGAAATCGAACTTGGCGGCAAAATTGAACAGTTATGCAGCAGAACTTTGTCCCGCAAGGGTTCAGAAGCAAATTGATGCCAAGATCAATGACATCATGAGAAAAGGTTGGCCAGTTTTGAGGGAAATCTAGTAGAACACCAAATGGAGTACTAGAGTTGAAGTACTATATCTGATTTTAGATTATCTTACATCAGAAGTGTTGAATTTCTGATCAGCAATATTCCCTGGAAGGTTCTGCTGTTGGAGCTAATTGTCAATGTAGGAAGGTTTTTGCTGATATCTGTTGTAGAATGAGCATTCTTGTAAAATGTACTTCTCCTATCAATTGTACACCAAGAAGTATGTATTCTCCTATCAATTGTACACTTCTTGGTGATCTGCACACTCTGCACCATGCACCTGATAGTTGTAGTGCTTTAAGAGTAGAGTAGAATGCAGTAGCAATAAATTGCCCCCTCAAACTATGCTGATTTGCGAACTGAACATCATTTTTTGGGTATAAAAATTTATATATGGAGACTAGGAGGTTTGTGTTGTGTTCTGACTTCTGAGTGATGATACTCGTACAACATTCGAATTGATGCTTCTGATGACTCTCTTACTACATGGTTTATCCCAAGATCCAAGCGTATAAAGAATGAAGCGTATATAAAATGTGGACAACCACGAGATTTAAAATCTTGACTCATGAGACTGTCCGACTAATCTCATTTCTTATCAATTAAGGTCATGTTCAACACTATAATTTGGAGGTTGGATGTGTATCACCAGACGTGCTCATGTGCATGACTACAAGAAAGCTACTATTACCTAATATTTATATATTTAGTTAGAGCTGACGATCTCTGACACGATTCGACAACATGACCAAAATCGACATGACAAAAACACAGTTACTGAGAGAAAACACGAAGCTGACACGAATCAACTCGAACACTACCCATTTAGATCAATTTGTCATATTATGCAATTATCCTACATTTTAGTGTTGATAAATTTTGTAACAACATAAAATGAACACGAAACCAAATACGAACACAACCCTACTTGACATGTTTGTCACCTGATAGATGTTGTAAACCCTAATAACTACTAATCAGCAATTAATATACATATACATAATATATATTTGTTAGAATCGCTAGTTTTACTTGGAGGTAGCAATGAGACGTAACAACGCACAAGCTACTTGAGATCGACTCGGTCAAAGCTCGACTCCAGTGAACTCGAATCGAACTTGATATGTTGGTGAGTCGAGTTGAGCAACTCGATACTCGACTCGAGAACTCGTGAGAAACTCAAATATCCAACTATAAATAACAAAATACCTAAATTCAATATTTTTCTACCTTATTGTTGCTGCTTTTATCATGAGACACTTGCAAGCTACTCGAAATTACTCGGTCAAAGCTCGATTTAGCCAAATCTTGGACAAAATTCTATCAAAACTTGACTCGAGTGAGCTTATCAACTCACACTCGACTCAAAATGATAACGAGCCGAGTCGAGGTAGCTCAAACTCGTATGATAGCCACCTCTTTGCCCCACACACCATAGGGGTTTTAGGTTGTGCCAGTAGTACATCACGACCAGTAGTCCAGTACTAAGTACTACTACTAACACACTGTAGGAACCCCCCTTACCCCTATATGTAAAGTAACCGTGCAGCAACTGTAGAAGAGAAACTGAAACCACAAAAGCGGAGAAAAATTGAGTCATCCGAAAGAAAGCGGAAGAAGGAAGCTTCGATCGACAAAGATCGAAGAGAAGGAGAGAGAAACAGAGAAAAACACCATAACCATAACCACCACAACCAGAAGAAGAGTAAGAAAATGGCGACGAAGCAACAAGTTAGGGCATCGCACATACTCATAAAGCATCAAGGTTCTCGCAGAAAGGCTTCATGGAAGGATCCAGAAGGTCGCGTTATCATGAACACTACCAAAGAATCTGCTATCTCTCAGCTCCAATCTATTCGCGACGATATTCTTTCTCACAAAGCCAATTTTGACGATGTCGCATCTCGCATCTCTGATTGTAGCTCCGCCAAGCGCGGCGGCGATCTAGGTTTGTTTTTCTTCTTTTTCGAATCTTTCTCTCTCCTCTTCATTTTTTTACATGTCGATTCAATTTCTTTGTTGAAATTTTATGAATCTGTTATGTGTTTTATCTTTTCTAATCTCAGATTTGTTTTCTTTTTTGTATATATTTTGGATGATTTTTGTCTTAGTTTGTTCTAGCTTGAATTCGATGAAGCCTAGTAACTTACTGTTCTTATAAGATTTGATCAATTTTATGGACTGCTTGAGTATCAATCGTTTTTTCTTTTGGTTACTTAGTCGTCACCGGATTTCTGATTAAAGTTATCCGTTTGTCAAGGAAAAGAAACTATAGTAGTATGATGAATATGAGGTTTGTTACAATCAAATCCGCAAACGTGGTCGTTTTGGATAGGTGAGATTGAGAATAGTGAAAACAGGTTGGAGTGACAGATGGTTGGTAATAAAGAAATTAAAGAGAGGGAAATTAAGGTTTATGGATATGGAATAAGGATACTGTATGGGTTTAAAAATTAGGCCTGATTCATCATTGTTCTTGCCATATCAGCAATCTGATGAAATATTCAAGAGAGCAAGCTATGAGAATTCATGCCGTCTGTCCTCTTCCCCGAAAAAAGTAATTTTATGATAAGTTTTGATTAATAAAAATTAGCCTCTCATTTTTGGGATGGTCGGCAAGTATTTGTGTGATGATGAACTTTTTTATAGCCTCAACATGAAGACTTTATTGGTAAATTTGTGAATGGTGGAAACAAGGCTCTTTTGGGTTAGAAGTTTTTGCTAGTCTTCGTTCCACTGTTAGATGATTTAAGAGCACCTAGGATTAGGAACATAAGAGCTGAGGCATTTGTGGAGTTGATAAATCATATATAAGTTCATGAATGGTGGCCAAGAAGTGCTTGGGAAGGAAATGAATACGAACAACTGTGCTGGTCTTAGAAGTTTAAGCGCAAATAGTTATGCCGTCAATAGAACTATACGCTACTACTTGCTTGAGATTAACAATAGAAGCTACTGCTAACCCCGAGGGTACAACATCCTCTTTTGGCTTCTTGTGTAAGTACTTAAGTAGTATACTACCATTGGTGGTTATATTGTGTGGTTAAACTTCTAACTTCCGTGTGCAGTAATTACAGTTGAGGAAGCTGTGTTTTCCCATCCATCCTTTCTCCTGAACTTAGTGATCGTTGTTGAATATAGGAAGTATGAAGTCATATTTCCTTGGAAATTTGTTTTCCCATGTAGTTGCCTTTCCTAGGAAGTGCCAGATTTTGTTTGGCTGATCATGGACAACTTAGCTTGTGGGACCTTGGTGAGTAGTTCCCTAAGCTTCTTAGGAAGTCCAGATCTTTATGTTTATTATCAACAAAACAACTCTACATTATCCTGTGCCTTAGGAATTTCTACTTTTTCATGATTTTGTATGTCAACCAAACAAGCACCTTCTGTAATTTACTTACAAGCTATACCTATGGGATGTGGTTGAAAGCCTTGGGAAGAATTCTTAGTTGAAGTTAGTTTGTTGACATGTTTGAAATCTGCAATAGTTGAGACAGGTGAATAAGCGTATGCTCAGATTGAAGTTTTGAACTTGTCAGTTTGTCTTGATGCCTAAATTATTAGCTTCAGTTCATCACAAAGATACCTTCTTACTGGCCTAAAGTGTGAATAGACATGGCAGTGTATGGGGTCGACATGCGGCAGCCTTTGCAGAGTACCATGGTCCTTGGCGTGGCATATCCCACATGTTCTGTTGTTGCCTATGGTCTTATGTTTTTCATTTCTCTATTCCCAATTTGACTGTAGTCATGCCAATCTTTGCAAAATGCAGCCAATGGCTCACTAGGGGGGCCCTAGTTCTGGGCAGTGCCTCCAGTGTGCTGGACTGCTGGTGTGGTCCACTACAAAATATATAGACCTGTTTTTCTTTTCTTTTTCTGATGCCATATGAAGTGTCTGTTTCCTGGAATTTGGTTACGCTAACGTTATGTTTGGTTAGACGGAAAACATTTTCAATGGAAAGAAGATTTTCCATGAATGACATTTTCAAATGGAAAATACAAGAGTACATGAGTTCATCTTTGTTTCGTTTCTTGAATGAAAAAGTAGAAAGAAAAGGAAAAGTGAAAATGAAATGGGGAGGATGGATGAGCGGAAGGAACACTAAAAATGAAAAATAGTGAGGAAATTTGATTTCATTTCCTTTTCAAAAGGAATTCTGTTTTTCACCTTTGGGAGAATTATCTTCCACCATTTGAAAAACTGTTCATCACTCTTTACAAACCAAACAAATGAAGATGAGAAAAACCAATTTTCCGGGAATATGTTTTCTGCATAACCAAATGCTCTCAAAATGCTTCTCTCTCTGCCTCTATATAGAGCTGCATGTTGTGTGCGGTGCCGGTCTGGATCTCTTGATGTATTTATATATAGATTATAAGTAATGGATTGTTTGTAAGCATGTTATGGTTTAGATCTTTAAATCCCATGGGTGTTTCTGCAGGTTCATTTGGCCCAGGTCAGATGCAGAAGCCCTTTGAAGAAGCAACATTCGCACTAGAAGTTGGTGAGATAAGTGGAATTGTGGAGACTGATAGTGGAGTTCACATCATCAAGAGAACGGGCTGAGTCACCTGAGCGACATAGGCTCACCTGCAAAAAAAGAAATCTAGGTTCCTGTTGCCTCTGATTGTTCAAGTTGAAATGACATATTTTTTAAGAGCCAAGTGCTGAAATGTTACTGTGCTGTTTTAAAGTACTAAACTTGCTAGATAACAACAGGCTACTGTGTTCAGACAAATTCCGGATGAGATTCAAATCTGGACAATGTTGCTTGAGTCGTTCTTTGTGGACTGAGTTTTGTATCATCTTTCTCCATATATTGATACTCAGGGACTATCAGAATTCAGAAGTTGCTTACATTTGCCTATTATTCTGTCATCTAGATATGCATTTGCTTGATTTACTTTTTCACAAATCATTTTGTTTCCTTTTCGCCTTCCTTTGGTTTTTAGGGACTTTGTTCTTCTTTTCCTGTTAGACAATGATCTGCTATTTTTAGTTTTGGATGGATTGTAAAGCCTACCTTAGGGCTTATGCCTGATTCGCATTGGTGGGAGGGTTGGGAAGCTTTGGAATCGTTTTTTGGAACTACCTTGGAGCACTTCTAATGGTGCAAAAGGACTAGCTAATGATTTTGCAAAAATATTCATCTAGTTGCTAAACCATTCGAAAATGAAATGGAGTTTTGATTTGCTAAGCAAATTGGTTCTATAGAGCAAATTGGCTTAGCCAAAACATTAGGTCTCACACAATAAATAGCTTTTTCACAAGTGATAATTTTTATATATATATATATATATATATAAAAAAAAAAGGTGATTGTGGGACCTATCCAAGCAACAAATATAGTTTAGCTGAACCACTAAAGAGAAGTTGGCTAACGATAGAATTAGCTAAGGAAAAATGATATTGCATTTTTATCCAAGTATCACTTTAGCTAACCACATATGTCTCATTGAAGTTGTTTTTAGTCTCATGCGTTGTAGTCTTGTAGGGTAAACTAAACCACATATGTCTAAATAGAATCTGACAAAGACTGAAAAGCAAAAAAAAAACACTTGTGGGCTTATTTTGAGTGGGTAGGAAGACCCAGTCTAGACCCTCACGGTTTATTGGTCTGAGATATGTTAGCAAGGCACTTGAGAGTATAAGGAAAAGGTAAGGGATCCTTGCCTCCAAATATCACAGTTGGGAGGAAAATCTTGTGATCTTAAGTTTTTCTGGCCCCTCCCCCCTCCCCCACCTAGGAAAGAAGCAGGACTCTACAACACAAGTCGGCCAACCCATCTACACAGATTAATGCTTGATGGTAGGAGGGGATATAAGGAAATCTCCACTCCCAAGCACAAGTAGGCATTGGGGTTCGAAGTTGTAACCTCAAAGTTACAAAGTGAGTTCCCTACCTCTTCCACCAAGCAAGCTTGGTTTTGCGATCTTAAGGTTACAAGGTGAATTTCTAACCAACTACACTTGTTTAAATTGGGTAGAAAATACATGCTTGTGGGTTGATAAAAATGTGAAATAGATCGAATAAGATACTGTTGAGACTTCTTTTTTTTGGAAGAATTCAAAATAGTGGTTCAAAATTGAAAAGAGTCTAAAAGTAACTAATTGGTAAAGAAAACTGATATGGCAAAGTCCAAAACTTATATGGTACACACAATTGTATACGCAAGGTGTGCATTCATTTTTTTACTCATTTGAAGCTCTAAGATTAGGCAAAGAAATACTCTTAAGTATGCACCCAGATGTATAATATAAATTGATGGCAGTGTTTGTAGTGTGAAAAGGAGTTTAAGGATAAACATACCCTTAAAATAATCACATGCTTTTCATACGACTTTTTTTTTACAACAGCTTCATCTATCATCAATAAAGTTCAAGGAAATACAACCTAAACTAGAAGGCACTTCAATGCCCTTTCGAGAACAAACAAAACAAAGCAAGTAACAAGCTTCCTTACAAAACTTAGAAAACAAACTAAAGTCGGCATACAAGCTCATTGAATAGAAACTTCTTCTCCGTTGGACTCTTCATTGTTGTAATGACTTTGATTGCAACTTTCAAGCTTGCTAAAGCCATCCGAAAAGATACCATTGAAGATGATTAAGCACTTGTTGAGAGGATGAGCATTGTAGCCACTTGCTTGAGTAACCTTGAGATCAAGAATAGAACCAGAAGGGTAGAATAAACTTGAGCTAGAGGTAATGGACTTGTGAGATTCTCACAAGCTACATGAGTCATTAAAAGTGACGCGGTGAGCATACTCTGAACCCCCAAACTTAGGGGAGCAGCGTTCTAATAAAAGATTTTGAGAGCAATGACAATCGCTAACATAAAAAGAGAATTAACTTTCGTTAATCTCAAACACAAACTAACAATCACGACCCAACAAACCTCCAAACCCATTCGACTTAATTCTTTTTTCCTTGACATATTACCCATAACAAACCCTCTAGGATTAGTAACGAAAAACTTTGATTCCTCCTTACTAACCAACAACAAAAGTCCTCCTAAACTCCATTCATCATAGGAGGAGAGGACACCACTTTGCAATGCGATTAATATCCTAGACATTAAACCCAACAAAACCACCATCATCTAACTTCCAGTAGAGATTATCCACAGTATAACTAACTTTAAGAAGTAAATTCCACAACCAGGAATTACCCTTTAAAACAACAATCTTAACAAGAAAACATCCAACATAAACTAAGAGAAGGCAAAGCAAATCTACCCAGCAGCAACAACAAACCTTATATGACTTTTTCGTTGTAAGAGAATGCAGTGTTTTTCAAACTCTTAATAATTTGCATATCTTAGTGGTCCGATTTAGTAATCTTGTTGCCCTACAAGGCTACAACTTAAAAATGTAGTAGCCCTACTGGAAAATATTCGAGCCTCCTACTGACCCTTCTATTTCCTGAACGAATTTCCCTATTTATTGTCAGATATATTTCTTCTTATGGTTTCTTTCTGTCTTGGTGCAATTCTTTTCTAGATTTTGGGAGTAGGAATTTCCCTATAACATAGGGATTTGATATTGTATTGTAGATTTAGAACATACGGCAGAGATTTGTACATATGCTAACGAATCGCCAATCCAAATCCAATAAAACAGTTTTATTTAAAAAATTCCAAGAACACAAGGGGAGAGAGCATTCAACAATTTTGAAATAGATTGAAGTTTCCTTGAAAAAAAATCATTCTCTGTCAGTATTCCAATTCCTTTTTCTCCTCAAAACTATGCACAATAAGCTAAGATGCACGGACTCCAACGAACGCCAGCAATTTTATTCGGCCTAAGTTGACAACTCGAAAAGTAGAATGCTAGATACAGCTAGCACAAAGAAAAAGAAGAAAACACTAGATACAGCTAGTCATTAAACATCCTAGTAAATCAGTGACTACAATACTTCTAGCAAAATTGCCATATTTACCTTCTTCAAGTAAGTTACTTACCGATTTTTAATTTCTTACTACTGTGAGTATCTGGTATGCTTCCAGCACGCGGCTTTAGCAATGAATCATGCTGAAAAGGGCAGTTTACTCCCTTTCTGCACCCCCTTGAGCTGTTAAGAAATTTGCACGGTCTTTGTATCTTTGCCTTCACATCTCCTTGTCCAGATGCTGCTGTCAGTTTAGATGCTCTGAACCTGTATTGCTGTATATGCTCTTCCTGACTAGCTTGACTTTCAGTTCCATGTAGTTTGATAAGGCTCTTGTAGTAATTTAGATCCTTGACAAGTGGGGTCTTGACGGAGACAGAAGATGCTACGAGTCCATCCACTGGAGAGTATGAACTTTGTGAAGAGCTCCTTACTGGATGTACTTCTAGCGGCAGACTCTGGTTCTCTTTCTCTATTGATAAGACCATGTTAGGTTGACAATTTTTGAGTAAATAGCCAGGCCTAGATGGTAAATCCAAAGGAGATTCTTGGTTTGACATGGGTGCCCAAGATGTTGAGTTTGACTGGTTCGAAAATTCATTAGCTTGTGCTGATGGTAGAGGTTTTGCCTCGGACAAGGGTAATGTTGGAACTTGGATTGTTTCAGAAATCAAGAATGTATCTGAAGCAAGTCGTACCTTTTGTTCGACAAAGTTTTGCATGGTGAAGGTCTCATCCAGTGGCTTCTGGAGCACGGTGCTCTGTACTTTGGTGGGAGAAGGTACCGATGCAGTTGCAAGCTTCAGTGCATCATAGATGGGAGTTATCTTTGTACTTAGAGAAACCCCTACAACTTTTGGCAATCCCTCAATCATTTTCGGATCACTTAGGATTTTGACGAGAAGATCAGTGTCAATTAGGCTTCCCTGCTCATTGCATTTCATTATGGCCGTGAAGGCAGCAGAAGCCGCAGCAACAATATCAGCATCCAAACCAGTAGATAAACCAATTGGTTTCTCATTGATGATCACTTTTAATTTCTCCGGAGTATTATGTTCTGCTAACCTCACTTCTACATCATCTTGTTTCATAGCCACTGAATTGGAGCATGCATGTATAGGGCATGGTGGTGACTCATGATCTACTGCACCTTCCTCCTCAATAGGAATAAGCGGGATGACAGGGGTTTTATGATCATCACAGTCACATTTTTCCAGACCTGGCGAAACTGATGGGCTAGATGCAACAAATAGATAAGAGCTCAAGTTCTAAATAATATTGCAAAGAGTAGATAACCACATAACAGAGGAGGTAAAACATGGTGAATATAAATATAGCATATGAAATCAAGAAAGAACACATAGATAATCAAAGCAGAAATGAGTAATGCAATGAGGAATGTCCCACCAACTCTTTCGGAGAAGTGCAACTTAAACCATGCTAATATAGCAAATGAGAAAACCAACAAAATATTTTTTTTTCTGGAGATATTACACCTTGGCGGAACATCACATGGGTGGGGATACACAGCTTCAAGCACTTCCATTTGTCTGCACTTTTGGGTCCAAATCTCTTCACTGAATTCACCAGCCACCACATGCCAGTCATTTTTTAAGATAAACTGTTAATAGAAAGGAAAAACATAAGAATGCAAAATTAGCATCTTGCATCCCCAATATACGTATGTAGTACTCCTAATACCAATCGACAAACAATCCAAAGTTAAAATTTGGCAACAGACATCAAGTATTAGCACTACAAAAGACCTTTTCCAAAACAAAACAAAGAAAAGGTTACCATGGGAGGACAATTCCATTTAATCTGGGGAACAGGAGTCCGTCTCGATGTCTCTGAAAATTCATTGCCTCCAAACCCAGAGGGGGGGTCATCAAATCCCATTCCAACTTGTTGCAACATCGAAAATGTCTTTCCCTGAGGGTGATCTTCAGCTTTATTGCAAATCTTTGTGGGCATTCCTCTGATAAACAACAATTTTACCTAATTCAATAGAAATCCAAAGGATTTAAGGAAATAAGTAGCCTTTAGAGATGAGTACTAGTTCACATGTAAGATAAATCAGAGAAGATGGGTATTGCAAAAACCATTGCTGGTATTTTGCAGAACTATCAAATTTTCTCACCAAAATTCAGTATCACACAAATAACCCACACAGAATTAGCTAGGAGTTACCTCAAAGGGAAAGATATCAACATCTTTTACTTTCATACTTCACTCACTGAAAACAAGCATAATTGGAATACTAAAATGGCAGCCTAGAGCTGACAAAGAAAATGTGTGAGATGAATCAGCAAACTCATCTTGGTAAGTGCATATTATTAATATAACAACATTCAGTTGCATATTAGGGATCACTTGCATGTAGGATTAGAGCATTTGGATTGCTTTTTTTCATATTTTGGTCCCTTTTATAAACAATGTTACTTTCCTCTTCTTCATGTTTTCATGTAATTTTAGGTCCTTTGGACAGCTATGGAATGATATAAGGATCAAGGCACTTGATGAGCATTCAAAGGATAATAACTTATGCCCAAAATGGAGTATAATCAAAGAAGATCAAACAGCTTTCCAGAGTTGTGCTGACACCAACACCATTGCACTATTCATAACTTCTGATGGTGAAAACATAAAAGAGTGTTTTAATTGATTTAGAAACTAGACTTCAAAATGTTCTCAATGATATATTACATGCCTCAAACAAAGCAAAAGTTATGGTCGTTTGAAGTTGAGTTGTGTGCAACAAATCATGTTGCTTTGTGTGGAGCCAAGTTCTTTTCCTTTACAACTCTAAGTCGGTTTATTGTTTTATTAAGCTTATGTATACTTATTCAAGTCGATTTCAGTGGGGAACCTCTGTATATATTTCCAAAATTCTCAATCATTATTTCAACATCGTAATGAGGATTGATTGTGTTATTCTCAACCAGACAGAATTAACTATGACTTACCACAAGGGGAAAGATATTTCAAATTAGCCTCACTTGGTTGAGGCCTTGTCCATTTTGTTACTTATTTATTCTGAATATTTCTAAATCTTAACTAGTAGGAGCTTTTTGAAATATACTACCTCCATATCATTTGTACTTCTCAATTGTTTTTGGGAAGAAACCATAATGTAAGGGTTAATGGTGGACCATTGGGGTTAAAAAAGATTTGAGGAGCACCAATGTTGTATATAGAAATCACATATGTTATACATTCAATCAATATACTAACTTTGTTTCTTAATAAATGAAGCATTTGCTACTCACGGTCTTAAACACACAACTATTATCATTGTTATTTTCTATTATGTGTTATTTTGACGATGTATTCAGCTACAATATGGTGCACAGTGTTGCAATATTTCTAAGTGCACAAGCCGGTCAAGGGTTCCCAAGCTACTGTTCACGATGATGTTAGTTTTGGTGAAAAAAGGTCTGTAAAGGCTAGGTTGTACCTTATGGCTTTTGCTGAATCTGTTTATTGTATTTGGTTGCAAAGGAATGCTCGGATCTTTGGAGGCCAAGGAGAACTTCTGATCTTGCGCTTAAAAACATTGTGTATTAGAGTTGCATCTAGATGTAACAATGAGGACGGACACTACTTGCTTCTCTCATAGCTTCCTAGAAGGTGGGAGCATGTAAACATTTACTTGCTTCTCATATGAATAGTGGCATGGTTTACCCTTCTTAGAAGGTGGGAGCATGTAAATACTCATATTGCTTTGAAGCTCATGAAGTTTGAGCTTAAGTATATACTTTTTGTGTTCTTTTTTTACTTCTTCCGCTCTATCTATCTACACAATTCATATAACCCACTTTTGTCATATACTTTTACAAAGTTATAAAAAAAAAAAAAGACAAATGCTTTAATGTAAATCATTAAATTCAAGGTAGGATCCATGTAGGGGGTAGGATTGCATCGTGTTATCTTAAAATTCTACAAAATTGATAAATCAAGGACTTTAAATGATCCATCATGACTAGTACATGTATTTCAAGTAAAAAGAACGTGAAAAGTACACTATTTTGCTCACATAAGATCGATATAGCTTAGTTAAGGCAATTTTACAAGCATAGTAAGCTTACATAGTCCAAACTATACAATTAAAAAGAATACTGTTTCAAAACATTAAGATTAACTACATGACTAAATCAAGAAGCCAACAAAATTGATCTTCAATATAAGTATAACCAAGATTCCCTTCATCAAAATTGGTCTTACCATTGGCTATAAGCATCTAAGCTACTATAATCTTCAAGAAACACTGATTAGGCATAGCTTTAATTTTTAAAGACAATTCGGCAAATTAGCAAGTTTAGACTTTATAGGCATTTTATGTTACGCGAGATCGATTATTCAAACTAAAACCAACACTGATGGCAACTAAATTACTAAAACCAACACTGATCGCGTAAAATAGCGAAAATCAAGAAGGAAGCAACTCAGTTAACCATATAATTTCATCAGTAACGCATAAAGACTACGACATTCAAACTAAAATCATGAAAATTAGTAAGTTTAGACTTTTTAGGCATTTTATGTTACGCGAGATCGATTATTCAGTCAGAGACAGTTAATGCAACACAAATAGCAACTAAAACCAACATTAATCGCGTAAAACTACGAAAATCAAGAGGGGAGCAACTCAGTTAACCGAATAATTTCACCACTAACGCATAAAAATTACGGAAATCAAACTAAAATCACGAAAATTATATCAATAAATTAAATTAGAATTATGAAAATTGCAGCAACATATCCCAATGAAATTGGAAGAAATATAAGAACAAGTAGCGAAATTCACCTTCGCACAAATGTAATTCGTTCAGCGAAGATAGGAAACCGAGGAAGATTCGAGAATGCAGTTAACTCGTTCAGCGAAAATCCAATTTGAGCAGAGAAGGTGAACTGGTGAAGGTTTGAAGGAGAAAAGAGAAGAGTTGCTGCGTCAATATGAACAGTGAAGTGAGCGATGTTTTTTACAGATTAAAAATAGAGGGATAAAACTAAAACCTAGTTTACCTACTAATGGTAGAACTTAATGTAAGGCGGAATTCAACTCACCATAAACGATTATTTAGAACTTGTTTGGTTAACATTCAAATACATGGGAAATTAGAATCTCTAGGAAGTAGGTATATGTGTTGTTCTTTGGTTGGCAAAAACATGGGAAGTAGAACTTCCTAAGAACAGGAAGTTATGTTTCCTACAAAATGGAGGAAATAACTTACCTAGACCCCCCTAGGTAAGAGGAAATTCCCATGGGAAATAGAATTTTTCATGTTCAACCAAACAAAAAATGTACTTCCTATGAAATGAAATTTCATGGGTAATGCAAATTCAAGGGAAGTTATACTTCCCAACATCAAACAAACGACCCCTTATCTCTATTATATAAGCCAAGGGAAGAGGTGTGGTGTCCTCTTTTGAAGCGACTAAAATACCCTTAATGATCTAATGGAATGAAAAAACTTACAAAAGCAAATCATTTAAAAATTATCATTCCTACTTGCCACTTAAAACAAGTTTAAAATGGTATATGCATCAAATACTTCAATTAAAAATTAAATGGACAAAATATTTATACCTTATAAAAAAAGATGGCATACATAACGTGCACATGAAAAGTCTGAACATTCACTACCTTTGATACTCTTTAATTCAGTTAAACCAACTCATTATTTTTGTTCTTTCGGTTCAATATTCATTCACAAAAAATTAATGTTAACAATCACTCACAACCTTTTTATTTTTTTAAATTAGCGAATTAATATATCTAAATTCATCTAACTGTTGAATTTTTCACATTTAAGTTTAATCATAAATAAAGTACGAATGGAGTATCTAATAGAATAACAAATTTTGAAAATAACGCACGCATCGCGTGCATATGAAGGCTAGTAATAATATATTAAAAGGGTGTTTGGTTGTTATGAGATAAAGGGAATGGAATTAAGAAAAGAATAGAGGGGGAAAAGGAAAGCAAAACTCTTAGATTAAAAGTGATGTTTGGTTGGTAAATATCATTCCTCTTTCTTCATCCTCTTACCTTCTTCCACCATAGAACCACCACCACCACATCTGACCCCTAAAACGCGGTCGCCTCTCCATACCCCTGAAACGCCGCTGCGCCGCATCGATCTCCTCCCCCCCTGCAAGTCGCATTTCTCCCTCCCCTTCCATGTGCGTCGATCTCCCCCTCCCTCCTCCTTGCACGTCGTATCTCTCCCTCCCCTGCGCATTGCATCTCCCCTTCCCCTCCGCTGCGCGTCGATCTCCCCCACCTCTCCCTTCGTGTCGCACCTCTCCCTCCCCTTCCCTGCTTGCCGACTTCTCACCCTCCGTCGCTCTTCTTTCTTTCTTTTTCTAGGGTTTGTGTAGTGAGTGGTGGTTTAGGCGATGGCTGGTGCTTGATTGAGGGTGCGTGTGGATGTATCGGGTCTGCTTGCGGTGGTCTGGTTGGGTTATGGTGATCACCTGTGCGGTCGGCTTGCGGTGCCAGATGGGAGGTTGCGGTTGTATTTTGGGTGGTCAGGTGGTGGTTGGGTGGTCGAGTAGATGGTCAAGATTGAGTCAAAGAAATGGTAAGCGAAACCCTAGGGGGTGGGAGAATGAAAGTATAGTACTTTGGGGGTAAGGGAAGGGTAAAGGGTACCATTAAAGTGTGCAAACAAACAACAAGTAAGGGAATCGGGTTACTTGATTATCTTACCCTTTCCACTAGACCCCCAACCAAACGCCCCCAAAGGGTTTACTTCATGTACTACATACAATAAAAAATACTAGTTATTAGGCCCGGCCTATGTCCCGGCTAAGAAAAATTTCATTTATTAATATTGTACTTTGATATGATAGCACTAAATACAATTTGGTCTAGTGGTTAAAACTTTAGTACATGAACTTGAGGTCACGGGATCAAAACCTATACTATGCAATTTCTAATTTTTTTATTGTACATGGATTACATGAACTAAATTAAAACTCCTTAGGGAGAGCGCCACGTGGCACCGTTCCTGGTTTACGCACGCCTTTTAATATATTAGTATAGATTACCAATGATGTCTTGGCCTAATGGTTAAGATTGAGATGTTGTTAACGATAGATCATATGTTCGAATCCCCCTCCCTTTCTTTGTACTTTGTACTGCCTTCGTGACTCATATGAATAAAAAAATTAGAAAATGCATGCTATAAGATTTAATCTCATGACTTCAAACTTATATACGAAAGTCCTAATCACTAAACCAAGTAATGTTTGGTGTTATAATATTAAAGTAAAATATTAATAAATGGAAATTATAATTATCCGTAGCATAGCCCGGACCTAAAACTAGTTTTTAAGTCGATTAGAAGTAGGTGATCTACCCACTAGTTAGGTCGATATAATTATATCCAAAATAGACCCGGTAAGTTTTGAATTTCATTTAGTAGGCTAAATACAATATAGTTAGAATCTTTTTAGTGTATAGCCTTCTAGCGATACAAGCTTTAAGAAAGGGTAGAGGGGGATCTAGTGAGTTTCATTTAATTATAGATGACATTTTAGATTTGGTTGTTTGTTTGATTTTGTTGTTTGGCTTTTGTGAAACGTTCCGATAATAATGTTGCTCATATGTTGGCTCATCTCCAACCTGGGAGATTGGCAAACGTGTTTGGGTGGATGATATTCCGGTTGATGTTATGTCTTTGGCTATGAATGATATAATATGATCTCCCTCTTGGGGTTCCCCTCAAAAAAAAAAGAATCGTTTTAGTGTATCACCAACCCCCACCAATTCTACACTATTTCATGTTGTTCCACTACAATCTTGCTCAATGTGCGATTTTAACATCATTGATTGGATTTATCGTAATGCATGAACAAATAATGTCAATTTTGTACAATCAAAATTATACATTAGCAACCGTGTAAAGTTATAGAAGCAAGTGAAAAAAAAAAAGTATAAAAAAACAACATTTTATATAGTACAAATTTTACAAAAAACAACCTTTTATATACTGTCACAACTGCAACACAAACCGTAATAGGTCTGTTTAGAATAAGATAGTATTTAAAAAAAAAACTATGGTTATAATTTCTATTTATAATTGTACCAATTTGCTATTAAACTTTTTTTCCATACACACAGTTAAGGGAATGTATGATTACTGTGATTTTTCATACAAACCACGATAATATGTTTTTCTTTGATGTATACAGTCCTTCCTCATACGTGCTATTGATGCGATTGGAAAAAATCACGACATATAATTAATTTCATCGTACTCGTATATAATGTTAAGTTCGAGTATATACTTCATCTGTGTTTTTTTAAAACTGCACCATCTCGTTCTTGACACTATTCATAGAATCAAGTTTGTTAAACTATTTTGCATCATTATGTAAGAAAAAATATAGTCAAGTGGAGTTTTTTTTCGATTGGTCTAAATTAGAGGTGATCATGGGCCAGATTGGGTCGCAGCTAAACAATTTTACCCATTGGTTGGACCGGGCCGAGCCAAATTTCGGGCCAAAATTTTGTACCCAAAGTCCGCTATTTCCGGCCTAAATTAGCGGGCTTTTCGGGCCAAAAAATAGACGGAAAAGTCATTTTTTGCTTGCCCAAAGCCCGTCCAAAGTCCAAAAAAATATGGGACTGGCCGGGCCTGGCCACGAGCCGAAAAATTCTGCCCAAAATTGGGTTGGGCCGGAGTGATCCCCCGGGCCGGGCCAAAATGATCAGCTCTATTCTAAAAAATTAATTTTTAAAAATTTCATATACACAATTACATATGTTAATGTTCAAAAAAGCGTATCGACAAAAAAAAAAAGAAAAAGAAATGGTGAATTAAAAAAATTAGTGGAAGTATATAATAACTACTAGTCTATTACTACGTGGGTTATGTCGACTCAATCAACTCATTTAGATGGATTAAGAAACTCGACACAAACCCAAATAATTCAGGTCCAAATCGAGTTGATAGTTCATATCAATGTTTTAACGAGGGACTAGGGACATCAGTGGGGATTGTCAAGTAGGAGACCCGCTCCATTCTTTTCCAATTGGAGCGGGGATAAGTTTAAGTTTGGCAGGGTGGGACGGAGATGAGAATGAAAATTGTACCCACAATGGGTGGTAGAGTGGATGTGCATTTTATGTTAGATGTGGTCCATCTACATCCGTCCCGCTTCTTCTCCATATGCGTACCCTCCTATTTATTAAAAACATATTATATTACACATATCGACAAAAATATGATTGAGAGGATATTTGGTGTGGGTACAAAAGCGGGTGTGGGTGGCCATGCATGTGTTGGGGCGGGGATGTTTTTTAATACACATCTGTTGCGGACTTGCAATGAGTATGGTATGAAAAAATTCTCCACAATGGGTATTGGGGCAAAAATGCGAATGACAATTTTAGGCAAATCTCTATCATATAAGCCAAGGGGGAGCTATGGTGTCCCCCTTTAGAAAACACTTTTTGTCCATAGCTAAATATATAATTGGATATTTCAAATCTCCTATAATCTATCCTTTCCGAATATAAAGATGGGGTCAAAACTCTAATGATAAATTAAACTAAATAAGCATTAACAAAGTAACTTGACACAATTAGAAAAATGGTTATATAATTTAAATAATTACAAATTTAGATTGACTATAAAACCTTATATCTAAATACTTATTACAATTTCTAATTTCTTTCCATTAATTTGTACAATAATAATTATAAATCACACTTCTAAAAATTATATTTAGATGAAATTTATTAAAAACAAATCCAAACAATCGATACAAGCATCGCGTACATAGAAAGCTAGTGTAAATATAGATGAACCATTCTCTATTACGGTCTTGTCAAATTGCCCCGCTCAATTGACATCCCTTTTTTTTTTGACAAGAACAGTAAATCATCTTATTCATTCATATGGAGCAAATCATTCGTTACACCCGAGACTATTTCCTCAGGACTCTCTTCCAGCCAAACTCTCATACTATCATATTCCTTACTAGCCTTAGCAAGGCAATGGGCTACACAGTTCCCCTTCCTCCTAATATGACTATAGCTCACACTAGTACACAAAGAGCTCATCCAAAGTATATCAGCAACCACATTTCCAAAGCTAGTGTTCTCCCATAAGCTTTCCTTCAGATGCTTAATGAGTTTCAGATTATTACTTTCTAGAACTATGTTTGTAAAACCACATTCCATGGCTATTTTCATCGCATGTCGCGCCGCAAGTGCCTCTGCTACCTCGACTTCCACACTACCATTCTCTACCATACATGTTGCAGCTACCACCTCTCCCACATGATCTCGTATTACACCCCCCAAACCCACCTTGCCCGATTTGAAGATTGCAGCATCCGTATTAATTTTGTAAGTTCCCTCATCCGGAGCCTGCCATATATTTCCCCCAGCCTTCTCAGCCTCTATGATCGGGTCCGATGCTTCATTTGCCCTCGAATATTCTTCCACCACTGCCCCAGCTTTAAGGATCACTTCCATGCTCTCCATTCGACGTTTTTCAAAGACCCATGCGTTTCGGCGCAGCCAAACTCCCCATAGTAGGCTCCAAAATAAATTCCACCAATCCGGGTTTGTTACTTTCATTCGAGTTCTGATAACCCAGTCCATAAAGGAATGTACTTCTAGGCTTCCCACCTCCAGCCTCAGTGGGGAGCTCTTCCATATGCTATTCACTTCCGGACATGTTAAAAGAGCATGGTTTACTGTTTCATTCAATTCTCCACACATTGGACATACATTTTCCACTATACATCCTCTCTTCCTTAGCGCATCTCCTACTGCAATGCCTTGATGTAATGCTCGCCACCCAAATTGCTTTATTTTAGTGGGGACCTGCGCTGCCCATAGCTTCTCCCAGATTGTCTTCCTTGGGTCTGTAGAAGATGAAGCTCAAGCTTTTTTGTTCTCTTCTAACTCCAGGTAATAAGCACTTCGTACGGAAAATTCACCATTCTTTGTAAAGTGCCAAGCCCACTTATCTTCACACCTGTTAAGAGGGATGGGTATTTGCACTATTGCCTTGCATTCATTTTCTGTCACCAATTTGCTCAGCTCTCTAGTGTCCCATGCATTTTGTGTGATGAATTCTCGCACCCATTTCGGTCGTTCAGGGTCGCCATTTGGCGTTAGTAGTCTGAAACGAGGCAATGAAGGTATCCAGGGATCCTCCCATATATCAATGGAGCTACCATCTCCCACCACTTTCCTGAGCCCTCTAAGCAATGTACCTCTCGCTGACAATAACGATTTCCATGTGAAGCTTGCCACCGGGCTTCTTTTCGCCTCCATAAAAGTCGTGTGAGGAAAGTACTTATTTTTTAACAATTTAGCCATCAGTGAGTTTGGAAATTTCAGCAGCCTCCACGCTTGTTTTGCAAGCATGGCCTTGTTAAAAATAGCAAGATTCCGCAAACCCAGCCCGCCCTCCTTCTTTGAGTTGTAAAGTTTCTCCCACGAGACCCAAGCCATCTTCTTTTCATTACTCTTTTGACCCCAAAAAAAACTCCTGCAGATTTTTTCAATATCATTTAGGATACTCATCGGGATATTGAAACATTGCATGGCGTATGAAGGAATTGTCTGTGCTATTGCCTTTATCAATATCTCACGTCCCGCTTGTGACAAAAAACCTTCTTTCCAACCTTTGAGCTTCTTCATAATCCTTTCCTGAATATTCTGAAAAACACGTTTTTTTGACCCACCAACATATGTCGGGAGTCCTAGGTATCTCTCATGATTTTCGACCGCCTTAAAGTTTAACTTCATCTGAAGCATATCCTTCTTTTCTTGTTCTATGTTTTGGCTAAACGATATCTTGGATTTTTCCATGTTCAGTTTCTGACCTGAAGCAGCTTCATAGGTTGTGAGTATATCCAGAACCTTCTCCACCTCCTCTTCATTTGCCCTGGTAAACAACACACTATCATCTGCAAAAAATAAGTGTGATATCGCACTTACTTTTTTTTTCCTATTTTGAGCCCATGTATTTCTTTTTTTGCTTCAGCGTCCCTTAAAAGAGATGACAATCCTTCTGCACAAATGATAAACAGGAAAGGTGATAGTGGGTCACCTTGCCTTAGTCCTCTAGTAGAAGAAAAATTCCTCGAGGGCTGGCCATTAACCAAAATAGAAAAGGATGGCGTCTTCACACAATTTATAATAAGTTCGACAAAAACTCCCGGAAAGCCCATTTTTATCATCATTTGCTCTAGAAACCTCCATTCAACCCGATCATACGCTTTACTCATGTCAAGTTTTAGACCCATAAAACCTTCTTTCCCACTCTTCTTCTTTCTCATATAATGGAAACATTCATATGCCACCAAAATATTATCAGTTATCAATCTTCCAGGGACAAAACCACTTTGTGATTCGTGTATGATTAGAGGGAGAATCTTTTTCAACCTATTTGCAAGCACTTTCGCCACCAGTTTATATGTAACATTACATAGACTTATTGGTCTGAAATCAACAGGATATTCACACATTTTTTTCTTTGGAATTAAAACTAAATGTGTTTGGTTCAGGGGTCTTATATCGCCATTATTATTCAAAATCTCCAAAATTTCATTTTCTACATCAACTCCAACTATGTTCCAGTAATGTTGATAAAAGAAAGCACACATACCATCTGGACCTGGTGCTTTTGTCCGATGCATTTGTTTGATGGCTATTTGTATTTCTTCTCGTGTATACGGCTCTTCCAGCATCTGCATTAGACCTTGTGGTACCACTGTTTGCACCTTATCTATCACCGGCCGCATATCATTATCTTCATTAGCTGTGAATAAATCTGCAAAATGATTCACTAGAAGCTCCGATATTTCCTCCTCTTCATTATACTCCCGCCCACATTCGTCTTTTAGAGATGTAATGGAGTTACGTGCTATTCTCTGTTTTGCCTTTGCATGAAAAAAATTTGTGTTTTTGTCCCCATGCTTTAACCACTCTTGCCTACTTCTTTGCTTCCAGAATATCTCCTCCCGTTTTTCGAGTTCATCCATTCGCGCATCAATACTTCTCATCTGAGCAATTATATCTTCAATTTGTTGCTCTTCCATCAGCCTCTTCATTTGCACTTGACATCCTCTCATTTCCTTCGCAAACTCCCCAAAATTTTTGTTACTCCATTCTCTTAATTTTCGGGTAACACTAAGCATCTTGCGCTTCATTTCATCACCTTCTTCCCACGCCTCTTTAATCACATTTTCACAAGAATTTTCCCGAGCCCACATTTCTTCAAACCTAAACAGTTTTTTTCGCCTTCTTTCACGCGGGTTTTCGATGCTTTTCTTCAATGTTAAGATTATGGGAAGGTGGTCTGATCTCCTTTTGGTGAGATGAGATACATACGCCCCTCCAAATAAACCACGCCATCCCTCATTTGCCACGAAACGGTCTAGTCTTTCCTGAAGGTTTTTATCTCCCCCTTGGTTGTTTGTCCAAGTGAAAGGGTGTCCTGTGAAATGGAGATCTTCAAGATGGCAATAATCCAAGGCTTCTCTGAACATAGCAGCATCTTCAAATTTGAAATCTCCCCCACCTTGTTTCTCATTTGACCACATCATCACATTAAAGTCTCCACCGCATAGCCAAGGTTTGTTGTCTTCTTTATAGAGCATTTTCATCAACTCTCCCGTCTTGTGCTTATTAACATCTTCCGGCCACCCGTAGTATCCAGTAAAACGCCATTCCTCCCTTCCATCACTCACAACTTCAGCATCTATGTGATGAGTCGAGAAAGAAATGATTTTTACGTCCCATTCCTCTTTCCACAGTAAACAAAGTCCTCCCTTCCTTCTCCTCCCTTCACCTTCACAATTCACCACTAACATATTTTTGAAATGCAATTTTTTCCTTATATTTTCCATCTCACTTTGTTTCATTCTCGTTTCTTGTAAAAATACTAAACTGGGTTGCTCGTTTATTACAATGCGCCGCAACGCATTGACTGCCGGGATGCTTCCCAAACCCCGACAGTTCCATGATAAGGTGTGCTTCATTGTGCACCAAGAGCCCATTGCGTGGGGCTCGCCACCTTAATGTCTTGAATTTCAGTAGAACTCCCATTGTCCACCATCGTGTCCACACTCTTTGGTTTTTTCCTTGTATCCATCACATCCTCGTGGGCTTTTAAATCTTCTCCCTTCTCCTTTCTTCTTTGCCCACTAATCTGCTTCTCCTTCTTATTCACCCCATCACCCTTCCTACTGGCTCGTTTCCATTTTCTACCTCCTACGAACTCTTCCATCACAAGATCCACACCTTCATATTTTTCCCAGCTGTCTCCCCTCTCGGGTCCTCGCTCGACCATGTTGATCATTACTTCCTTCCCTCCTACCTCCCAGTTATCTTCTCTACTTTCCTCGTTTGTTCCCAAACTGTCGTTGTTGTGACAAATTTGATTTCCTGTAGCACCTGTTTGCTCCATAGTTACCTCTACTTGCCCCTCACTGTTGGTGTCTCTAATGGCACACCCATTTAACTTCTCAAGGACTTCATTAACTTGCTGTACTGGAGGCCGAGGAATTTCCTTGGGTTTTGTGATAAATAAACGCCGAGCACATTGCTTACTATCCCCTCCCCCATGCGTATCCACTTCCCTCACACTTCTCCTCCAGGGAGATGCTTTCAGCCAGCCTCCATAATTCATTTTCGGCTCCAATTCATCACCACACTCCTGACAATCTTTTACTCCGTGCCCCAATCTACCACAATAGTAACAGAAAAATGGGGGTCTTTCATACTTTACTTCAAATAGGTCTTCCATTCCACCGCGCATTTGCACTTTCACTGCTTTCACTAGCGGTTTCCTAACATCAACGTTAACCCGCATCCTCATAGATTTATCAATTCCCAACGATCCTGACATATCCATTTTCACGAATTGCCCTAATTTTTTTCCGATAGCCTCGACATTCTTCATATTTAACCTCCCTTTGAATGGCAGGTTATAGATTCGCGCCCACATAGGTAGTTGAAACAACTCCATATCTGATGGTTTAACATTTCCTTCAATGTCTCCCATTAAGATGGCATGATTATCAAAATGCCATGGTTGGCCCTCAACCACTTTATTCTTGTCACGCCAATGATGGAATTGGAATACAAAAGTGTTATCTCCCAGACTACTTATATCGACACCATGGCTAGGTTGCCACACTAATTTCATGGTGTCCATAAAAGCAGTTGCATTTATTCGTCGCTTTGTCCATATTTTCCCGACGAGCCCTAACTCCACCCGTGCGTCATCATCCTCCTCCCCTTCTTCCACCCAACACACTGCTTCTTCTTCTTGATCCTTCACCCCGATTCCTTCCTTTTCAGTTGAGTCGTTTATCAGAACGGTTACATTTTTAATATTGTTTATCATGTTAGTTGTTTCTGGTTCTACCTCCTTCATCCCCGAGGACGAAGCCATGAAACCCTAAACTTTGCCAATCCCGAGGAATCCTCGAGACGACACCTGCAGACGAGGAAAACTAGAGAATTCTAGAACACCCCTCCCAAGGAACCCTAGAGAGAAAACCCTAGAGAGAAAACCTAGAGGGAACTTACTTCGTTGTTTGCATAATTGCTCAATTGACATCCCTAGAAACTAGAAAGAGACGTGTATATAATTACAAAGAATTTCCTAAGATCACATCTCACACAGAAAATCCTTACACCTTGTAATTCCGCACAACTCTATCTAAACCGATTGAGTTTATACTACTCTAGGGTTTCAACCTCAACCTCCCACCTTAATTATTCCGAACTCTAAATCTCTCTCTTCATCAATCAATCCGAAAATTCTTCAAAAAAAAAAAATGAGAACTCGAAACGCTAATACCCCTAAAACGCCAAATTCCCAGAAAAAAACGCCGCCATCGAAGAAATCCGCCGCTAAAACGACAACTCCTTCTACTCCCGAACCTGAAAATATATCGGCGGTTACTTCTTCTAAGACCCCCGAACCTCAGGCTACTCCTACCGACCCTAACCCCGAACCTGCAGGTTTCTTTTTATCCTTTTTATTGTTGCGTTTGATTGATTAGTTGAGAATCGGGGAATTGAATTTCTTTGTAATTTTGCATGTGATCGTAATTTTTAGGGTAATTGAAAGTTGAGTTCTTTTTTGTTTTTGTGTGGATTTGTTTGTAACTCTTGATATTTACTGTTATTCTTGGGGATTTGTGGTTTGTAGGGTGATTTCGACGTCTTTTTGTTAATTGTTTATTGGATTAGTTTCAATGTATGTCCTCAATATATCATCTTTGTGTGTTGAATGTTTAAGAAATGGATGGTGAAAGTTATGTGTTGGCAAGCGTGAAAGTCGAAACGTTGCAATTATAGAAGAGTGAGGGCGTTTGTAGTGTGGTTGTGGCCAGTAACTTTGTACGTTTGTTATCTGATTTGTGAGCTTGTTTGGTGATTAATTTCAGTATCTATTTTGGTTATGTACTCTATCAAAACTTAATCAAATTTCTCTGGTTGGATATTAAAATTGATGTAGATTTACAATTGGGTGATGTTATGGTATTTAGACATGGTTTACCGTGATATTAATTTTAATTTTGTTAATAACTTGTCATCCATTTGATGGTAGTTGAACAAGCGAAGGCACCAGCTGAAGTTGTTGTATCACCAACTACCAAAGGGACTACCACTAGAAAGGTGACAAAGAGAATAGTGAAGAAGAAGGTAGTCAGGCCCAAGACTCCTGCTTCTGCTAAGGATGGAACTGCACCTGCACTTGCAGCAAAAGCGAGTGAGACTGATGATACAAAGGCTGACGTAGGCCAAAAGGAAGAGGATACAAGTGATGCCAAGGCTGTGGACATGTTGAAAGCAGATGAAGTGGTTATGAAGGATGCGGAATCTGTAGAGCAAGAGGAACCAGGTACTGGAAAGGGTGAAGATGCCGGAGAACCACAAGATAAGGGGAAAGAAAAAATGGACGTTGACGAACCATTGGCTGTGAAACCTGGGTCCACCGGAGAGACTGAAGCACCGACTCTAGACGGTGCTGCATTGGTAGGTAATGAGGAGCCTAGTGAACCTAAAGAAGAGGAGAAGGATGAAGAACCTGAGGAAGCAAATGATGATTTAGAAAAACTGGAGTCTGAAAAGGAGTCACAGGATAAGCCAGAGACTAATAATGATGATGAAAAGAAAGGAAATATGAGTGATCATGAAATGCTGGAGAATAAGGATGATGACAAGATGGAGAAGTTAGAAGAATCAGCTGCTCAACCAAATGAAAACAACGAGGCTCCTACTGCTGAGGGAATTGAGGATTATGGTGATGAAGAGCGTTTTGTGGAACCTGGGGATGAGGACCTACAGGAGGAGGATGAGCCTGAAATTGGGGATGAGATGAAGCCAGAAGAGGAGCACAAATTATTTGCTGCAGCAGCCAAGGAGCGCAAAGTTAAGAAAGAACTTGAAATTTTTGTTGGCGGGCTAGATCGTGAAGTTGTTGAAGACGATGTAAAAACGGCTTTTGAAAAGGTTGGAGAGGTGGTTGAAGTTAGATTATTGAAAGATCCTTCAACAAATAAGAACAGGGGCTTTGCATTTGTGAGGTTTGCGACTAAGGATCAAGCTAAGCGTGCCTTGTCAGAAATGAAAAATCCTGTTGTATGTTTTACTTATTTTGCTTTTGCGTATTTACTTATTGTGTTCTTATTTGACCTCCCTTATGAGATGTCATTGTTTAACAGATATGTGGGAAGCGATGCGGGACTGCACCTAATGAGGATAACGACACCTTGTTCCTTGGCAATGTCTGCAACACGTGGACGAAGGAAGCTGTAAGACTATATCTGCTATGATTGATTATTAGTGTTGAGTTGTCTTGCCTAATTTTTTTCTACTCTTTCCACAGATAAAACAAAAGCTTAAAGAATATAGTGTTGAAGGTGTTGAGAACATTACTCTTGTCCAAGATCCCCGTCACGAGGGTTTAAGTCGTGGATTTTGCTTTATTCAGTTCGCTTGCCATGCAGATGCAATGTTTGCTTATAAGAGGCTTCAAAAGGCAGATGCCGTTTTTGGCCATACTGAGAGGACTGCAAAGGTTGCTTTTGCTGAGCCTCTTCAGGAGCCTGATCCCGAAGTGATGGCCAAGGTTAAATCAGTTTTTGTAGACGGGCTCCCTCCTCACTGGGACGAGGATCGTGTTAGGAAGCATTTCAGAGGTTATGGGGACATTGAGCGTATTACGCTGGCTCGTAATATGTCTTCAGCTAAGCGAAAAGATTTTGGTTTTGTTGATTTCACGACACATGAAGCTGCCATTGCCTGTATTGAGGATGTCAACAGAAAGGAGTTGGTTGATGGAAACTCAAAGGTAATATTTGGTTCCAATCTTGTTTCTGGTGTTACCACATTGGAGTGAGATTATCTTTACCTTTTCTCCATAGGGAGCTACTTGTGTATGAGACTGAATTCACCACTGGCCATGCGATTGATCTGAATATTGTTATTAGCTATATGTCTGTTTCGGTACTTGTCAGTTGCTTTGGACAATATTTGTTTTGTTTGGCCGTTCTTTGTTATATCCTGTGATGTATTGGGTTTGTTGCCCGTGTAGTAGTCCTTGCTATTGTGATTGGTCTGTGTGAGGTGTGTGGTGCTTTGTCATATTTGACCTTTAAGATGTTTCAGGGCTATTTACTATATCCCTCTTCCCCATGTAGGGCCGTGCTTTTATTTCATGTTATTATGCCCAGGATTGTTATGTCCAGAAAAATGGTAAATTTGCTTGTCGAATAATTACATTTGGGTGATGCCTGCTGAAAATAGTATGTCAATAGAGTAATAGACTTATATTATCATGGAGTAGTCTTTAAGCCTCTAGGTTTACCATTTATATCTATATGATATTGTTTCCTTGTGTTCCATTGAGTTTAATTATATGTGGTTTTGACTCCTGACTTGTCTATTTATTTTGTCTAGACTAAAGTAAGAGCTAGGCTTTCCAATCCCTTGCCTAAAACTCAAGCTGTGAAGGGAGGAATGTGTGGTGGCTTGAGAATTGGCCGTCCTAGTGGTATGCCGACTGAGGATTCTGTATCTTGTCGTAATTTTGGCTTTTGTCCCCTTTGGGAATATTCTTACATTGAATTTACTTATCAGTAGGAAGGAGCTTCGGGCGTCCTGGTCCTGCGTTTAATCGGCCAAACTTTCAGTATGGGAGACCTTCACGTGGTCAGTTCAATGAACCTGTTGGACCATATGGTGAGTAATGTTTGTTTTAATGTTTGTAGCTGCTAAGATTAACTTTCAGCTTCTGTCGAGTCACGAGTGTATATTTTCTGGACACTTTGTTGCGTCTTCTATGCCTGTGCACTATGCTTTGTGTTTGATGGTATTGGTTATCATTGCAATAGGGAGACGAGTTCCTTTTAGAGGTGGGCATGGGGCATCAGGGGCTGGTGCCGGTGGAAGACCTAATTTTGGTGGACCTAGAGATGTTGATCGTGGACTGGCTAGACCTGTTCCTTCACGCAGGGAGCCATTCTCACTTGATGATGGTGGTTATTCAAGACCTTTCATGGGTAGGCAATACGATGATCCATATGCTTACGATGATAACCATGGTGTAAAGCGGCCATTTTATATGACTGTAAGTAGTGAAATGTACAACTTGATGGATCAGATTCTTGTTTCATGGATGTTATAGTGGCAGTTATCTTTGTACTGATATTTTCTCCTCATGGACTGCAGGACCAAGATCCTGCATATATGGAGCCAAGTCGGGTTCGTCCCCGATTTGATTATTCCGGCTCAGGTCGTGGTACTCACTTCAGAGGTACAAATTTTTGTTAGAAGCTAGTTTTCTTCTGGCGGGTCCCTCTTTTTTCTCCTCCCGGCTTTTTCCGTCATTTAGAGTAATTTTACACCTGTTGATGGTTTTATCGGACTTCAATGTTTGCTTGTTTCCTTCAGACACTTATGGAGCTGGGAGTAGTTTCTATTCAAGTGGCTATTATGGTCCTGATGTAAGTGTATATTCACTATTGGAAACTGTTCCTTCCCTGATGCTTCTTAACGGTAGCAACCTTAACCTTGTTATTTTCTTGCCAGTATGGTGCACGACCCCACTCTTCTTTTAACAGTCGGGATCGTCCTTATGGAGGTGGACATGGCTACTACTATTAGATGGAGTATAGTACCAAGGTATCTGGGTAAATTTGAACTTTCTAGTCTTTCTGATATTGAGACTAATTTTTTTTCTTTTTTGAGTTTTTTTCTGATACCATGGGTGGCTTCTAATTGTTTTTCTATATGTTTAGGTATTCGAAACTGCTGCATAATGGACAAGAGGCTTGCTGCTCAGGAGCTTTTATTTCCTTTCTACGTCACTCCGTTCACTCATTGCTTTACCCATTCCCCCTTGCTATCTTGGTTTTCCTCTTGATCACCGGCTTCTTGGTTTAGTCCTGTGTTTGTCGCTTCGTTTCCTTATGATAAGCTGGGTTCATCTATTATAGTCTAGGGCTTTTTTTTCCTCACTTTCAAGGATCAGGACTAGTGTCCTTAAAATGCGCATAATGGAGAAGCTGATAGATGACGGCCTTGAGTGGCTGATCACATTTTGAGGATAATAATTGGTGCCTTGTGGTTTTCATATCGTGCTAACTGAAATCGTCAATTTATTGACTTACTGGATGTTATCACAACATGGAGGATATTGAAGAGACATATATGCAAAAGGCTTCTTTTAATGATCTTATCTTAAATGTGAAAGTAACTTAGAAGCCCAGCTTCTTTTGTGCATTTGGGACTTGTGTGGAATAAATGTGAAGAATGTAGTGGCTGGGAAGAGTGGGTACAGTTTGTCAATGCTCAAGTAATGGTTTATGGATCGTAGTATAATGAACTTTTGAATTTATCAATATTGGATGTATGTTATTATCTAACCTTTGGTCATTCAGCTGTTGCCTTTCCTTTTTCTGGTTATTGGGTGTTTTTGCCTTCTGAGAGTGTTTTTCATGAGAATTAAAGACCATTTGGGTCTGCCAGCTTCTGATCTTATAATGAGGTTATCCCAAGGAGATGTGATTTACTTATGTGTTGGCACTTGGCTGTATATTAAGTTGCACAGATGGAGTTGATCGTTTGCTAGTTGAGGTGGGTGGTGATGTTATTGTTTTGGTTTTGGGTTTGCAATCATACTCAAGTGAAGTGTTGTGGTTAGTGACAATATGGTAAGCTTTTCTCACAGCAAAGGAAAACCAGAAAGAGTATTTGGGGGTTATTGGGCCTGAATTTCAGTTAACATAGAACTTTTGGAAATTATTTTGCTGTGAATTGTGATGTTCTCCACAAAGTTCATTACTTGTTTCGAGTATTAAGTTAATTCATAGGTTTCGTCTTTGGCATCAGGTCCCAGTCTTTTTTACTCTTCTGGTGTTGATATGTGCTGTAGTACTTGCTGATTATTTGCCTTCTTTTTTTTTAGCCTCTTTATCTTTGAGCTTTCTGATTTGGGGTAGTATAAAGACACCTTTATCCACTAGTGGAAAGCTTGATCTTGGTGGCTCTCTTGATGAACGTCTGAAAGAAGCCTACATTTTGGCATAAATTTAAAAAAGCATGGTGGTGTTGTGAAAGTATCTAACCTTTTTCTCCTCGAATTAGTAAAGAATAAGCATTCTTGAGGTTTCACCTTGATGGAACTTGGGAGTTCACCTTTTGATAGTCTAATTTGTATTTGATAGTTCCATTTTATTTAGCACATTATCTGGAGTCCACTGATGTCTGGAAATATGTGACAAGTTCTTATAATGGCCCCAATTTTGACAAAGAGATACCATTTCTATTAACTATTAAGGTAATAGCATGGTTTCCCAGTACTAGTCTAAAGTGTTTAAGAATTGATAAAGGTTTAGCTGGACGATAAAGTAATTTGAGATTATTTTTTGGCAGGGTCCCCCTAGTAGTTTCAGTTTCCGGTTTCTTTTATTGCCTTTGCTGTCATGGAATCAGCGGTCACTTTTTTATGTTGGCAATAGAGCCCCTCTTTTTCCTCGAATCTTGGACAGTGAAGGTCCTTGTTTTATGAGTTTTTGCCTACTCTATAAAAGCCTTTCTTCTTATTCCTCATATGTGAAATGGTGTCACAAACTTTCATGTCCAGAACAGTTGGTAATCCTTTGAGGTGTTATGTGGATGGATAGGCTTAGAGTCATTTATTTTTGCAACATTGAGTTTCATCAGTTTTATCGATCTTGAACATTGTTCTTTTGGGGATCTCAGAAGATGAATGGAAAATTTGGAGAATAGATTGATCTACACGTGCAGTCAGTGTAACTTGTGTGTTTGATACATGGACATTTGCTGCTACTGGTGCATTGTAAGCTCTTCATAGTTGTAGGGTTTTTTTTTCAGCCTTTTGCTCATTTAGTAGGGTTGTGAAGGTTAATATGGAGAACCTATGATGCAGAGCTTTTTGTGTGACAATTGCCATGTCGCATTACTTTTAAGTGCTTATTATCTGTTGGTATTTTAACATCTTTTTGGTGCCAATATATTCAATATGGTTTTGGAGTTGGTAAAATAGAGAACGCAAGTATTATTTGCTGCATTGTTTGTAGTTATCAACTATTGGCATTTTTCACGCTTGTGTTTTCATGTACAGCTTAAATGTAATTCTGTTATCATATAAACTATTAAAGTTTAATCTTAGTACATAAGTCTGGAGTCATAATGTGCGTTGTTTATGTTGTTCAAGATTCTAATTCATGAAGATAGGCCGTGTTTACTCTAGGTTTTTCTGTTTTGAATTGTTTAGAAATTCTGCAGGCGTGGTGCAAGCTCTTTAATTGCGATCTATGATAAGCTTTGGTGCAAGTAATGTGTAGCATAGATATTACGTCTTCTCTGTTCTTCATCATCATTTATTACAGGTCAAGGTATGGCTGTAAGTACTAGATGAACAAATCAAATATGCCTTTTGTAGTTAAGATGCATTATTACAGGCTGTATCATGTGAGATAGCATAAATTTTATTTCTCTAAGCTAATTGTAATACTAAGGCATTAGCTCTATCTTTGGTTTTCCTCTTTATCCTCTACTACAGATATCATCTCCTTTCTGTTCCACTCTTTTCCTCAAAGTTCTCTTACCAAGAACCAAAGGTAAGAACTATTTTGATTTTTGCTAAACTTGTTTTCGGTTGAAAGGAAAATGGGAAAATCCAGTGTTTCCCTGTGCCGTGTGATCATATTGGATGGGAAAATCCAGTTCTTTTCCCTGTGCCATGTGATCATATTGATTTGATCTGTTACGCTTGACCATCTTTCTTGAATTGTCTTTTAGCTGTCTTATGTGAGATTTTCTTTCTTCCTTGAATTGTCTTTTAGCTGTCTTCTGTGAGATTTTCTTTCTTCCGAAAGGAGAGGACTATGTATTTTTCACCCTTTTATTATAGTCCACCTGTAAATCGACGGTTAAACATGCTCAATGCTTCTAATCATGTCGTCAGATACGAGCCTTCCTTCTTGGTTGGCTTTCTTTTGCTTCTTAGGCTACATGAATTCTAGCAGGTTTTTCCAGCAACTAGTGTCCATCTTGAACTAGGATTGAATTTTCTTTGAGATTCATAGTTGTATCAAGATTACTTGTAGCTGAGTTTTGGCAGACAAAAGTGGATTAGGAAGTGTCATTCCAAGGGATATTTTTGTATCCATGTGCTCCATATATGTATTTAGTTTTCTCTTATGAATGTAGCCATTTGCACCTCCTTATAGCCTTCATGTTCAATCACCAGAGGGTGAAAATCAAGATAGAAAGACAGTCGGTTCAGTTTTCTATTCTTGTTCACTGTCGGAGAAGCAAAATAGGAAAAACATGGTTTTGAGGTCATGCTTGAACCAATGGTACTAAACACATTAAGGTTACACTGTGCAAGTGTAATGCAGAGGGCCGGTTGAGGATTAAATTCCCTTTACTATCATTTTGGTATTGAACTTGGAGAGTGTTTTTTTTGAAGCAAAATTTTCACTTTTGTGCTATAAACTTTGATTGGAAAGTTTTGACTAACATATACAACAATTAACTATGTAACATGTTGAGTTTGTATTAATGTAAATTTTCAAATTCCTCAACTTTCTATAATTTGAACTAATAGTTAACCGAAGCTATTGATGGTCAAAGTTATATGCAAGACAAAATGTTGCATTATTTTAAAAAGAGTGATGTGTAGGGGAGATACGGATTTTGTTCTTAAATGTTGCTATCATATTTGGATTGACTATTAGTTTCGGCTATGTAACATGCGTTTCAAAGTGCATATGATTAATCCAATCAATGGAGTATCAATTGTTTCTTCCGATATAGATCTCACCCTTTTCTAGGGAACATTGGTTCTAACTTCTATCTCATCTCCATGTGCACTAAAAGAGTTCTTAACTTCTTAAGGGGGTGTTTGGTTCACTAGTTTTAGGTATGAGGTATGGGTTTGGAATGAACAAAACTCATACCTAGTGTTTGTTTAATTTATTTTTAAATTTTGAACCCATGTCTCAAACTCATAATCGATACCATCTTGGTTTCATTCTTGATTCCAAATCCAAACAATTATATGAACCACACCTCCTAAGTGAATCACCGCGCGCCTGTGCGACTTTCGAAAATGACACCCGTTTTCTTAGGAACAAATAATTATGTTGCGCTCATAAAAAAAAAGACCATCCTACCATTAACAACTTCATTTATAAGCTCCATACATGTCATATCTTGCATAAAGGTTTATCTACATGGGGAAAATGATTTATTGCATTTAAATTAACACAGAGAATCTGACCACATTGTATTGTTGGATAACATTTTGTGCACTTCTAAGGACTTTGACCTCCTTGCTTCGTCATCGCAGTCTTCATTTACTAGGAAATTATATTGAGCCAAGGTCGCTGACAAATGCTTCCTTCGTTATGTTTATAGTTGCAATATATTTTGAACTAAAAATCGCATGTTTAATCATTTCCTAAATTGAAAATGTCTCTATATCGCTTTCGTAGTAAATGTGGTCTTTTTATTCTGTTCTAAAATAGTTGTGCCTAGTTACATGATGCAAATATACTAAAATGGAGGAATTAGTAATCGAAAAATATCACTAATAATATATTAGGAATATGATTCTCTCTGTTGTTTCTCGTCATTGTGGTTTTACACTGACTTGATAGTGTCATTTTTCGAAGAGTTGTTTTCTCTTCTTGGGAGGAGAAGTTTAGTGGTGTGTGTTAGTGCTAGTTACCTAATTTTTATGGAATTGTTGTCCTTAATAATTTCATTGGGTTTTCTTCAAAATGTATAATATCATTCTACATATAATCTAAGTGCTTTTTTGGTTGAATATAGGAAGTATAAATTTCTTGGATGTTTATTTTTTCATGTAATTGTATTTTCTAGTATTTGCTAAATGTTGTTTGGTGATTTATGGGGAATAAAATTTTTCATGGGAATTTACATTACCTAGGTCCTACTTAGAAAAGTAATTTTCTGCATTTTGTGGAAAATTGAACTTCTTACGAATTTCTATTTCCATGAATTTGTCAACCACACAACATCAAAAAATTTTAATTCCTAGGAATTTTAACTTTCCGTATTAAATAATGTCAACCAAATAAGAAAATTAGCTATGCCTAAAGGTGGCGAGGGAGTCAATTAGGTCAACTGTTGATTATATCACGTTTGTTTGGATTTGTATGCATGTCTAATTAACTTTTTGTCGGATTGATCTTATGCGATCGGGCCAGGAGAGGATTTGTATGCATGTCTAATTAACTTTTTGTCTAATCAATTTTACAATAAATGTATAATTAAAAATAAAATTACGACAAATATAAAAATAGCAAAAATTATTAAAAGAGACGGTCTAATTTTAATATAAAAGTAGACCTAGCCACTAATGGATGTCATTGCCTAATTTTAATTTAAAATTAGATAGTCTCCTACAAAACAAACTCGTTAGTTTAGGGGTTTTCTATTGGATTTAATCTTGTTTTCTAGCGTTATTCTTCTACTATGTTGTTGTTAAGTGAGCATTAGGGCTTTCTTTAGTTTCTTGCTTTCAGCTATTACTTACATTATGAGGTAGATAAATTCATCGAGTTTAAAAGGAATGGATGTTTAATTTTTTTTGCTGGAAAATGTCCTTTTTAATTTAAGTAGTGAGAACTAAAAACAAGAAAATAAATGAAAACTTAATGTAAAAAGAATAGTTTATGACTGCTGTTTAGAAGAGAAAAAGATAGTAAAAGGTAGTAAATAATGTTAAATTAAATAGAAAAGTATTCAAATAATAAAAATTAGAATTTTGATCCTTTTTTGTTGGGGAGGTATAGTTTGGATTGATTGGAGTCATATTATTTCGAGCAGGGTCCGTTCATGATTGGTTGTGGTCTTCATTTTTGGGTATGATTTTAGGTCTTCGATTTGGTCAATTTTACTTGGTTAGATCTAAAAAGATTGAATATAGTGAAAATTATCTAAACTAATGCTTTGTACTCATAAAATAAGACCATCACATAACATTACCAATTCCAACCATTTCTATATCAACCAAAGCAACCTAATCTATCCTATCAAATTTATTAAAAACCAATTAAAACTCTTCAAAAATTAGGGTTTGTTTGTTCTCCTCAGCTTATTATTAGTTCAGTTTAATCCAATTCAATTCAATTGCATTTAGGGCCTGTTCTCCCCAGCTTATTTTCAGTTCAGATCAGTTCAGTTCAGCTCTTGACAATACTTTTACTCTTACATATCACTATTCATTTCAATTCAGTTCAGTTTAGTTCGGTTCAGCTGTTTTACGTCGAAGAGAACAAACCCTTAGTTCAGTTGCAATTAATTCAGTTTCAATTATCATTTTTATTAATTATAATTTAATTTATTTTAGTTTAATTCAATTCAATTTTATTCAATTGTAATCAAATTAATGCAATTCAATTGTTTTATATAGAAGAGAACATACCTAACACAAAACCACAACAAAAACACAACCCATTGTTTTGGAAACTACAACTATCGAATTGATACCTTTTTCATCTTCGGATAAGACCGCCACAAAAAATGCACACACAACGGTCAGATCGATCTCCACGTGTACATTCTAGATGCCTCACCCTACACGCTGGCAATCCATTCAAATTAACATTAACTAATCACAGAGCAGTTAGTGTTCCATTTCTGCACCTATAAATAACGCAGTCCGCTAAATGTGTCGTCATCTTCTTTATTTTGAAACCACACGAAGAGAGAGAAAATTTCCAGTGATGTCATATTCCGGTGAAGTTGAAGCTCAAATTCCGGAGACGGATAATTTTCCGGCGACTGAGGTAAAAGCAGCAGAGGAGAAACAAGAAGTAGATACGAAGGTGCGTAAGAGGGAGAAGAAGCAGAAGTCTTCCATGGATAAGAAGCATAAAGCTCCATCTCATCCTCCTTATTTTCAGGTAGTTTTTTCTTTTATTTTGTTACTTGTTTTTTGAGAATTTGATGTTGTTTGATTCTTCGATTACTTTGTGATTTTTGTATGCGAAATTGTTGCTCTGTTTCTCGATGATCTCTTGCAATTTAAGATACTTTGTATCTGATTTGATGATTCGTATATGTATATTTTCATATGCGATGTTTTAAATTGTCTTTAGTTTGAATAAGAGTGAAATTAATTAGGTCATTTTGATTCGAATTATTGCGTAATCGGAAGATTCTAGCTGTAAGAAATTATGTGGATCGCAACATTGTTTATAGTTTATACAAAATTGATAAGTTTTCCGTTAAATAAAACATGATCAACTGGTGATTTGTATCAATTGAAATTCAGTTTACTAATTCCAATGATTGATGATTTTCTGTTCTTGTGTTGTGCTGTTTGTGCAATTTGAGTGAATGATGAAAGTTTAGAGTAAAATAATTTGTGAGAAATTTTGTGGATCACAACATTGTTTATAGTTTATACAAATTGATAAGTTTTCCGTTCAATAAAACATGATCGACTGGTGATTTGTATCAATTGAAATTCAGTTTACTAATTCCAATGATTGATGATTTTCTGTTCTTGTGTTGTGCTGTTTGTGCAATTTGAGTGAATGATGAAAGTTTAAGAGTAGAATAATTAGTGAATTGGTTGATTTTGGTTGTAGATGATTAAAGAAGCAATATTAGCGCTGAATGAGAAAGGAGGATCAAGCCCCTATGCAATTGCGAAATTCATGGAACAGAAACACAAGACAGTACTTCCATCAAACTTCAGGAAGATTCTAGGGCTTCAGCTGAAGAACTCGGTATCAAAGGGAAAGCTCATCAAAGTAAAAGCCTCTTACAAGCTTTCGGAAGCCGGTAAAAAGAGGTCGGAGAAAGGAAGTAAGAGCAGAAGCAGTAGCAGCAGCACTACAAAGGCTGCTAGAGCGAATGCGGCGAAAGAGCCAACAAAGAGAAGAAGACCTAAGTCTAAGTCTGTGAGCAAGATTGATAATCCTCCTGTTAACCCTGCTATTACTGCTAGGAGGAGTAAGAGGTCGAAACCGAAGCAGAAGCTGCTGAAAACCATAAAAAAGAAGGCCAATGCTTAATTGGTAGTAGGAGGTTAACTTTTGGTAATGCTTTTTTTGGGTGTGTTTTTAGGAGTTGTAAATAGTTTTGAAGCTACCAGTCAAGGGTGTTTCTGTGTTAGTTATGACTTGTGTACTAAAGTGATGTTGTAATTATGCAAATAAGTAGAAGTTTCACTAGTATCAATGTATCATAGTTAGGTTGTGGGAGGTTTTTGTAATTATACAAATAAGGGAGTAATCTATAATACTAGTGAGTTGCTTGAGTGATGACTCAATTTGTTATTTGGTGAATGTTTAAGTCGTTCTTTGGTAAATGATGAACAACCGTGTGATCAGTATTTCAGTAATATAAGTTTGATAAGAGATGTGTTATTTTTGTCAATTAGGTATGAAGATATGTTAGCTATAATAAGTCACATTTAAATTTTGATTGGAGACCAAATAATTGTGTGTATTTTGGAATAAAAGCAATAACTCACATGATTTTGTTGATAATATTATTTTAAGTCAACTTTTGTGCGGTCTTCTTATTTTAAGTTAACATTTTCATTTTAATTATCACTGATTGAGTTAGTTTTATATGTCTATTTTTCCTATTGAGTTTTAACATGTTTGTGACTTGTTTAGTAGGTTACTTATAATACGTGTTACAATGTCCCACCCTCGCTTCTCTCGCATGTTTTAGAAGAAGAGACATTGTAACACGTATCATTGCATATGCACGTGATGCGTGCGTCAATAATCTTATGTAGTTATATATAAATATACATGTTTTTTTAATAATGATGTAAATTATTGATGTTCTTTTGTAGATATTATTTTTTTAAATTAAAGACAAATGATTTTTAATTGTTCAATACCATCACTGTAAAATTTGGTCGATGATTTAATAATTTTCTTTTCAGCGACTTTCGTATAGTACTTTAACAATTATAGATGTTAATAAAACATATTGTTTGAACTTTGTAAATATGAAATATTATGTTATCACAATTTGTTGCTAATTTTTTTTGGTTAAAGATTCTAATTGATTTCGTGAATTAATTGTGTCAATCTAGTTTGTCAACTTATTAATAGTATTGCATATTCTAATTTTGACATACTCATATGACAAGTTTTATTGATTCTTATTTTTCAAATTTTTATAAAAAAAACATTATTTTACGTTATTAGAGGGTATCTAGTTACTTTAAAAGAGGACACCACACCTCATCCCTAGATAATAGAGATAAGTAACCTATTAAACAAGTCAAAAACAAGTTAAAATTCAATAGAATAAAACATATACTTCCTCCGTTTTTTTTTATATGTTACACTTTCAAAAATTGTGGTTTTCTAGGCAAAAATTGGAGGAGTGATTAGGAGAGAATAAGTATAGGGGATTAAAGGGGTGGGGACCATTGCACATGGGGGGTTTAAGGGAAAGGAGGAGAGAGAAAAGAGGGACCACTAGTTGGTTCCCTCCCAAATTATACACGGCTGAGGAGAGAGAAAAGTGGGGGCCAAATTTTTTTGGCACAATTGTTTCCCTCCAAAATTTTCATAAAAGTTGAAAATTTGCAAAAAATTTAAATTACCATTTCAAATTTTTAAGTCATAACATACTCTATCCTCTATATAAACCCCCAAATTAAATGGGGCTTATTTCCCAAAATGAGGAGAGAGAAAATATTGTTTAGCACCATGGTTTAGTTTTTTTACAAAAAATCAGATTGTCCCACAATTCACTGCACACACATTGCACAGGAAATTACAAAAAAATTCTACTAATTAAAACTGAAGTTTCCACAAAAAACTTCAAACTTCAGTCTTCAAAAAATCTCTTCAGCTTAATCACATGGGGTCGCAGCAGAGGAGGGAGGGGATTTTGGCCTTCAAGAGCTGCTGGAAATAGAAGGCATGGAGGATGAGTTGCTGATGCATGAGATGTGGACACATTACAACAGTGATAGATGACACAGAGGATGATGATGATGGAGGTACAGCAGCAGCAGATGGCATAATCAGAGCAACCAAATCACCAGGGTAACCCACAACAACAAAACACAGAAATAGACACAATGTAAGTTCAACAACCCAAAAACCACATTTAACTTTAACAAAAAGAAGAATGTTGGTTGATGACCTACTTACCTCTGAAATAAATGGTAAATTTGCATGGGGTTTAAAAACAGAAATAGCAAAAAAACATGGCATAAGTAGGATGACATTAGATAGGATATGGAAAGATGCAAAAAAACAGAGAGAAGCTGGGCATGCCATAGATGTGAGAAACAAAAAAGCAGGAAGATGTGGTAGGAAGCTTAAAGTATATGATGACAAATGGCTTCAGTCAGTCCCACTTAATCTGAGGACAAGTATAAGGGCATTTGCTGGATATCTTAAAATCCCCCCCTCCCTGTTTACAGTCTATTGAAACGGGGCAAGCTGAGAAGTCACACTAGCAGCACCCACCCAAAACTGACTGAAGATCATAAGATTCAAAGAATGAAGTGGGTGTTACAACACATATTACCAGCAAAACAAGGCACAACCACCTAAATTTGTTGACATGCAAAATGTTGTTCACATAGATGAGAAGTGGTTTTATTTAAGTCCAGATATGAGAAGGTTTTATTTGCTTCCTGCTGAAGATGACCCTTATAGTTGTGTCAGTCCAAGAGGTTTAAGATAAAAGCCATGTTCATGTGTGCCACATCTAGACCTATTAAGGACAGTGAGGGAAGGATGATACATGATGGGAAATTTGGTATCTACCCTTTTGTTGAGTATGCAAGAGCTAAGTATTCAACAAAAAACAGAAGGGCAGGTACTATGTTGACAAAGGCAATTGAAAGTGTTACACTACCAGTTATGAGGGATATGATAGTTAACACTATCATACCTGCCATAATGAGGAATTGGCCAGAAGGTGTGTCAAAGAAATCATACATACAACAAGACAATGCTAGACCTCACATTCATGCATCAGACCCACAATTTATTGCAGCAGCAACTCAGAATGGATTCAATATCCAACTCATGAATCAACCAGCTCAGTCCCCTGACTTAAATGTGCTAGACTTGGGGTTTTTTAGAGCAATTCAGGCACTACAATATCAATCATTTCCTAAGAACCTAGATGAACTGATTTTAAGAGTGCAGGACTGTTATGATTTCTTTGACCAGAAGTTTTGAAGTACACTTGGTTGCAATTACAATATGTTATGGTAGAAATACTAAAGTGCAAAGGGGGGAACAATTTCAAGAATCCACACCATGCAAAGAGAAAGTTAGAGAGATTGGGATTACTTCCAGAAAATGTAACAGTGGACCAAGCTGTGATAGATGAGGCAGTTACATACTACTTAGATGCACATCAAGAGTAGAATGGGCAGAAGATGTGGCAAGTTTTTTTTGAACATAACTACACTGTGTATGAAGGAAAAGAATGGGGAGCAACTTTTTGGTATATATCTAGTATAGAAGAAGATGAAGGATCTACTTGCACAAATACACATGATCTACTTTTTGTTAAAGATTATGGACAACATGAAGCAACACTTCTAAGCAAACCAGAAAGTTTTTGGGGGGTTCTTGTTTAGTTATTAGACTATTTTGTACATGTTCAAGGACTGGTTTGTATAAGCAGTGATGCAAGCATTTAATGAAGTGAAGCAATTATGGTTGTTTTTATTCTTTTGCATGTCAACAAGTTTAAATTAAGGTGTGTGTTTTTAAATCCATCAGGGTTAATTCAATGGCTCATTGAGGAAGCAATGGATGATTTAAAACCTCAACTTATTGGTTTAACACCAATAAGGAGCAAATCATCTATTGCTCTTCAAGCCCAATGTATGAGTCCCTTCATCATTTGGATTTTACTTTTTAAAATACATTTGGGACTCAAGGGGGAAGCAAGAGGGACTCATTGTGTAAACAGTGGGGGACTTAACTTAACTCAGCACCCAAAAACAGAAGGCAACCAAAAAACAGAAGGCAACCAAAAACAGAAGTACATCATTAGCCATTTGTTCATCCTCAAACCTCCTATCCAAACCAACACCCATAGGCTTCCCAAATATACATGCCAACCACATACACAAGGCAACCAAAAAAAGCCAACCAAAATCCACAATCCAACCAAAAACAGAAGCCTACCTAAATCAGAACCCAACCAACACTTTCATAGGCAACCAAAAACAGCCAACCAAAATATTCATAGGCAACCAAATACACAATCCAACCAAAATCACAACCCAACCAACACTTTCATAGGCAACCAAAAACAGCAAACCAAAATATGCATAGCAAACCAAATACACAAGGCAACCAAAAACAGGCAACCAAAATACAAATCCAACCTAAAACAGAAGCATACCAAAACCAGAACCCAACAACCATTTTCATAGGCAACCAAATACACAATCCAACCTAAAACATATTCATAGCCAACCATATACACAATCCAACCAAAAACATAAGCCAACCAAAAACAGAACCCAACCAACAGATTTATAGGCAACCCCAAATCAGACCCCAAGCAACATATTTATAGGCATCCAAAAACACAATCCAACATAAATAATATCATACGCAACCAATAATAGGCAACAACAAACCAATAGGAATTTCAGGGACTCAAATTAACTAAAAGGCAACAAAAAACAGAAGGCAATAAAAAGAGTTAGTATGATAGAACCTCAGGGAGTCAAAGTACTCTCCTTTCTCCTGATAAGGAAGCAATGAGTATCAGGATCAAGTTCTGATGAAGTGCAGGGACTCATTGGAATTTCAAGCTCACCCTCACCATCCTCAGCCTCCTCATCATCCAGCAGTTCTTCAACCACATCGAAAACCTTAAAACCCCCATCAGACTCAACATACATAGCATAAACAGTGCCTTCATCGTCGTAGACGTTGAAGGACTTAGAAGCACAACCCAAACACTGACATCTGTCCTTCCTCTTACACCCCAAAATGTCCTTCTCCTTCTCCTTCCCCTTATCCTTCTCATTCTCCTTCAATCTTGAACTTTACCATTCTTCCAACAGTGTAAAAACACGGAGCCTTTAAAGCACAAACAATCTCATGGGTAGAACGGAGAATTTCCTTACCTTTTCCCCCATCCCCTTCTTCCTCAACCCTAGGTCTAGGCCTCAACCTCTGTGAAATAGGTCTGGGGTCAAAGATCTTCTTAACTTGGGGACTCATTTTTTTAGGGTTGGAAGAAGAAGAGGGACGGAATTCCCTTGGTAAACCCGTTACCTGATAAAACTCATCAACCACCACACCCAAAGCCTTCAAGGCATAAGGGCGAAGCAAGTGCTTTGCATCTCCACTGTCATAGAGCCTCCTTGGCCAAGGAGACCCAGTCTGCAATGCAAGCATCAACTCGCGAATAGAGTCAGACTCATCAGCATCGTCAGTTTGGAACAAGGCATCAACAAGGGGTTGGAGGTCAGGCACAAAATTCTTCGGCATTTTTCTAGGGTTTTGTTCAAGAACTTTTGAGGGGAGATTTGAAGAGAAATCGAAAGAATCAAGAGAAGAATGGAGAAATCGAAAGTTTTAAGGGGAGATTTGAAGAGGAAGTGAAGAAATCTAGAGAGAGAAAATGAAGTTCAGTAGAGAGAGGAAGAGAAGATCAGAAGAGGAGAAATGGAAGTGGAGAGAGAGAAGATGAAGTTTTGAGGGAGAGAGAGAAGGTCGAAGTTTTAGGGTTAGGGAATGGGAGGGGTTGGGAACTGGGGAAGAACTTTAATGGGGGGGGATGAATCAGTTGGGGAAGGGGGGTTGAATGTAGTAAATGATCATGGGGAAGATGAATAGGTAGTTGGGGTGTTTTAATTTTGGTGGGAATGGTTAAAATCTGATTAGATTAGGTAGGGATTTAATAGGGTAGATTAAGAGTGTTTTAATTTTTAAATGGGTAGTTAGTAAGGGTAATATGGACATTTCACAAGGCAAAAGTTACTAAATAAGGAAATTTTTAAAAGTGTAACATTTATTTAAAACCATGCAATTTTAGGAAAGTGTAACATATAAAAAAAAACGGAGGAAGTATACAAATCTAACTCAATAATAGATAATTAAAAGATAGACTTAAAACGTGAAGACCACACATTATTGACTTATTTAAAACAATTTTTTTTATTATTTTATTATTTTTTGACAGGTACTCGATCCTTTATTTATTAATCCCCACCCCCTATCCGAGTTAACTTGTATAGCAAACCCTAACTTTCAGTTTGTGAATTGCGACACGACCCCATCGAAATGGCTCGTACCAAGCAAACTGCTCGTAAATCCACCGGTGGCAAGGCTCCTCGCAAACAACTCGCTACTAAGGTATCTTTCTCTCTCTTCTTCTCTTCAATTTCTCACTTTTTCTGATTTTTACATGATTCTCCTAGATTTGATTTTCAATTTCTTCAAATTGAACATTCTTTTTTGTTGTTGTCATTTGAAGGCTGCTAGAAAATCTGCTCCTACCACCGGCGGTGTGAAGAAGCCTCACCGTTACCGTCCTGGAACCGTCGCTCTACGGTAAATTTTCTCTTTCAAAATTTCAATTTTTATTCATTGTTCAAATTCTATGTTGATATCGTATTCGATTGTTTTTGTGCCAGTGAAATCCGAAAATACCAGAAAAGTACCGAACTTTTGATCCGTAAGCTCCCGTTCCAGCGTCTTGTTCGTGAAATTGCTCAGGATTTCAAGGTTAATTCAATCACAAACTCGCGCATTCATTATTATACTTCCGTTGTTCCATAATTTTAGAACACGCACTACTTTGATCATTAATATTTTCAATTATGTAGTAGTAAAAATTATAAAAATTTGATATTTAAAAAGTATTTCCTTCTATTTTTATTAGTTTATCTATTTCGTTGGGCATCAAGTTTTTGGAGAAATAGTATGTGAGTAGTGAAGAGAAAGAGAAAATATAAATTTATTGTGGGATAAGAGAGAAAGATAGTGACAAATAGAAAAATGATGCTTTATACTTCTTCCGTTTTCATTGAGTTGCAAACTTGTAACAAATGAATTTTTTAATGACTCACATATAGGCTCCGTTTGGTTAGGTGTAAAATTATTTTTATGGAAAACATTTTTACAATGAAAAATGCAGATCCAGAATTGGTCTCCGTTGTTTGATTCCATGTAAGAAAATTTGAAAGGAAAATGAAAGGGAGAGTGAGTAGGTAGTGAGAAGAGTGTACAAGAGAGATGAGAAAAAGGAAGGAAAATAGTTTTCCCTTTAATTTGAAGGAAAAATGGGTTTTCATCATTGGTGAAGCACTTTCACTCCTAAGGAAAATGGTTTTACACTCGTTGGCAAACACAATGTAAAATTGAAAATAGAGGAAACTGTTTTTTCAGAAAAATGTTTTACGAACTACAAAATGTTTTTTCATCCATAATACTAAATATGAAAATGGATGAAGTATAAAAGATAATAGTATAGAACAGTAGTTTCCATTCAAAAAACGGAAAAAAAAAGTAGCGGGCAAACTAATAAGAGATAACCCAAAAAGGAAACTGGGCAAACTAATAAAAACTAGAGGGAGTATGCGTTAAGATGAATCTAACAAGATACTATGTTTAATCTATATAATGGGGAGAGTTTGAGGTCAAGGTCTATGTTGCTCAGACACACATTGTCTACTCGGATACGAGTGTCTAAGTGTCCGACTCGGCTATTTTGTAGAAAAAAGACAAGTTTATCCAAGTGAAGTGTCGTGTCGGACGTGACAGGACACCCGGATTTTGAGGTAAATGAAGGTGCCTTAGTAACATAGGTCAAGGTGTCTAAAGTTTGACCTAAAAATTGATATTTTGAGGAGAAGTATGGAACGGAGGAAGTATGTGATTGTTAATGCACTTTGAAGTTCAATATCATTGAAAGTAATGTTGTATGATTTGATTGATTGTGTGCCGGTTGTTTTCAGACTGACTTGAGGTTCCAGAGTCATGCGGTTCTTGCTCTTCAAGAGGCCGCTGAGGCTTATTTGGTGGGTCTGTTCGAGGACACCAACTTGTGCGCTATTCATGCTAAGAGGGTGACCATTATGCCCAAGGACATTCAGCTTGCTCGCCGAATCCGTGGTGAAAGGGCCTAAGTTTGCTTTTCCCTTTTGTTATGTTTCATAGGTTCTACATGAAACTGGAATAGCATGGTTTAATTGTGGATTATATATGGTACTCTCCTGTAATTAGTTGATGATGGGAGGGTATTATTTATAGTGACTCTTTTTGTTAACGTTCTTGACGATTAGAGAACCTTAGTCTATGTTCTTTACCCTTCTGTTTAATCGGATCACTTATTATGTTGCTTACTGCTTTCCGTTGCATATATGTTTGCTTCAGTGTTTCTATGGTGCTGTCTTCTTTGGCTTGATCATGGGTCTTCCTAGATTTCTGAAAATTGTAAACGCTTCAACTGTCAATAGTGTATGTGTACTGGAAATGTATCTGAGTGCTTTTGCAGGTTTCTCTACCTTATCATTGTTCTGCTCTGGGATATTGCAATTCATTTGTTGTCTTAAAAGCCTAAAGGTTGCTTTGTTTCTAGCTCGTACTTGGTTTAATATGTTGTGCTGGATCTATTTTTCAGTTATCTCGTATCTTTTATGTGGCTGCTATACTGCATAGCATTGGCTGTTGCCATTTTCCTCTTGGACCTCTGCCGGCTCTTTGGATGCCTTTTGTTTAGTGGTGTTAATACTTTGGGTGCTTTAGCTGTGGTCTTTTTGGATTTTCTTGTATGCGTAGGCATATCTTGTTCTGCTATGATTAGTTAGTTTCCCATAGTAGAGTTGTTGGGCTATAGCCGTATAGGCATGTATTCCATGATAGTTTACCTGTTTGATATGCCATAAGCTTATTCTCTTTGGCCTGCTGAGTGTATGCTTATCATGAAATTTTAAAAAACTGTTTCTACTCTAATTTTTCTGGAAATTTGTTTCGCGTGCCAGAATCTTATTATCCTATTAGTTGCTCAAAGCAATGGAAGACGTTAAGAAGGATTGAAGCTTTGGAAAATCTGTTTCTCATAAGCATTTTTTTTTTTGTTTTGAGATTGAAGGTCAATCTGAATTCAAATGTGTGATATATTCTTTTGCTTTGATGTTGAAACTGCTGTCGTTTTGTGCTAGTCGGGGTTCATCTCAAAAACCTTGAATGATCTACAAGCTTCGTTTGGTTTACCCATTTCTTCTGTTTGCTACATGTCTTTGAACAAATAATCATCACCATTGAATTTAGTATTCCATCATCGTTAACCTTTGTTTCAATTGGCCTTTCCCCCTCTTTTGAAGTGTGCTTGAAACTAATGTTTATAGATATGCTTTCTTCCCCCCTTTGTCTATGTTGCTGATCTTAGTTGAATCATTGTTTTATTGGTAAAGAATTTATGTAAATCCAGCTTCTCATCAATGTTGTTTATGCTGGTTTCAATTTAGTTTTGATTGTTTTTTGAAGTTGATACATTTGTTCTGGAGAAGCAGGCAATTGTGATTGGAATATAATACATTTGTCTTTTGGTGAAAAAGAGTTCCCATAATTTTACATGGGAAGGTTGATTTTTAGATTGAGTTATCCTTTGGCCATTTAGCTTGGTTTCAAGTGGATAATATGTAATCAAGATAAGGACATTTGTCTTGGATGAAAACCATAATAGAGAACATTTATGCAAATATTAAAAAGCGTGTGTGACAATGTATACACGTCACGTGTCACCTCTGTTACTCGTCCATAATGTGTACATAAGTCATATCGATTAGCAAAAGTAAATTTAGCTTGCAACAAGATTTGAGCCTCATTATAACATGATACAATTACCATTTCAATCAATTTTTAATCATGCTTTAAGGGTCCACAACAAAATATTAAATTACTATCTAGGAAAAGCATAATACAATAAGAAGCCACTAGAGAATCAACTCTCTTGGTAAGAATAAACCCGGAGGTTATCACTTTGCATTATGAAAAAAGAAAATATCACCTATAGAACAACAGAAGTGGAAGTAAGGATGTGTAAATCAATAAACGTTAAAAAAATCTAAAAATCCATTTTCGAAACTTGAGAGGACAAAATTTCTTTGAAAGACCAGCGAGTTTCCTGCCTCAATGATCTTTAGTCACAAAATGATATTTTCCCAACTAAAAATCTCTTAGCTAACTCTATAGTCTATGTTCTATTATACATCTTTTGTCGATAAGAAACAAAACTACAACATATTTCTATGCAACAATAGTTATTTAATCCTAAATTTTGGGTTTCACGAGAAATGAACAAATGTGGTATTTAAAGGATTTTTCGAGGCAACACAAATGTGCCCAGCACCCGCGAAAATGTTAAAAGTCACATCAGCTTTCATAGGAATGTTTCGGGAGAAAATATGACTAGGCCCGGAGAAGTCCATAAATGTCCCAAAAACAGCCAAATTGAAGGTTATAATACACGCTTTTGTACTTTCCTGTGGTCCGAGACCCGGAAGGCACGGGTTGCCTTCTTGGGACATGGGATGACATTGTAAACGAGTCAAGTGGTTTGGAACGAATATATGGATGCATTTACGTTCATTTTGAGACAATTTTGGGTTTCACTAGAAATGAACTAATGTGGTGTTCAAAGACTTTTCGAGGCAATGCAAATGGTGCGAAATACCCGTGCAACGTTACAAGTCACGTCGGCTTTCCTATAAATGATTCGGGAGAAAATATGACCATGCCCGAAGAAGTCCAAAAATGTCACAAAAACAGCCAATATTGAAGGTTATATATAATACACGCTTTCGGACTTTCCCGGGACCAAAACTCCGAACGCCACGGAATGCTTCCTAGGGACCTGGGAGGTCATTGGAAAGGAGTCATGTGGCTTGGAACGAATATGTGGATGTCTTTATGTTCATTTCGATACAATTTTGCGTTTCACGAGATATGAACAAATGGGGTCTTCAGATGCTTTTCGAAGCAACACAAATGATGCCAAGCGCCCGCACAACGTTAAGTGTCACGTCAGCTTTCGTAGGAACGTTTCGGGAGAAATTATGGCCAGATCCGGAGAAGTCTAAACATGTCCTAAAAACAGCCAAAATTGAAGGTTATAATACACGCTTTCGGACTTTTTCCGGACTCGAGGTACGGACGCCACGGGATGCCTCATAGGGACATGAGAGGACATTGGAAAAGCGTCATGTGACTTGGAACGAATATTTCAATGACTTTACATTCATTTCGAGGTAGTTTTAGGTTTCACGAAAAATGAACAAATGGGGTGTTCAGAGGCTTTTCGAGGTAACACTAATGGTGCCAAGAACTAGAGCAACTTGCAAGTCACTTTGGCTTTCCAAGGAACGTTTTGGGAGAAAATATGGCCAGACCCAGAGAAGTCCAAAAATGTCCCAAAAACAACCAAAATTGAAGGTTATACACGATTTCGAACTAGCCCAGAGTCCGAGTTCCGAATGCCGTGGGATGCTTGCTAGGAACATGGGAGGTCATTGAAAATGAGTCATGTGGCTTGGAACGAATATGTGGATGCCTTTACATTCATTTCGAGGCAATTTTGTGTTTCACGAGAAATGAACAAATGGGGTGTTAAGAGGCTTTTCGAAGCACACAAATGATGCTAAGAACTTGCGCAACGTTACAAGTCACGTCAGCTTTCCTAGGAACGCTTCGGGAGAAAATATGGCCAGACCCAGAGATGTCCAAACATGTCCCAAAAACAGCCAAAATTGAATGTTATAGTACACGATTCCGGACTTTGCCGGTGTCCGAGCTCTGGACGCCACGGGATGCCTCCTAGGGGCATGGGAGGTCATTGTAAAGGATTCATGTGGCTTGGAACGAATATGTGGATGTCTTTACGTTCATTTCGAGGCAATTTTCGGTTTCATGAGAAATGAACAAATAGGTTGTTAGAGGCTTTTCGAGGGAACGCTAATGATGCCAAGCACCCGAGCAGTGTTACAGTTTATAATGACACTCCTAGGAATGTTTCGGGAAAAATATGATCGAGCCTGGATAAGTCCAGAAACACTCCAAAACAAACCAAAATTGAAGGTTATAATACACACTTTCGTACTTTCCCGTGGCCCGAGATCCGGACGGCACAGGGTGCCTTTTAGGGACATGGGATGTCATTAGATATGAGTCAAGTAGCTTGGAACGAATATATGGATGCATTTACGTTCATTTTGAGACAATTTTGGGTTTCACGAGACATAAACAAATGCGGTGTTCAGAAGCTTTTCGAGACAAGGCAAATGGTGCCATGTACCCCTGCAATGTAACAAGTCACGTCGCCTTTCTTAGGAATGTTTCAGGAAAAATTACCAGGTCCAAAAGAGTCCCAAAATACACGCTTTCAGACTTTTCCGGGGTCCGGTATCCGAACGCCACGGGATGCCTCCTAGGGACATGGGAGGTCATTAGAAAGGAGCCGTGTGGTTTGGAAGGAATATGTGGATGCCTTTATGCTCATTTCGAGACAATTTTGGGTATCACGAGAAATGAACAAATCGGGTGTTCAAAGGCTTTTTGAGGCAACACAAATAAAGCCAAGCACCTGCGCGATGTTAGAAGTCACTCCGGCTTTCTTTTGAACGTTTCGAGAGAAAATATGGCTAGGTCCGGAGAATTCCAAACTTTTCCCAAAAACAGCCAAAATTGAAGGTTATAATACAGGTTTTTAGATTTTTCCGGGGTCCGAACTAAGGACGCCACGGGATGCCTCTTAGGGACATGGGAGGTCATTGGAAAGGAGTCATGTGACTTGGAAAGAATATATGGATGCCTTTACATTCATTGCGAGGTAATTTTGAATTTCACGAGAAATGAACAAATTGGATGTTCAGAGGATTTTCGAGGCAACATAAATGGTGCCTAGCACCCGCGCAACGTTACGAGTAACGTCGGCCTTCCTAGGACCGTTTCGGGAGAAAATATGTCAAGGCCGAAAAAGTCCAAAAATGTCCCCAAAACAACCAAAATAGAAGGTTATAATACAAGCTTTCGGACTTTCCTGGGGTCCGAGATCCGAACACCACGGGATGCCTCCTATGGACATGGGAGGTCATTGGAATGGAGCTATGTGGTTTGGAACGAATATGTGGATGCCATTATGCTCATTTCGAGACAATTTTGGGTTTCACGAGAAATGAACAAATGGGGTGTTCAAAGGCTTTTTGAGGCAACATAAATAGTGACAAGCACCTGCACAATGTTAGAGGTCACTTCGGCTTTGTTATGAACGTTTCGCCAGAAAATATTGCTAGGCCCGGAGAGGTCCAATCTTGTCCCAGAAACAGCCAAAATTGAAGGATACACGTTTTCGGATTTTTCCGGGATCCGAGTTACGGACGCCACGGGATGCTTCCTAGGGACATGGGAGGTCATTGGAAAGGAGTCATGTGGCTTGAACGAATATGTGGATGCCTTTACGTTCATTTTGATACAAGTTAAGGTTTCACGAGAAATGAACAAATTGAGTGTTCAGGGTATTTTCGAGGCAATGCAAATTGTGCCAAGCAACCGCACAACGATACAAGTCACGTCGACACTCCTAGAAATATTTCGGGAGAAGATATGACCAGCCCGAAGAATTCAAAAAATGTCCCAAAAACAACGAAAATTGAAGGTTATAATACATGCTTTCGCATTTTCCCAGGGCCCGATCTCCGAACGCCACAGGATGCCTTTTAGAGGAATGGGAGGTCATTGGAAAGTAGTCATGTGACTTAGAACGAATATGTGGATGCCTTTACGTCCCTTTCGAGGCAGTTTAAGATTTTACGAGAAATGAATAAATGGGGTGTTTAGAGGCTTTTCGAGGCAACACAATGGTGTCAGGCACTCGCGCAACATTACAAGTCACGTTGGCTTTCCTAGGAACGTTTCGTAAGAAAATATGACCAGGCCCGGAAAAGTCCAAAAATAGCCAAAATTGAAGGTTATAATACACGATTTCGGACTTTTCCAGGGTTCGAGTTCCCAACACCACAGGATGCCTCCTAGGGACATGGGTGTTTATTTCAAAGGATTCATGTGGCTTGAAACGATTATGTGGAATTGTGGATGCATTTACGATCATTTCGAGACAATTTTAGGTTTCACGAGAAATGAACAAATGGGTTATTTAGAGGCGACACAAATAGTGACAAGAACCCGCGCAACGTTACAAGTGACGTCGGTTATCCTAGGAACGTTTCGTGAGAAAATATGACCAGGCCCGGAAACGTCCAAAAATGTCTCTAAAACAAGCAAAATTGATGGTTATAATACACGATTTCGGACTTTCCCGGGCCCTAGCTATGGACGCCACGGGTTGCCTCCTAGGGACATGGGAGGTTATTGGAAAAGAGTCATGGGGCTTGGAACAAATATGTAGATGCCTTTATGTTCATTTCAAGATAATTTTGGGTTTCACGAGAAATGAAAAAATATAACACTATTTGCATTGCCTCGAAAAAGCTCTAAACACCCAATTTGTTCATTTCTCGTGAATCCTAAAATTGTCTCGAAATGAACGTAAAAGCATCCACATATTTGTTCCAAGCCACATAACTCATTTCCATTGACCTACTATTGCCCTAGGAGGCATCCCGTGGCGTTCGGAGCTCGAACCCCGAGAAAGTCCAAAAACGTGTATTATAACCTTCAATTTGGATGTTTTTGGGACATTTTTGGAGTTTTCCGGGCCTTGACATATTTTCTCCCGAAACGTTCCTAGGAAGGCCGACGTTACTTGTAACGTTGCGCGGGTACCATTTTTGTTGTCTCGAAAATCCTTTGAACACCCAATTTGTTCATTTATCGTGAAATCTAAAATCACCCCGCAATGAACGTAAAGACATTCATATATTTCTCCCAAGCACATGACTCCTTTCTAATGACCTCCCATGTCCCTAGATGGCATCCCGTGGCGTTTGGAGCTCAGGCCTCGGAAAGTCCAAAAGCGTGTATAATCTTCAATTTTGGTTTTTTTTTTGCGACATTTTTGGACTTCTCCGAACCTGATTTTTTTTTTCCGAAACATTCCTAGGAGTGCCGTCGTGACTTGTAACGTTGCGCGTGTGCTTGGCACCATTTTCTTTGCCTCAAAAAGGCTCTAAAACCCCCATTTGTTCATTTATCGTGAAACACAAAATTGTCTCGAAATGAATGTAAAGACATCCATATATTTGTTCCAAGCTACATGACTCCTTTCCAATGACCTCCCATGGCCCTAGGAGGCATCCCGTGGCGTTCGAAACTCGGGTCTCAAAAACTCCGAAAGCGTGTATTATAACCTTCAATTTTGCCTGTTTTTGGGACATTTTTTTGTCTTCTCCGGGCCTGGTCATACTTTCTCCCGAAACATTGCTAGGAGTGCCGACGTCACTTGTAACCTAGCGTGGGTCCTTGGCACAATATGCATTGCCTTGAGAAGGCTCTAACACCCCATTTGTTCATTTTTCGTGAACCTCAAATTTCCTCGAAATAAACGTAAAGTCATCCACATATTCGTTCCAAGCCACATGACTCATTTCTAATGACCTACCATGTCCCTGAGAAGGAATCTCGTAGCGTTCGGAGCTCGAACCCCGATAATATCCGAAAGCGTGTATTATAACCTTCAATTTTAGCTGTTTTTAGGACATCTTTGGACTTTTTTTATAAGATTAGATAGATTCTAATAAATTTAGATAAGTTAAGATAAGTAATTTTAGATAAGCTAAACAATAATTAAGCATAAAAAGACTTCCTTTTTAATCGAATAAATTAAGAGGGACTTTAAATAAGTGCTTTTTTTCTTCTTGAAAGTGGTGGGAGATTGATTATTCAGAAATATAATTCCGCATTCCTTTTAAGATAAATTAGTTATTAGTCTCAGGCGATGCCCGAATTATTAGTATACTCATCTCAACAGAGTACTCCCTCCGTTTCCTAAAGATCTTTCCTCTTTCCGTTTAAGTGCGTTTTCAAAAGATATGGCCTCCTTTACTTTATTCTTTATTTGGAATTTTTTCCTTTTTTACCCTCTCATGTCCCTATCATATGGTCCATCATTACATTATTAATTCAATTTTAATCCCTTTTTCTATCCTACTTTACCCACTTCACACCCCACACAAATGGATCCTCCTTGGTATTTGTAGGAACAGTAACAAGGAAGATCTTTAGGAAACGGAGGTAGTATCATTTAATGTTGTATAATAGTTCATTGGTTAGTATAAGTTTAGGTCACGTGTGATCGAATATTGTTTGTAACATATGTTTTCAATTTTTTAATGTATGTCGATTACATGTAATGTAATAACTAAAGGGACAGTTTCATGTAGCTTGTAAACGTGCTTTAGAATGCTTTTTAATATATTTGTATAGATAGATTACTTATATGTTTATTGCGTGCCATTATATTAATCATTGTTAACCCAAAAAGAAGGCTTAATTTGGTCAACTCCGATCCCACATTTGACAATTCCTTTTCATGAGTATTTCTCTATCTCAACAATGTTGTTCTTGAGATTCCAATTCCAGGCCTCAAAAGTGTCAATAACGTGAGATACCTTTTGATTGACTCTCACAATCAGATATAGACATGTACACCAACCGTTTTTTTTACATGTAAGTCTTTTACATAATTATTCGTTTTCAAAATAATTTGACAGAATATAGTAATATTAGTGCTGTCGAAGTCGAAACAATCCAACTTAAAGGTGCAATGGTCCATCTTAATTGGAAAGAATATACTTTAGTACTTTTTTTTTGCCATTGTGACATAATTACTACATGGTTCAATGCATTTCTCCTTCTGTAATGGAATTTCAGTTCCTGAGTTTAATAAATTAAGTGCCACCCTAGCTCTTCATTTTATTTAGTCTATCCAATTCTTTTCTTTTTAGGATCGAAATAACCATTCTTATTATTATTATTATCAAAGTAACTTGTACTCCAATCAACCACCTACGTGTATGAGATTGTAGCTAAAAGTGTTGCATCAAGATCTTGTGATGATAAGCAGCTGAGAGATACATATTGAAATTATAAATGTATCATGATGATTAAATAATACTTATACAGAGCGCGCACACACATATACACATATATATATCATATTATATATATGTGAAGTATATATCAACTTAAATTTGATCGAGTGCTAAATAGAGAACCTTTCAATAGGGACATTTTGTGAGAGGGTTTTCCTTTACCATCTCCCACTCTTAAAATGTCTGCTCGAAAACCCATGCCGGATTAATCTGTGAGAGGTTCCGATCTGGCAAGACCCTTCATCTTACCTATCGATATCTATATTATAGGGATATTCTAACAGATTATTGATTTGTGATGATGTGTACGTTGTAATTACGAGTCATCCGTGCATGCATTGGACCAAAATGTATTATCAGATCAATGGAGCATGTTAATATATCGTTTCTGTTTGTTGATCTATACATAGATGAATATATACCTACATGCATGCAGCACTCATATATGCTTATATAGTTAATATACTTGATTTCTGTTCACTTGCATCAGGATTTCTCTATATAAAGCTTCAAGTGTTTTGTGGAGATTGCTTTGAATTGCTATGACATAATATTTGCCCTATTTTTTAAAATGTTTCTCTTTCATTAACACTGGATTGCGGGCTCATGCATGCAACCAGTGTTTGGAACCAAGGGAAGCCAAGCGTAGCAGTTAGCACATGGCTGGCCTCCCCGATGGTCTTGAATATCTATTAAATGTTGAAGGTAAAACTATAAAATGCTATATAAACTCGACCTCTCTAATAGAAAATTCTAGTTCCGCCACTGCATGCAATAATAATTAAGTGGAGGTATATATGTCAGAGTTATGTATTATATATATATTGTTGGACCATGTACAATTTAGTCTTTGGGCTTGTCTATATGTTAGTTTGTATATTTAGTTGCCTAGTTTAGGCCCAAATAGAAATGTAAAGCTAGGGCTGTATATTAGTCGGAGGATGATGCAAATACAATATACGTTTTGTGACAACAATATAGAGAAAACTCTCCTTGTCATGGTATCAGAGTTCGGGTTGCAGGCCTCGTCTAAACTAGGTATTTGATCGCTACTGGATAAGGATTTACCTCGATAGGATGTTCATCCCTAAGAGGATTATTGCTCCGGCGACCTTTCCAGTTAGCTCTGAATTTCTAAGACACTCGCTCACAAGTGAGGGGGTGTGTTGAAACCCATTGAAAGACCATTTGTGAGTATCCCACATTGGAGAAAGAGGGGAGACTAAACCACTTTATAAGATAAGGAGCTACTCCTCTTATCATCAATTGGTTTTAGGATAGAACCTCCTAGCTTGTAAGTGGGCTTAACTCTTCTCCTCCTTATTGGGTTACCCATGCCCATTTTCTAATGAATGAGCTAAGTTTGTTTTTGCCAAAAAGTAAGTGATCAAACCTTCTTTAATTTCTTACATTCCATTTCATCAGAAGGTATCATATGAAAATAATCATAAATCGCAAAGTAACTAACCAAGTTTATTTTATGTGTCACTCATTTTTATGCTTGATTATAATGTGTTTGGCATATAAGTGGTATTGTTGTTTTTTCTTCTTCCAATTTCGAAAGACATGCGAAATTGATCCATAAATCAGATTAAAGTGATTGCTTTTATTTTTTTTTGTGTGGTAGTGGTATTTAGTGTTACATTTTGTAATTGCTTTATCCAGCATATTGAAATAGTAATTAAGGATATTTATGGTCGATTCTAGGTTAAGTGTCTTTTAAAATCAATGGGCCCTTTTTACGATTTGTAGTAGTTTTTGTAAATGTAGCAACTAAATAGAGACACACCTAAATAGTAAAATGTAACAACAATTATAAGACGGAAAGAATAGTAATTAATGCACGATTGAGTAGACTTATACTAGTACTTGTTCAAATAAGACCTGCACTGCTGCACATTGAAGAAGTTCTCCATTTCAATAGATTTATCATGTACTACTATCATCCCATGTCTTTAAGTCTTTAACGACTTCCTCCGTTTGAATTTAATTAGTTGTGGTACTTTCTATTTTAGGAAGTTTCAATTTAGTTACGACACTTTCATTTTGAGTAATAACTTCTCTCTATCTCTATCCTATCACATAAGATCCTTTTATTTTCTTTCTCTATCTCTCTCCTCTCCTAAAAATTACTAAAAAATTGCCTAAAAATTTGTAATTTTAAAAGCGTCACAACTAAATTGAAACATTCCGATAGATTTTATATAGTCCATGCTTCATACTTGGGTTAGGCTTCCCACTGGGAGAAAGGGATTTGAAACAGACAAGCATGCCAAACATTAGCCACATTTGTGCACTGCACGCTAGACAACCCATGGACCCCATTTTGTTCTCCCCACAATATTTTTGTTTTTTGTTTTTTTTGGTGGTTATTAGGAGTATTCTTTTTGTCACTTCACAATTTTATATCCTCTTATATTCCTACATGATAATAAATGACAGTTTCTAACTTTTAGAGGTAAGCACTGACATTGAAAAATTAGTAATTAGAGACCTCATCTTAGATGATAGTAGATACTCTCTCCGTCCCAAAATATAGTTCAGATTTTTTGTTTATTTAAATAAATATTGTATGGGAAAAGATGATTTTAGGAGAGAGAATGAAGAATAATTGGTGAAAGAGCATTAATTGTAACACTTGGGTTGAATAAACAAAGAAAAAAAACAAAATTCAAGAAGCAAATAAATGATGGGACACAATTTTTCTAGACAAATTACGGAAAAATGTGGAACTAAATATGGAAATGGAAACTATATTTTGGAACACCCAAAATGAAAATGGGAACTATATTTTGGGACGGAGGGAGTACTTTTAATTTAGTGGCAACAATTAAAAGACGGAATAGTAATTAGTTGTTTGTTAAGTAGTGATAAATGCATCAACTTTATGTAATTTTGGAAAGAGTTTCTCATCTTAATAGTTAATATCCTAGGTTCCCAATTATGCAATTAGTAGATGTTGGTATGAGGTGTAGGATGAGCATCCTACACCAGCTCCAAAACGCAAGGCAAGAAAAATGAAACGCACCATTCAACATGCAAAAAGTAATTGATTTGATAGCCAATGTACATTCCCATTACATCCAGTGTACATGTCGAAAATTCAAAAAGTAACTGATTTGACAGTTACTGTTCACCATTTAATAACTGATTTGATGTCAACCACCATCATTTCCCCCCATATACTGTTCATCACTTCTCTCTTTTCCACACTCAACCTCCTTGTTCATTCTTGGCTTCGTGGTTGTTCATTAACAAAATCAAAATGTACAATGACAGCCCCCCGGCTGAAAGTAACCCAATTCCTGAAGCTGATGTCAAGTGACTAATTTGCAATCTTTGTATACTGGTGTGTTGATGTTTGTTCACTAATGAAATTTAATATGTACAATTACAATCCCATACCTCATAGTGCTCCAGGTGCCACAATTCAAAGTGATGAAAATGTCAACACATAACAACATGATTGTAACCCAGTTAATGTACATGAATGTCAACAAAGTGTACATGCAAAGGTATGTGCATGTACATGCAACTGTAGGTGGAGCTAATAATAAAAAAATGTACCGCAACCAACGTAAATAAGGATAAATCACAATGTACACTGATGGTCATTATTTTGATCACTGAAAATCCCCAAATGTACAATCGTATATTATTGTACACCAAACCATATGCATTTGTACATTAAAAAAATTGTTTTAGCAAATAAATGAGAGAGAAAGAGAGTGAATGAGTGAGTGATGAGAGAGAAGAGCTGGCCCACTTTCAAAAATACTGTCAAAAGCCAGCCAAATTTATGCTCCCTTAAAACCATCAAACGACATCATTTTGGGCAAGGTGTAGGATGCTCATCTTACACCTCGGTGCAGGATGCTTATCCTACACCTCGGTGCAGGATCTAATTTGCGCCAATTATGAGGGTGTTTCATAATTGACTGACGATTGTTGGTTGTTGTCTATATTACTTGGTTGATTTGACTTACTGTTTATATTGACTAGTTAACTATTGGTTGTTTATATAAGTGTTTAGTAAAATCCGCTATTAATGTTGGTCGTTAATGCAATGGAAATATAAAAGTCAATAAAATAACTATAGAGATAGATGCTAAAACCAATTTTTAGTTACAAAAACTGATGACTTTTCAGGAACCTAAAAAGTCATTTAACAAACATCTTTTTTTATCTGTTTGACAAAATGAAAAGTTAACAATTACCCAAGACTCGTTTATCAAACATCTCCATGCATGTGTTTTATAATACAAAGTTTGAATATGGCTCATTAACATTTTAAGCAACTATATCAAGCGGTAGTAGAAATTAGTAGAGAAAAACCCATACTATGAAATGGAAAATCTTTCCAATGGACATTTTCGTAAGACTTCCATGCAAAATTATCTTTTTTTGTAGGAGAAAAAATGGGAACGGCTATAAACTCAATACAATGACTTATATTAATTGTTATTGTCAAGGAATAAGTGATTCTAATAATAGAAACTTTTACCGATTACTTTTTAATTAGTCAACTTTTCAATTATTTTTGAATAATACAATCTTTTGGGAGTATTTACTTTTAATGGGTTTTGACGTTTTGATAATCAATTTGTTTGGCAAGCCATATTTTTCAGCTCGTCCATTTTTTCCATTCCCTTGCCTCCATTCGCCTATTTTTATGGTAAAGAGTTAATTAGTTTTAGACGTTTTAAAGTAATTTTGACTCACTAGAAGTAAATAAAAATATATATAAAGGTTGCATTGTTGAGGAATAATTGAAATTAAAGGTTGTTTTATTACAAATTAATCGGTGAAAAGTTGTATTATTATCGGCAATCAAAAGTTCCATAAATACTTAGATGAACACTTTGATTAAGTATATTATTAAGTGATGTAAACATTTTCTCTCTTTTTACCTTTCACTATAAAGTAGCAAAATAGCCAGTACTTCTATTAAAGTAGCTAATTAAGTAGAATCAGCAATAATTGAGGACAAATTCCGCTCCCCCACAATATACATTATAACATACAAATATATACTATATATATATAATGTATGTGTACGTAAAATCTAATTTGGTACGTACGTAGCTTCATATACAATTATAGTATATGATGAAATCCTCATTTATCAAATATGCAAATGCCAATATTATCAGTATCAGCTGATGCTGAATTCAAGAAACCAGTAATCAACTTGCTTTCATCAATAATCTGCTCATTACTACTTCCATGCAAGAGTAGTAAAGCCTCGATATCCGAACTTGGAGATGTACTACTCATTTCTTCTCGATGATTATTGAGATATTGATAATGATCCACGTCAATTAATTTAGGATCTTGACTTAGTTGTGAAGCCACAAACTTATCCAATGCTCTCCAATCTGCTACGCCGCCTCCGCCGCCGCCGCCGCCATTGTCGTTGTCCTCATCAATGTTATTACAATTATTATCATTTTTATTGATGCATATGTTGCTTGTAACGTAATAATTGTTATTGTTATTGTTACTATTTTGCGACGATGCTAGAGAGATTGAGCTCGTTGATACTCGTTTTAACAAAGGAAGTTGATGAGATGTAGTCTCAAGTTGAGGGAGTTGTAGGAAATTATCAACTGAGGCTAAATGCATGAATTTAGCCAATGCTTCAGATTCTATCTCTTGTTTGCATTTCATCATCAACTTTAAGTTGTTCGTGTTCGTGTTCGTGTTTGGGTTCGTGTTTGTGTGTATATAGTCATAGTCGTAGTCATAGTGATCATGGATTATGGGATCTATTACTGAGCTTACACCACTTACTTCATCGTACACATAGTTAGACTCCCATCGTTCCATCTTCTTTGATTGCACGCTTGTTTTCTTCTTGAATGCTCGACATACTACCCACCCTTCTTCCTATACATAAATAACAACAAAAGAACGAAATTAACATTCTATAACATGAAAATTCATCTTTTATAGTCACCATCAGTGGCGAATTCAGGATTTCTATATAGGGTGGGCCGAACTAATCAATAATCAAGAGTATATGTTGTGAATGTTAGCTATCTGATACATTAATAACTTCTTTTTTCTTAATTGCTTTCAAGATGTGTGCTCTACTATTTATTGCTTTGCACCATTATTTCAAAGAAAATTTATTGGTTTTTTGGGGTTTTTTTTTAAATAAAAAGAAATTAAAGAAGTAATTAAAAGACAAAAGTACTTAATTAATTTTTCTTTTGAAAATCATACTTCTCCCTCCATTGGCCTTAATTCTTGTGAAAAAAAAATAAGCATTATATTATGGGACGGAAGGAATACTCTATTAATTTGCACATAAATTTTTAGGTGAACAAGAGGCTTTAACTCCAACCTTCTAGGTACTAATGGCCACAATAAGACTTGACTACTTTTAGTAGCAACTGAAATTTAGAGACTAATACACAAACAATTGCAATATTTTTGGAATGGTGATCGTCTTGCGACTAAATTGTGTCATATGCTAAAAATATGAGTTTTAGGACAATGTGATTATGCGAATGCGATTAGTTTTATTGTTGGATACTTGGATAGAGGGAGTATAATGTAATAAAATGATTTGGGACCATTATAGTAAGTGTATTTACTAGTTATGATGAATGAAGGCAGGAGAAGAAAGCAAGTTGTGACAAATTTATTTGCACGTCTATAGTGTTTGCTGTGTAAAGAAGTAGTAAAGGAGTTTCAGATGTCCCCATCAGCCCTGTTTTTAAGTTGAAAAGTTAATAAAAGACTTTATATATTATTTTGTATTTATTTTTATGGAAAAAGTTATATGCAGTTCTAAAGACTGCATATATAAAACTGAAAATGAAAATAAGATACATAATGTTTCCATAAATTCATAATTTAATCTTATTTTAAGTAGCGTATTTATTTCTTATATGCAACCCTATGGATTGCATATTGAATAATCTTAGTTATTTTTTATTAGTGTTGGGTTAGTTATTACAAGAAGATAATATATTTTCACTTAACTAATTGGTTTTCTGCTACTTGTCATATATTACTCCCTCCGTTTCTTTTTAATCTACACACTTTCCTTTTTAGTATGTTTCTTTTTAATCTATACACTGTTGTTTTTTCTTTTTTGGTAACATATCACATCTATTTTCTCCTCTTTTTCCACCCATGTCATTCACTTTTTAATATTTTAAGCCACTCTTTTGTTTCTCTCTTTCACTTTTTAGTTTTTCTCTCTCACTTTTCAGTTTCTCTCTCAGACTTTTGTACTTCGTCCTTGGTTCTCCCCCAAAGTGAAGTGAGTAAATTAAAAAGAAACAGAGGGAGTATAACTTGAATGCAGCTTGGTGTTGGATTGAACTTTGAAGTCGTTAAGTAGTAGTGATGGCCACTGATACGGGCTGGGCGAGCCGGACCGTGGGCCGTAGTGGGTTGGACTGAGATTTCACGGTCCAGGTACGGACCGTGAAATTCATGGGTTGGGCGGGCTGGTCTGCGGGCTGAAAAATTTTGGCTCACACCGGTCTGTTACTGGTTTTCACGGTTCGTGGGTCAGGTGGGCTGGACCAGGCTGACGGGGCCGACATGAGAATTATTTTTAAAAATTATTTAATCATTAAAATTATTTATTATTGTGACATAAAATCTTTAAAATGAATTAAAAATATATACAAATATTAATATTAATGAATAATTTCATTATTTTTAAATTTGATTGAATTATAATATATGCAATTTGATTATAATATATACAATTTGATTAAAATATACACAATTTGGTTCAATATTTACTTGGATTGGGGTGGTCTGGTTCATGGGTCGGGTCGAACCAGTTCCATGGTCTGGGCTGGGCGGTTTTAGTAATGGGATTTAGTGGGCTGGAATCAAGAAATCTGGCCCACAACCCACCCACAAATTTCACGGTTCGAGCTGGGCTGGACCAGACTTTTTGTTGACCCGGCCCACACGACCCATGAGGTGAGTTGGGCTGGATTAGCCCGCACGGTTGGCTATCTCTATTAAGTAGTCAAAACGCGGTGAAGCAAAGGAAGAGCGAGAGGAGAACGAATTAAGTTGATATTAGTATTGCCTTTATTGCCTTCCCCATACTTTATAATAGTCTTGATTTTATTGGTTTCTTCTTTTTTTTGACTTGTCACAAAAGTTGTATCTAGGGTTATCAAAGTGCCAGTGTATAGGGAACACAAGAGAGCTCCTGCCCTTTTCGTTTCTTCCCTTTTTTCTTTTGTGTTCTTAATTTTTGTGTTGATTCAAAAAAGCTATACATGCCCATTGCCCACCTTGAGAAAAGTGTGGCTATTTGTAGAGAAAAACATAAAGGATTTGTCTACGACTTTTCAGAAGATGGTATAAGATCATCCTTAATTAATTTAAAGTTTCTAACTAGCCGTATAAAGGAGAATGAATAATGATAATAAGTATAGGGATTGGATTTAATTTTGACATAATCACTATGAGAGGGCTTTAATTTTGACATTGAAGGTTTTTATTGATATTTTGTCTTATCTAAAAAGTGCAAAATGTAATTAATGTTTACCTGGCAGTAATTTATTACTCCCTCTGTTTCACAATATAAGACACGCATGATGTTCGAGGTCGAACTTTGACCTTTAATTACTCTCAATTTATGTCGATAGAACATTTAAAAGAAAAAAATATTATTATAGTATTTTTTAAGACGAATCCAACGATATAATTTTTATAATTTTTACTTATCATATTTGAGAGATATTTGTGGTCAAAACAAATTTTCGTAATGCGTGAATGCCTTATATTTTGAAACAGATGGAGTACTCCTTACCAATTTGACTTGTTAATTTTTTGATAATTTCCGAAGGGGTTGATAAGAAGAACATATATCATACTATGGCTTCCGTTTTTTTCCTAATCTACATACTTTTCTTTTTGGTCTGTTTTTTTTTAAAAAATTACACATTGTTGCTTTTTCAATTCTTGATGACATGTCTCATTTACTTTCTCCTCTTTTTTCACCCATGTTATCCCGTTTTTAATACTTTAATCCACTTATTAATTTAATTTTCTCTCTCTCACTTTTCAGTTTTTTATCCAACTTTTCAGTTTATCTATCATACTTTTGGACTTCGTCCTTAGTTCTCCCACAAAGTGAAGTGAGTCAACTAAAAAGAAACAGAGGAGTAGTCTTTACATAATATATACACACATATAGTGCATCATTTCCACGAAATTCTACCCAATATAGTTTTATTATTTCATTGTCTTTGAAGCACATGTTTATTAATGTTTTTTTGTGTCCTTTCGTATATAATTATTATTAATTAATATATTGAATATACATAATAAAATGAATCTAATAAGATACGACATGATAACGTTTCTTTAGTTTGCTATCTACATCCTCAAATTCCTACTTGTTCTTCCTATAGGGTAATACGGGAGGAATCAAGGTAAATGCAATCTTTGCATTCAAAATTTCTCTCTTACATTTAGAACTTTTCTCTTACTTTTTGTACACTCTTACCTACTTTTCGATACCATTCTCTTTCTTTATTTTGTCGAAGTAAGGTAATATTCTCTATAGGAATAACTTTCTAAAATGTCCTAATAGCAAAAGCTGGTAAAAAATTGAATGGAGTACAATGAAAAGGTGAAAGTTAGAACTATTTTCTAACTTTAACTCATAAGAGATGAGAATATATATATATATATATATATATATATATATATGTGGATTTTCTTAACCTATGCACCTAGCTAGTGCAAAGGTTAGGCCTTATCTATTCAATAAATTAATTAACTAAAAATATAATATATCCTTCCTATCATTAAGCTAAATATATATTAATGACAATTTTAATTTCATTAAAAGAAAAGATAAAAATATATATTAATAAGAAAACTAACTATTTAGCATAATTATAAGGGAGATATTCTATTTTAGTTAATCAAATTATTTAATAAATAAGGCTTAACCTTTACACTAGGTGCATAGGTTAGAAAATTTATATATATATATATATATATATATATATATATGAGAATGCATTCTTATATGAGAAATGAGAATGGATGTAAACTTGCCTGAGGAGGTCCATTCTCATCAGATTCGAGTCGATATTCATGCATGATCCAATCAGATTTCTGGCCATTAGGAGCCCTACCTTTGTAGAAAACTAGGGTTTTCCTCATACCAATGAGTTTGCTCTTATCAAACACAGCTTTATCTCTCCCTGTAGCCTTCCAAAACCCTGCCATGGTGGCTCTATTCGTTCTCGTCCCTGTCGGATACTTTTTATCCTTGTGGCTGAAGAAGTACCACTCATTCTGTTCTTCATATCCGATCCCACATCTATCTGCACTTGTTGCACTCCCATATTATTAATATATACTATATAACCAATCAACCTAAATACATACCTAATTTTAATTACTAGTGCACTTTTGGGTAGAGATCATGAACTATATATGTAGAAGCTAGTATTCACTTTAACTCAATGTTGATGACAAACAGTATAGTTGTATCTGTATAGAAATACGTGAAACACTTCTCTCAGAAAACTCTCACATGCTAACAGTGCTCGCAAAACTTATAAACATGTTGTACTTATATATTAATGCAAAGAAAAATTACCTTGAAGATCCCAAGGCTCAATCCTATATAGATCAATGTCTCGAATGACATCAAGATCGATCTTTTGAGACGCGATTTTCTTCTTCAAATAATAACCCACAAGCTCTTCATCAGTAGGATGAAATCGGAATCCAGGAGGTACACATGATTCCATGGAATCCATCAATCAATCAAAACTTCACCCAAATTAATGACCTAGCTAGCTAACTTCTGCATAAAGTTTCACAAACTAAGTCATGCATATATTTTTGAACTCCTTCATCATCTTTAATAAATCATAATGAATGAAAGAGAAGAGAAATGATATATATATATATAGAGTGTAAAGAAGAAATTGACAAAAATGTAGTGTTATGTTCTAGAAGTAGAGGAATGAAGAACCCTACTAATGAAATGGGTGACAAGTGTTTAATTTTCAGGGATTAATAATCACTGTCTTCAATTAACTTCTTATGTAAAAAGTTTCCTACTCTATAGGTTTTTTTTTTTAGTTTATCTATAATATTGTTTTTTTGAAAAGAAATGCGCGTGATTATTATCAAACCACGCACTAAAACAAAAAATAAACTGTACGTTTTTTAGCTCCTTACAATGTGATTAGATTAATAAGAAGTAATTAGCAGGTGCAGGTTTATAATTTAATGATTGAAGATAACTTCTTTTTTGGAGAAAAGGAAAACGGTATGATGATGTATGAAGGGTTGAGGTTTATGAGAAAGGAGGAGAGGAGGAAGAAGAAAACGGGACAGGCAAATTTTAATGGAGTTTGTGCTAATAATGATGTTGTCTTGTGTGGGCAGAATGGTTGAAATGATGCATCAAAGAAACGCCGTTTTGATTACTATCTAGTACCTCCCTTCTTTAAAAATTCTCGAGGAAATAGGTTAAAGTAGGAAAAACTTTTCGAAATGGACGAAAACTATACATGCTACACTATATCATGTGTTAGAATGGAAAAATGTTTGAGTAACGATCATTAGGGTTGTTAACCTTCTTAGACACATTAGAATGTAATATTAATAATTAATATATATGTAATAAATAAGGGGAGAAGTGATATAAAAATAGTGTGTTCATGTATTCCTAATTAATAAAAATTCAATAATAAGAGAGTTGACAACTTTTAGGATCACTCAATCAATCTCCGTTAGAATGTAATGCTAATTAATTATCACAAAATAAATTGATTTTAAACATGCATTATCCCCTAGTACAAGAAAGCCAAAGGGACCTTTTATAACAAACCAATTACCTAGGCTTTTTTTTTTTATAGTATTACCTGAACTACTTATTATAATAATAAAGAATATTTTTATTCCTGAAGATCATATAGTAAAAAAAAATATTATTTGATCTACAGTAACATCATGAACAAGACTTGATCCTATAGTTTTCAGTTCTAGTGCACGCAAATCAAAGGAGAGGCATAAATTTTGAACCAATTGGAGTAGCTTTAGTTTGTGTTTTTTTTTTGTCAACAAGCTTTAGTTTGTGCTGAAATGGGTTAAATGTGAAAAGAAAAAAGTGTCACCTACAAAAAAAGTGTTATAACTTATACATACATGTAAGAAAAAAGAATATTGAATCTCCTCAAAAAAAAAAAAAAATACTGAAAATTCGTTAATAAAATATGTTATTTCTTCCGTTCCATTTTATATTTTCCGTTTCATTTTTGACACAAAAATTAAGGAAATGATGATTATTATTTACCTGCACTGGGAGTTGTTGTGTTTTTTGGAATTATTATCATAAAAAATGAAAAAGAATGAGAACATTAAATGAGTGAGCATGTAAAAAAAGTAAAAAGAGAGTAAAAAATATTTTTTATGTTATACCCAACTAATAAAAATTGAGAAACATTAAATGAGACGGAGGGAGTATTACGCATTCATCCATATAGACATATAGTTATGACTTATGAAGAGATAATATGCTAATAGTGAAATGGCTGACAATGCCGGTATTACAATAATACATAAGTATATAATGATCATACCGACAGAATGGTCTCAAAGATTAGGCAAAATATCATTTATTATCATATGTAGGGCGTAGTTAATATTATGAAATCACTGTTAACCCTATCCTTTGTCACAATTTAAAAAGAGTTTAGCCTAGCTACAACTTATTAGAGGACAAGAATTAAGAACAATAAAAAAAGAGTGATAGTGATGTCAGCAGGTGTAAAGAAGCATGCGTTTCATGGATGAAAGAGGAAAAACTAACAAACATGTACCGACCAACTGTGATCGAGAGATTAAGAAAGAAGAACAGAAAAATGGTCTCCAGAAAAAGCAAGCTCACTTCATTAGGGCTTAATCAGAACAGTGACTGTCTATTTGTCCAAAATGATCCGACCAAATAGTGAGTAATATATATATACTCCCTCCGTCCCATAATATAGCGTATGTTTATTTTAGATAGATTAAATATATATTCTCATTAATATATATAAGAAAACATATTTATATGAGATCTTGTTAGATTTGCCTCAATATGTAGTTCTATTATATTACCTTTTAATATTTTTTACTAATAAGAAATTGAAGGTTAAAGTTAGGTCTTAAAGACCGTATAAAAAAAACAAGCATTATTATACCATGAGACAGAGGGAGTAGTATATAACGTGCCTTCCTTTAACCAGCTTTCTACTATGCCATTATGGTTAATAATCTCTACAGTATAAGTTTTACGTTTGTAAACACTAACACTTTGATTATTAATTAATATTTCTACTATTAACAAATAAAATTATAAAAGAATTATATTTTGAAAATACAGACTACGAAAATACAAATCTAACAAGGTTTCACATAACTCAGTCTAAAAAAGAAACGGAGACATTTGAATGTTAACAGTCGTACGTACCAATTCAATACAACCCCTAATTCTGTAACTCCTGAATGGAGATTAGAGAAAGATGACAATGTAAGAAATGAATGAAACTAATACCTGAGGAATGTGAAGAAGAGTGAGTGAGAGGAACTTAGATAGAAGAAATGAATGAAGTGAGGAGTAAAAGAAAGAGAGAAAGAAAGAGTGAATGCATGTTTTAAATATAGAAAAAAGAGGGAGATGAGATGAGATGAGATTGAGAAGTTGAGGACCGCTTCAATTCATATGCGCATGGCTTCTTGCTTGTCCCCAGCTTTACCTATGTTGTTGACGTCACTTTCCCTTTATCTTTCCACCTCTATTTCTACTCGCTTTTCTCTACTTTTACACTTGACATTTTACTCTCATCCTACTCATTTTGACTTTGCATATATGAAGTATTATTTTAAACAATGTATAAGGAAAAAATATTTAAGCCAACACTCTTTTACGAGCTTGTCTTGGCAACCAACCGTTTGAGTCTTTTAGGGGACTCAAACGGGGTAATTTGGTCATTTTATGCATTGGAAGATTTCACGCGCGAGTGGCTGACATTTGCTTGGTACCAATGCTAGGTTATAATGGTAACATTCTCCGAAAATATTGATACCTTGGTACCAGTCCTGATAACAATTTGATACCAATGTCAGGTTATAATGGTACCATTGTGTGACATTTTGGGTGTTTGAGTCTTTTTTGGACTCAAACCGTTGGTTACCAAGCCTTTCTCCTCTTTTACTAGATTGAATTTAGTTTGCAAATCTATCTTATATATATATTTAGAGTGTTACAGGTTGGTATCAATTATTCAGGTCTTGAAAAGATAAAAGTCGTTGAACATTAAAATGGGTAGACATAATATGGGCCTATAGAGTTTCGCATTTGCATTATAAATTGTTGTTGTCAAGTTTGTTGCTTTCTTTTGTTACGATTTCTATAGATGCATCTTACTAGTGCCACAAAAAGGTATATATTTTTTGTTTTTATTTATGAAAAATGTTATATGTAATCCTTAGGACTAACTATAAGCATTAAATACATTTTCTGATATAGTATTATTTGAAGAATTAATGGTACAATCATATGTCAATCGATATAACTAATGATTCCAATAAGTCCAGTCTAGTCCAAAAATATTTTTAACTATATATATATATATATATATATATATATATATATATATATATATATATATATACTTAATATTTATATATATAATATAAAAGATGTATGTAACTTAATTTTATAGAATGGATAAAATGAGCTTAATTTGTCAACTTCAATTATGAGAAAACCTTGTGAATATATCATTGAATCTAAATCGGAGAAAAAATAATATAAATATGGAAATGGACTGGATTCGGACACAGGAAAAAAATATCGGATTGGACTGAACTCAAAAAAATATTTGCTGGATCGAACTTGGACTCAATTTATCAATTGCAAAAAACTTTGGACTGGATATGAATTTGGCAAAGTCTAATACAATCCACTTACACCTCTAATCAACATTGACCTTATTAGCTAAATTGAGAGAATCTTAACTCATCCCTAAAATAATATTGATTTAATTTGTATTATAATAAAATTGTGTTATTATACTGACTAATATAAAGTTTAGTCATTTTAAACTTTAAACCTTAGGGTATGTTCTCTTCGACGTAAAACAACTCAACTGAATTGAATTGAACTGAACTGAACTAAAATCGAACTGATTGCAATTGAATTGAATAGAATTGAAATGAATTAAATTATAGGAGTAACTAACAGAAATAATAATTTGAGCTAAACTGAACTGAATTGAACTGATTGCAACTAAACTGAACTGAACTAAACTAAACTAAACTGATAATAAGTTGGGAAGAACAGTCCCTTAGTATCTAACTTTTTAGACAGTTATAACTTAACTATTCTCACTTAGAAATCCTTAATATTTAAATATTGTGCCACATTAATTTATTGTATTTCTATGGTAACAAACTCATATTGATCATAATGTTTTTGTGTATTTTTTTTAAAAATCCAACTTCGATAATTATTTGTTCAGTTATGCATAATAATATTCAACCTATGCTATTATATTTTCTTTATATAATTAATCAAATCATATCATAATGTTTTATAAAATAATTTGTATATATTTTTTTTACAAAATCCAGCTTTGATAATTATTTTTTTAGTTATCCATTAATAAAAAAAATTCATAAGTATATGGCAAAGGTCGAGTAACCGATAGGGTGAGCCCTAGTCGAATAAGTTCACCCCCAATCCTTGCTCACCCTATGCACACCCAACAACATTGTATCAGGTTGTCTGATGAAGGCTTGATCTCAGGTTGAGTAACTGGAAGATGAGAAAGCCTACCATTAATTGACTCTTTCCTTTGCCTCATATATTAATATAATAAAATTTGCTAAAAGTCATATTTAACATTTTGATCATAAGAAATTATTATAATATATGGTCAAAGCCGAACAAATTTGACCTTTCATAGCAAAGTACAAACCAAAAGATTAGTACTATATTAAACTTTCTCACCCTAAAATTTAAAAAGACTCAAGCCATGTAAGTGTCAAGTTAAATACCTCAATATAAATGCCTGACTATACTCGTTTATTAAACTATTACACTTTCTCTATTTCGAATTAAATACAACAAAAGAAAATTTTATATTTTATAAATTATTTTGTTGCATTTAATTTAAAACAGACAAATACTCACATAGTCCCATTAACTTGCTTAGATAGATAGGGGAAAAAAATTATTCATGACACCAAACCAATCCTTTTTAGGTTTGTTTCGTAGATTAAATACGTGTTAGTTAATTTGGTGGCTTGCTAAATTGTGAAGCTAAGGCAAATAGTTGGGTGCTTAAAAGTGTAAAACCCCAAACAAGCATCATGCGCCACGTGTTGCCGCCCAAGTGCTCTCACCCGTTGTTCTTTAAGCTTTATACAAGCACACGGAGCACCAGTAGTGTTACAATTCTATATTCTCCTTCTAATGTTTGAAACTAGATCAATTATGGGATAGGAATTGCAAAAAATATTACTTCTTCCGTTTTAATTTAGTTATGATACTTTTTATTTTAAAAAGTTTTAATTTTGATATAGTATAGATTTATGCCTGAGACTTCAACCACCAGTTTAAGGTTTTGGTTGAGTTGGTCTTTTAACATTGTATCAAGAGTCAGCGTGACAAAAAGGTCACGGGTTTGAATCTCCTCCCCCTTGTTTTGCAATGGAATATTTAGCGCCAGAAATGAGGGAGACTTGTGTTGCATCCACATTTCAAGCCCTTAAGAGCTCTTGCGTGAGGGAGCGTGATAAAGTATAGATCTATTCCAGGTACTTCAACCACCCGTTTAAGTTAACTTTTCTCTATTTCTCTCTTATCATATGAATCCTTTTATTTTTTTTCTCTATGTTTCTAGTCTCCAAAAATTACCTACAATTCCATGATTTTAAAAGTGTCGCAATTAAGTTAAAACGGAGTAAATACATGATTCGTTTTCTGGATGGTCTCAGGACAAGTATAGTGGAGAAGAAAGATAAGTGTGATAAACAGAGTACGTATCGGAGATACAGTAGTGGAAGTCAGATGTGGCAGTTCATGATTGGTTGGATGGGAACAGAACTTTACTTAGAAGATAAAACAAGTCCATCTATGATGTATGAATTGGTGGCCACCCTTCGGTCCTCTGGCTCTAGCTCATATCTTTCTTATAAGTTATAATATTGTAGAAGTCTTATGTTTTTTTAGCTGGAGCATGTTTTTATTAACAAGATTATTTTGTAAAATGACCAACTCAACCAAAAGCTTAAGGTGATGGTTGAGGCTCCAGGAATATATCTATACTCTATCATGCCCCATCACACAAGAGCCCTTTGGGCTTGAAGTGTAGATGCAGCACAAGTCTCTCTCATACCTGGCGCTAAATATTCCACTGAGAAACAAGGGGTGGACGGGATTTGAACCCGTGACCTTTTTGTCACACTAGCTCTGATACTATGTCAAAGGACCACTCAACCAAAAGCTTAAGCTTATGGTTGAGGCCCCATGAATATATCTATACTCTATCACATTTGATTGAGCTTATAAAGCGATTCACAGTATATGATCTTATTTTTAGAGAGTTTAAAAGTCTTATTTTTTTTTTCTATTTGTATTATTCGAACTTAAGCTTTATTTAGTTTAATAATGATATATTTTGTAAAATACATCATTTATAATTTTACAAATTGTACATCATATTTTTATATTTAAGGTCTAAATTTATAATTAGCATGAGGCCTCAAAATTAGGAGCCAAAATTTATAATTAGCATAGGAGTCTCAAAATTTAAGCCAAACTTGTTTTTGGGAGAACGTAAAAAAAGTGACATTTTGGTAAATATATGTATAGTGGGGTTTATACTCGTTTTTTTTCTTTTGTATGTATAGTGAGCTTTGGCATAATTCTCAAAATACCCTTATAAGATTTTGGAGTTCAAATATTAAGTTTCAAGCGTTCTTCAGGAAATTAATGCACTTGATTTTTTTGTCTATTTGAGCAATGTGTCAAATCTTAGGAGTATTATGAGGGATTTTCAAAACGAGAGGTTTATATTTAGAATTACACCGTTTTCAAAACGAGAGGAATTTTCAAAACGAGAGGTCACCTTAGGAAATCTTAGTCAAATTATGTATTGAGAAAACTCAAAGTAAACAATGTTAATGGAGAAAATATTAGGAGTCCCTTCGTCCCTTACAAGACTTTTTTTTTTGTCCTAGACACACTTTATAAACCTAATCTATATTTTTTCACTAACATACATATTTATGTGCGATAATCTTGTTAGAGTCGTCTTAATCTGTATAATAAATATATTAATTTTATACAAAATTTCACTAATATATAATTAAAAATATAAATAGTCAGATATGTATTTTGAAGATCGTATAAAAACAAGGAAAATCTATCGAGAATCGTGGGGATTAATACCTACATGATAGGAATTAGAGTTGACTCAAGTGATAAGTTTTTCATCTTTTTACCTGGACAAGGTCTAGGATTCAATTCCTAGTCCAAGCATTTACTTAGGATTTGCGGGAGAAGGTGATTGAGAGTATCTGACTTATAATAGAACTTAGGCCTGTTCTCTTCGACAGAAAATAGCTAAACTGAATTGAACTGAATTCAACTGAACTAAAATGAATAGTGATATATGAGAGTAGAAGTATTGTCCAGAACTGAACTGAATTGATCTGGACTGAATTAAACTGAGGGCCTGTTCTCTTCGGCATAAAACAGTTGAACTGAACTGAACTAATCTGAACTGAATTGAATTGAACTGAACTGAACTGAATTGAATTGAACTGAACTGAAATGAAATGAATAGTGATATGTGAGAGTAAAAGTATTGCCAAGAGCTGAACTGAACTGATATGAACTGATCTGAACTGATCTGAATTGAACTGAATTGAAATGAACTGAACTGAAAATAAGCTGGAGAGAACAGGCCCCGAATTGAAAATAAATTGAGGAGAATAAGTCCGTAAGAGACCAACATGAAGAATTTCTTCCTACCTTAAAAAAAACCTACAAGATAAAAATTGAAAGGAGTGCGACCTTAGCGTAAGCAGAAAAAGGAGATCCCTAAAGGGTCCACATAGGATCTCAACTTCTTTCTTCAAGCTGATATCGACGTCTCTCCAAACTGACACTTTTAGCTCTTAATTGCAATTAATGAGCTACAATCTCAAACATTGTAACATTTTGATTGTGTCTTTCTATTTTATTTTTCTGCTTTTATGGGTATTTTATGGTTAATATATTGGCAATATTGGGGTTAGGTGAAGGGTAAATTAATTAAACAACCCCTCTTTTTGACGTTTTCTAAATCAATGAGTTTTAATATAAACTCTTCAAGTACACTCCTTCCACTGGGTAATCTTCTCAAACATCTGTTCTTTTTTAGTGTTCAACAAGGTGTGAATCACAAGCTTCTTTAATTGGGATCTAGCGATCATTGTATCTCCTATATTGCCATATTGGTAGTAATTGTATCCACTAAAATATTGCATCTTGTTGACTTTTGATATTATATTACTAGCCTTTATATGCACGCGATGCGTGCGTTAATTTCAAAATTTGTTATTCTATTAGATACTCCATTCGTACTTTATTTATGATTAAACTTAAATGTGAAAAATTCAACAGTTAGATGAATTTAGATATATTAATTCGCTAATGTAAAAAAATAAAAAGGTTGTGAGTGATTGTTAACATTAATTTTTTGTGAATGAATATTGAACAGAAAGAACAAAAATAATGAGTTGGTTTAACTGAATTAAAGAGTATCAAAGGTAGTGAATGTTCAGACTTTTCATGTGCACGTTATGTATGCCATATTTTTTTAATAAGGTATAAATATTTTGTCCATTTAATTTTTGATTGAAGTATTTGATGCATATACCATTTTAAACTTGTTTTAAATGGCAAGTTGGAATGAAATTTTTTAAATGATTTGCTTTTGTAATTTTGTTCATTCCATTAATTAGATCATTAAGGGTATTTTAGTCACTTCAAAAGAGGACACCACACCTCCTCCCTTAGCTTATGTAATAGAGATTATTTTCCTTTTTTTTGTTGTAAATGAGCGACGAAGCGTAGACTGCGCATGATGTAGACGGAATTCGATCGTAGGTCTTGAATAGAGTTTGTCTAGGCAACCAACCGTTTGAGTCTTTTAGGAGACTCAAACAGGGGCAATTTGGTCATTTTAAGCTTTGGAAATTTCACTCGCGTGTTGTTTGGTACCAATGCTAGGTTAGATTGGTACATTGTCCGAAAATTTTGATACCAAAGTAAGGTTGCTTGGTACCAATCCTGATAACAATGTGATACCAATACCAGGTTATAATGGTACCAATGTGAGTGTTTGAGTCTTTTTTGGACTCAAACAGTTGGTTACCAAGGCTTTCTCGTCTTGAATACTACATCTACGAGAAAATTATTATCAAGCTAGATAGCATCCGTTGAACAGTTTCAAAGTCACATCTTTTTGTATGGTAATTGTGTCTTGTGTTAGACGGTAAGACAATTATATCATGTGAAACATAAAATAATACAAAATTATTAAAAAAGATGGTTTAATTTTAATATAAAAGTAATCTAGTAATTAAATGGATTAAACTAGTCACTAAAATAAATTAACCTAGTCACTATTGGACTTTAATATTGAGCTTACCATTGCCTAATTTTAATTTAAAAATAGGCAGTCTCTTACAAGACAATATAAGCATTAGCAACTAATGTTGCTTAATTCATCGCTAATAAATCTATGAAAAAAATTACCAAAAAAAGCATCAAAAGCTATATTACAATATGTGAAAAATAATTACCCTCAGCTTGTAGTGATTAACAAGAGGTCTCTCAAACAAATAACCTCCAAATTAAAGTAACCCAAAATACATAAATGAACTACCTTCCCTCTAGCAATAGATGATAATAGTCTTACATGCACGCAATGCGTGATAACGTGTGATAACAAATAAAATGGAAATAAAATTAATTGAGTAGAAAAACTGTTTTTATATTTTGTTTCTCAAAAAACTGATGTTCAGTTTAAATGTCTTACTTTCTCCCTTTTTTTCATTCAAATGAAACAGTTAGTTATCCTCTATTTTTTTTTCTTTTATTCCTTTTTCTATTTTTTGGTGTCCCCTATATCTTGCTTTATATAAAGAGATGTACGGCGCTAAATATACCGATAACCTCCCACAGTTTATGCCTTTGCTTTGGTTGATATAAAAAAATGTTACCATCTGGGCTTATTGTGATTGTTGTTGTGCCATATTAATTTAGTAGATTTCTTGAATATGTGTCGGGCATGTAATGTGAGATTGATATATCTACTTATCGGCTAAGTAATCCATTCGAAATAGATAATAAAAATTATAAATTTTGCTGAATTGGACTCCACTAATTATTAATAACTTTCTTTAGTGAGTTTGGGTGGGTTATTCATTGAATAGACCGTGTGCTTTAGGGCCTGTTCTCTTCGGCATAAAACAGCTGAACTGAACTGAACCGAATTGAACTAAACTGAATTGAACTGAACTGAACCGAATTGAACTAAACTGAATTGAACTGAACTGAACTGAACTGAATTGAATTGAACTGAAAATAAGCTGGGGAGAACATACTCTTAATTCATAGAAAAATGAGAGTATACCCCCTTAATTAGGGTGTCTATTCCTACTTTATTATGGTTAAAGACTAAAGTATTCTTGCTTGATTTCTTTCAAAGTAAATCAATATAGACTATTACAGGTGTAGGTATAGAACTATAGATAACTAGATCTTTTAGGTTTGTATGCTTACTAGTCTACCTATACAGATATATTAAAAATTGTTTTCGATTAAGTCTACAGTATCACGTGTCACCATCCATTTAGTTGTTTCACCCCATTGATCAATATACATGAAAAAAAATTACAAACATGCTTCATATAAAATTCGACCACAAGATCTCAAGTTAGTACAAATAAAGTTCTGACAAATGAACTATATATTCAAAATTAGATATTACTCTTTTGACATGAAAACATTAATAATATCTCGGACAACATCCGGACATAATAACTAGTTATATATGCGAAAACCATTATCTCATGTATGAGTATTACAACTCAACTTTTTGTTTGCATGTAAATTCGCTGCTTTTCATAAACTATTAAACTACAATGTTATAAGATCGATTATAAGATGGGATCCTTAGCAACTAATCTCATGCTAAAATTATTAGAAATTATTATTAACTAAGTTCGATAGGACATCACTAGCTTTAGTTCATCTTAATTAGGTCACTTTAATTTGATTTGATTGAATAATGATAAGATAGGAAAAAGAAATTGATAGATAATAACCAAATTTAATTTGAGATCGTGATTAGTTCTCCACACTGGCAATATATTTATAGGCACATAATCCATAAACTGAGATATTACTCTTATAAAATGTCCCATATGTTTTTACACTCTAGCTTCACACCAAACTCTTCATTGATCATATATTTCTAGTAATGTATAACAACCAACTTATGTTAGCATACTGCATACAAAGATGTTGATTTTGCTTGATCAAAATATTTTTCCAAAATATTAATTTTTGATAAGTTTTTTGCTAATGAATAATTAGAGATATGTATAATCAAAGTTATGTATTAGTAAGTATGTACGTACAAGTTGAAATGGAGAGTGTTTAAAATCGGATGGAGTATATACTTCTAGTGGTAGCTAGACTTTAAGTCCCTTTCCAATTTCAATATGAAATTTTGCGTAAATTTATGAACATGGACCTATATATGTATATATGATATATGCCTACTTCTAGACATGACTTGATATATGCTAAATGTCTCCTATAACACTATATAATTATGGACTCATGGTCGAGCAGTAAATGTTCGGTGGGCATTACTAATAATTTTGATAGCTCCACTAATTTATGATGGTCCAACAAAGAAAATTTCACACTCCATGCATCCATCGTATGAGTTCGGATTCTCTAGAGTTTTAGTGAAACTTTATAAGATAGAGTTGTATTTGAGCCATATATTTTAAAATCAAGAGCTTATATTGATGGAAGGAAAAAATTTAGAGATGAATTTTGATGAGATAAAATGGGGGATATTGTAAAGAGAATATATGAGCTATTGTTTTTTTATTAAATGGTTGATATTGCTCAAACACTAATCTAGAGGATTCAAACACCCATCGTATTAGCGGTTAAATTAATGTCCAATATGTATTGTTTATCTAGAATTAATATATTATCACATTGGTGGTATAATTTGAATTAGTACCATGATCAAGAAATAAAATCCGAACATTGTGCAATATGATTAAGCTATAATGCATGGCTCGTACAAGAAGAACACATATATATTTTAATTTGTGGTCTCTGATAATGAAAACTTAAGTAATTAAATTGATACCATTATTCCAAATAATACTATATGGTTAAATATACAGTTGTATTATAAAAAACTAATAATTAGAGGTGGAAAAAAAGCTCATTCTAGGAAATTTTATGCAATGATATGAGTTCTTTTCCATTGTTTTGTGGTTTTTGGTGGGGTGGTCGGGTGGGAATGTTGTTATGATGTTGGGGGGGCTAAGAAGAAGCTTCAGCTGCACCATAAGGATATCATTAATGTTGTATAATTCAGTGTATTGGTCCCTCCCATCCCCCGTGTTCAATTACACTCACCAAAATTAAAGTTCAACAATAACAATGCCTAGGAATGGACTGTTTATGCATCTCCAGTTTGATTACATACTTACATGCTCCACAAAATACTTTCGCTGTTTTTTTAGTTGCAACAAATGACCTTATGGTGAATGTACTAAAATAATTAAATGTTGCAACTAAAATATATAACAGAGGTAATATATGGCTGACTACCTCTTTTGACCTACTTTTTGCGGGCTTTTTCGTTGTAACGAAAAGATTTTGCATATATATTGCTAATACATGACTTCGAGCATTAAAATTATGTACAAGTAAAATTTATAAAAAGATGAATTTTAAAAAATTATATTCTGACATTAATCTAACAAAATGTAACATGATTGTGTTTTTTCCTTAGGTATATTTATTGCAAGTTGTTCAATTTTTTTTTAGTGAATAGTGTTATAAATCAATATGGTACAACTAAAATTTTCGGAAGAATTATATATATGCAATTTAGTTATAATACAACCAATGCAGGTAATTTAGTGTGATTGTAGGAGTTTTACATTATAACTATACTTGTATAAGTTCTAGTTCTTTGAAATAAAGATTCTCTTGTCCCTTTTATTCGTTCTTAGAACCTTTTTTTTCACCTTATTTTTCTTGAACTTTATGAACTATTTTGTTAACTTATCCTTTTTTTACATTTTCTAAACTTTCCTTATTAACTTTCCTTATTTTAATGAATTTCCTTACTTTTCTGTAAATTTCTTATTTTTTCAGAAAATAAACACAGATAAGACGAGGACAACAAAGCGCTTAAAAGCCTAGTCTATAAAATTGGAATAATTTTGACTTAATAATAAAAGATTAGGTCTAACAGGATTTTTCTTCTTGAATAAAAAATTATTACTTTATAGCAATATGACATATATACATATGAAGGTTTAAAGATCTCGGGTTTGTCAAATGTCATTGTTGTACTACATGGACAATTTTACGATTGGCAATGGATATTCACTAATTTATTTGGTAAATATTTTTAAATTGTACTAAAAAACTGAGATCAAATATGATCATGTGTATGTTCAATTTTGATCATAACGTTGGTCTAGTACAACTTTTATCATATATCCAAATGTACTATGAAAATGATACAAACCAAAGTTAGTTTCTTGCTTATGGTTCATTTGGAGGACTCCAAACTAAGCAAATATAGTAGAATAGGGATATTTCTAAGATGAGCAAATCAAATGAACAAAATATATTTTTGGCGTACCATGTACATGTTATACCTGGTTGAGTCCTGATCTAGTGAGAGCTAGCGATTTTACAAGTGCTTTAGAGTTGTTAAGGAAATTTATTTGAACATCGCGGCAGTGGCCACCACCCTCCCCCAATGCTTCTCCTTCACCTCGTTCACTCCCTTTTCTATTTTCTCTTTCTTTTAATTTTCATAAATCCTCTTTAAATCAATTTTTCCCAATTAATTTTCTCTAGGTTTGGTCCAAGATTGTTTCCCTTCTCCAGGCTGTTTTGCTGTGCTGTGGTTTTGTTGCTTGACAGATTGCGGGTTTTGTTTTTTTGGTGGGCTTCCAAGAAAGGCGGTCAAGTGAAGTTTGAAGATGAGAATCCAAATCAAAGGTAAATCTTTTCAATTGGAGTTGAGTAATGGTTTCTTAAAAATTGATGAGTTCTATAACAATCGAAAATGGTGGATAAATTTTCCGATTAAGTTGATGGAATGGGTTTCCAATGTCCTTAATGGTTGCTCAAAGTTGATTGAATGGGTTTCCAATGTCCTTAATGGTTGCTCAAAGTTGATTGAATTTTAACATTCTAGACGATTTGGCTGCCTTTGGTGGAAAATTCAATCTGGTTGTAATCGCTGGGGTGATTTTTGAAGTTGAGTGTGAAGATTAAGGGTATATGGTATTCAGTTCTTGTCCCTGCATTAGGTAGTGTTAATATTTGGAGGAATTTTGTCCATGTTTTTCTTCATGTTTCTCAAGAGGGTTCGAGTCTAGTTTCTGCTATTGTTAGTGAATGCAGGGATGTCGGTTCAGATTCTTGTGCGTTTCTTCAACAAGAAAGTTCCCCCCTCTCTCACGATAATGAGCTCAAGTTAGAAGTCGATGCTTTGCTAAACTGGGAAAATTTGCAGTTTGACTCTAGTCATCCTAAGCTAGAGCGCATGATTCATCATGTTAAGGAATCAAATAGCACTTGTGATGCAATGTACTTGTTGAACAATGAACCTTTCAAAAACAATAGTGTCAACAAGGAAAAAACATCCGCAAATCTAGAGAAATTATCAGAAAGTGCTAGTTTATGTGGCAATGGAAGTGAGCGTTCTTTTGCAAATGAGGTGTGTATCAAGGGAAGTTTAGTCTATGTTGATGGAGATGAGGTCTCTACTTGTGGTAAAGGAAATGGTAGAAATGTAGTTTCAATTAGTGATCTTAGTGTTGATTCATTATTGTCGCCTGATTCTAATATGAGCAATGTTGTGCCAATTCCTACTTTACAAAGGCTATTTAAAAAAAATCAATGTCAATTGCTTAATCATCTTGGGTTCCATCGCAATATGGAGAAGAATAATCAATCTCAAGTTCTTCAGAATTTAGGGTTTCGCCAGAAAACGGTGAAGAAAAAGGGATTTCAAGTTGCAAGGAAATGGTGTAGTGAGGAGTATCCCAATGGCTAAATGGTTTCATTACTTCAATGTTTAAGGAGTTCATGAGTTTCTTTTTTTGCTTTGTTTTGATCTTGTTGCCTTTGTTTGGTTTTTTCAGTTGGTAAGTTTGGGTGTTGTTTCTAGGTTCCTCAATTTGGAAGTTGTTGATGCTCTAGCTTGCTCTAGTGGTTAATGTTTAGGGTTTCTTGTTGTTTTGGAGTAGTTGTTTTGGTGCTTATGGTGTTTGTCTCATTGCTCAAGGTGTTGTAGTTTGGTATTTCAATGTATGCCTTGAACTCTTTTATGAATTTTAATGAAATGAGTTAAATTAATCAAAAAAAAAAAAAAACAAGGAAACGATTCAAGGGCTTTAAAGTAGTGCAGTAGAGACTTATGCAGCAAGCCAATATAGCATAGACATCTAAAAGTAGTGCCTTCTTTGCTATGAGAGGCTTTTCATAGCTCCTCTTGGCATATTTGTCCCAAAATGATACATTTCATAATTCCTTCGCAAACGTGGGGGTTCAACTTTCAACTTGTTACCCTTTTTCATGGTTAGTTTTGTTAAAAAGGTTTCATTTCATGGTTATTAATTATGTTAATAGATAAAGAATCATGGTAAGTTAGGTAAGTAAATGATTTACATAATACAAGTATATATACTTGATTCATTATAACAATTCCTAGCTAATGAGAGTAAATGATGAAAAGTGTTACTCTGAAATTGTTGGTAACTTTCTAAAGCTGACATTGGGAATTACAATTGACATTTGTGAACCAGAAGCATGATAGGTGATGTATAATAAGTGCAATCATATAAACAAAAAGAGGAATTCACACCTGAAAAACGGGCATTTATTAGATTTCTTTTTTATAACAACCTAATGACAATGTTTTTAATCTTAAGCATTATTGGAACATACCTTTTTTTTCACCAGATGGCTCAATCTCATAAACCCTTGAAATATTGATGTTCAAGTAAAGTAGTATTTCAGCTTTCTTTTGACCATTTTTTGGGTTGTTACCGACATAATCGTGTTATTGAACCATATTCGTGTCATGGTGATATTGATTCAGCAACTCAATTTGCATCTTCTTGTCTTAGCTAGTTCACTAATTAATCCAACCTTGTTTCCTAATTAGGGTTGGATTGTAATTAGGATTTCAATCAGAGGGGTAGATGAGGGTGTGCAAAGAGCCCTACAGCACAGGGCCTCAAAATTATAAGGGCCTCAAAATATAATTATTACAATAATTTTAGTTCATATTAAAGCAAATCACCATTATTTTTCACTCTTAATCAGAAAAATTTAACGATTTATCATTAATATTTGAACTTTCACCTTTAACTTTCGAACTATTTCGTCTTTAATTTATTGATATTGGGGCCCAATTTTCATTTTAGAACTGGGGCCTCAAAGTTTCCAAGACGGCCCTGATTTCAATAGTTCTCGTATCTCATCTTTGGAGTGTATATCTATTGAAGCATATCCTGATATTCATCGAGATCTGAATACTAGAACCTCCGGGAAAATTTTACAAAAGTTTATCATTATCTAAACACCAATATATATGAGGTGCTAATCACGATTTACAATTAGCTACAACAATAGCTCAGTGTTAGACTTCGAAGAAGTGTTGTTACATGAGACGGCTAGGATGTTGCTTCCACCTAAATGATTTCCTCCGTCCTTGGGTTGTCGTCATGTTGAGTCCAAAAACCTCCTTAGGAACTTGGGGCTCGCTGAACCGAACTAGTTTAGCAACAATGTTGGCACTATCCATGATGCGATCCATATCTATGGTGTCGACCCAAATGCGATGAACAAGTTGTGAACTCCGTTTTTTGCTATCCAAATTGATACCCCATCTCACATACAGATTCGACCTCTCTTGGCTTGAGTATCTTCGCTTCATTAGCTTGCTCAACATTTCCCTCTCATTGTGGAGAGACCGTTTACTGCTTCAAGAACAACTATGTTAGGTTCACTCCAAAGTTTCCTATTGAATCCTTCACCCCCTCCCCACCCCCAAAAACCAATACATTTAATGCACAACACTTGCTGGATTTTTAATGTAAGAAAAACTCAGCTGAATATGAGATAGGAAAGGTTTGGACCCTACACAGATTAGGGCAAAACTGCCCCCACTAAATTCAACCGACAAACTTTAGCTAGCTAAAATTTAACTAAATAAACTTATCTAACTCTAATACTAAACATCCCAAAATGACACTTATTATTGGGTGTTCCCATAATACCCTGAAAAGTGTCACTGATATTGGAGGAAATCCCGCCTCTTATTTTAAGATCACAACCACAGACAAAAAAAAAGCTATTTAAGTGGTAAAACATCTAGTTCGCCATATGATGTCTGGTACTATAGCAGATCTGGACCAAATATCATACCACTATGAACTTAAAGTGTGTACCTCAGACATGGACTTCCACAGCACGAAGCACTGAATCTTAAGTTTCATACCTTGAACCAGGTGTCAGTTGGCGACCATCTAAGACAATTGAACTGCCCCAAGAAAATGCATCCTTTATGTACGAAAGTCTTCTGCGTTCTACTTCCATGTAAATTGTGTCTGCCTGGTCATCCTTGATGAAGAGAAGGTAAAAGTAGGTTCTGTGTACCAATGAAGTGTTGCAGGCATCCCAGAGCTCAATTATCTCCCTCTGTAGTCTCTTAACATCTGCAGTACAAGGGAAACCATCATCCAAATCATGTTGAGGATTCAAGCCAACGTCTTTCATGTTCTTCATAGAATTATAGGCCTTCCTATGTGTATCCTCCACCTGAAACCAAAAAGATCAATTATAGTGAGATTGCTGAAGAAATTTTGGATCACTATCCCAGAATATGGCACATTATAACTCCAGAAGTTAGAAGATCATTACTGAAGTTGTGATTAAGCACAGGAATACAAGATAGACAATGTTGAGAGAATTCAATAATAAGCAAGGATATCATTAAAAAACTACTCAAATATTGGACCTGAATATCTAAAATATCACCTGAAAATTTCGAAGTTGAAGTTGATCCATGGACTTAGCCTTGATGATATCCTTTTTAACCGAAAGAAAAGTAAAGGGCACAGTGTTATTCACGTGGTTAAAAACCTTAGCTGCACCATGAGCTTCGTCAAGCCCCACATCTCCAGTAGAAATCAGTGGAACCCCATTGTCAGAATCATTCTTTAGTACAGAGACCCCCTCGTGAAAATCCTGGAGTCTGATATCATGCTCTCCACCTTCATTCTCACATTTTATCTCATACTTCACCTCTTCTGGGAATGATGGAGATGCAGTACTTGCATTAATTGATTGAGAACTATTCTCTAGACAATTCAACTTCTGAATTTCGGGGATATCATCTAGTAGGTGCCTGTTAAGTGGCTCTTCTTGATCCTCACAAGAAGACAAGTTCATATTACCCGATTCACTGTCTTGTTTTGGTTCTTCATATGTGCACCTATCATTACCGCAACCCATTAGAAATAATGATTTTCTTTCCTCTTCAGCTGGCAATAAATAAGCTTGTAAATTTTCAGATTCTATGCATCGAACTTCCTTGCAGTAATCTTCCAAGTTTTCATCAGTTAGTTCTTTAGCTGCTTCAGGAGTTCGTTGTGGATCAATGTCATCACAGTTGGATGTTGTCTCTGTAATTCCCTCAGAAACATGGCACTGATCAACTTCATCGCAGTTGACTGTTTGCTCTCCAGATTCATCAGAAACTTGGTATGGATCATGTTCGACAAAGCAAGGAGATTGAGATCCATACTCATCAGAACCCTGCTGGAGATGGATTTCAAAGGTATCAGAGATTTCCTCTCCAATTTCCTCTGACATGTGACGCAGATCATTTTCAAAGGAGTTCGGAGTTTGTCCCCCTGTTTCCTCGAATACTATGCAATGACCAGCTTCTGAGAGGTCAGTTTTTTGTTCTTTACATCCTTTAGGTACTCGAGGAATGTCATTTTCTGTAACAGGAGTCTGTATGTGCATGGGTGGGGAGGCATCACTTGGTGTCTCAAGGAACATTTGGCGAAGCGGGCTACTCGGAGGAGGATTTTCTTCGAAGTCGGAATTTGAGTAGTTTTCGTCATAGCTAAGTCTGCTGTGTCTATCAGGAGACAAAAGGGTTTCAGATGTCGGAGATTGAGCACTGAAGGAATGGTGATCAACCACAGTGGTTGTATCTGAACAGGAACTTTCTGAGGCCTGTCGAACATGCAAACTAGGGTATGAAGAATCTTCCTCCTGCATGTATTAAAAAAAAAAGCATGAGCGAAAATAGAGCTTATATTGTTTGATGATATCTTCTGAGCATATGAACTTCAAATACCCATACAACTTGTCTTTGTTCTTCAGCGCCCTGTTGCAAGTTGTGAATTTGGGATAGAGCAAGATCCAGCTGCAGCGTCAGCTCATTTACCCTTCTCTCCAGCTATATTGAGGAAAGAAATGAAGAATTAGTCACCGAGAATTGGACAACAGCACTACTGCTGCTTCTTCAGCTGTGAATGTTCACAGGATGATTATAATGTTGTAAAACTTAAAGAGTACAGGTCAATGAGAGAACATGGACAATCTTTTGGACATGTTGAAGTATAAATGTCCAAGTCCCTGCTACAAGAGTCCAAAGACTCAGATACGATGAGGTACATCCAGAGATATTCCATGTACCAAAGCACAAGCACAGAATACAGTGCTCAAAACAAAAAATTCCACAGAAAATGCAATAAAATGTATGCTAGAAGATTTAACATATAAAAGGATAAATAAATTAGAGAGAAAAGGCTTAACACCAACTTGATTTTACAAGAAGGCAATACGAAGAGTCTATAGTGTTCTTAAATCTAGCTTGATGGCAATAAGAGCAATCAAAGAGTTCTTGAATTACATCGCAAGAGTTCTGATACAACATTTACACAATTCATCATCCAAAATACTCAACTCTAGTACCTTTTTTGTTGATAGAGGCTTTATTTTATATACTTAGTAATACATCAATATTCTCAAACATTAACTTTGAATATTGCAAAAGGCATGAAATAGAAGGGACACAGTAGGACACATACTTAAGTAAGCATTACAAACCCAATAAATTTTGATCCTTTATGTTGTTCGAAGAGAGTATAGAGACTCATCTTTGTGTGACTATCTGCAGAAGCTAGTCTGCCGGGTAGTCCTGTGGCTGACGAGAATCTGATATGGCAAAAAAAATGTCTGCATCTTGTCTGTAGATTTCATTTGGTTTTCCTTCTTTACTTAATTTCCAAATCTAATATATTTCTTATTTCCTAGATAGCTGATTGTATTCAGAAAAACAGTAGAAATACATTCTACTTGAAATAGGATATCTGGTGGTTTGTTCAGAAAAAATTGTTAGGTTCCTTATCCTACTTGGCATAGGGTTTTAGTTGTGTGGATTCTTACATATAGAAGTTTGCAGGCTTATTCTCAGGGCCGCGCATGTAATATCAAAGATGCAAACACCAGTGTGTGACATGTTTGCACAACCACTTGCGTGAGGTGTTCTCGACATTGTTTCATTGCTTGTGATGGTATGTGTTGAGACTTGAGAAATTTGTTCTCTCTTTCTGTGATATAGTACTCTTCTTTGTGACAAGTAATATAGGGGTAGGTTTCGTTTTCCCCTTGTGGGTTTTCCCCCGTTTCAAATTGTGCATCTCCTGTCATTGAATTTCAAATAGTTCTCGATTGTGAGACAATGATCAATTTATGTCTCGGTGTCTAGAGTAGATCTCCCTATAACTAAACATGGTAAAAGTATAAGGTGCACAGCTAACAGATTTCAACAGAATTCATGTCCAACGTCCAAAAACATGACATAAAAGTCTTTAGCTCCTGCAATCCGCATGCTGTATCATCAAAAAGAAATTACCTCATCTATTTTGAAGTCCTTTTCTCTTAACACGTAATTAGGATCAGATCTCATGGAAGGGTTTGCACTCCTCAACTCAATCTCGAGTCTCGCCAATTCCTTTTGCAAGTGCTTGACTAAGGCCTTGTCAGACATGAAAACATTGACACGTGCATTAGTAGTAACTTCCTTGGCACAACTTGCAAAAAGGAGTGTGTTCCTTGATTGTTCGACATAACTTCGTGCAGGACTCAGCGTACAAATAACGGCAGTTTTAGCATTGCCTCCCAGAGAGGATTGCAGTATGCGTGTGAGCTTAGAATCTCGGTAAGGAATATGACCAGTTTGTCCCTTGCTGTATGTGAAGGACAGATCAGTAGCAGATTTGTGATCATACATCAACTAAAGCTTACATTCTCTTAGTAATACAAGAAAAAACCATGAAGGAAAGCACAGCCAGAGAGTAGGATTGGCAATTGTTATGCACCATAAGAAGACACAGAGTGAACTAATTAAGTTACTGACAAAACTATGAGGGGCCAAAGAAACATAGCAGTTCTTGTAGCAGATGAAATGGAGTACAACTTTACATCAAGTACTATCAATAATCCAGCAGTTAACAACTAAAGCATACTCTCGTGGAGTTGTCTGAAGATATTTCAGTAAAATTATATTAGTCTACATATGCCACATAATTCAACTGGATGAGGGATCTGATTGGTTAGTAGCACTAATTTAGCATTTTCATGTCTTGACCCCCTCCCATTATCTTTTCACTTCGATCTAAGTGCAGTTTATAACATTTTTACATTCACTCATTGAATTTATTATGGAGGACAAGTTCGTAAAGACATATGAGGTAGGAGATTAAGAATTGCATGCAAGAGCACAATGCCAGGAACAGACACTGACAGCTGGAATAGCCATCTGGCAACAAAATCAATTTTTTATCATCACAGAAATGGAAGAAAATAAACACTAAAAAGTTACCTCAGTTTGCGAATCACTGTTCCCAATGTCAACAAACTACGATTTATATGTGACCCTTCCTTTAACCTTGATCCAGCCGATAATGTCTGTGATGCACGCTCACTTCCTGCAAGATCAATAAAATTCTGCAGACACGGGAAAGGAAGCAACATTAGAGAGAGGCACTTTCATTGCACAAAAGCTACCTCCCAAACCATATGATTTTGGGCCAAGTTATATATCTTACCAAAGTAGCTGCAAGGGTGCTACAATTATTCTTGCCTATGAACTCACGTGCAGTACTCTCAATTGTCTGCAAAATCCAAATGATTGGTTAAATGAAACTATATCTACAGGTAGAATTCCCTGTTGGTTCCTTAACGTTCTCTTTGAATAGTTTAGAAGCCAATGGGTCAATCATTAAGTTACTTTTCAGCACATATTCTGGTCAGAAACATACCAATCTAAGAATTTGGTGAGATCGTGAGCTTGCTTCATTAAGAAGAGTCTCTCCTATCTGCCTTTGTGCTGCAAAAAAATGAAAGAAGGTGCTTAGAATGTCTCAAAGATTCACTGAGAAGAAGACAAATTTTACAAGATCAGCTGATCTTACCTTCACAGACAGCTAGAAGTTCCTTGAAATGGGTCCAATCACGAAGAGTCTCCTCCATAAGTTTCTCAACTACAGTACCCCTCTGTTAAGAAGAATGTGAAATATTTCAGATGTCTCAACTCTCATCTGATAAAATAAATTCTCCTCAAAATTCTTTTTACAGCGAGATCAAACAAATTCTATTCTCAGAAGAAGGTAAATCACCTCTGGGTCATCTAAAAGTCGAAGGGGACTGTTATCTGATGTCAGGAGGTCCCTTACTGACTCATTGTAGATCTCCATGGCAGAGAACTTGAGGTGAAAATTCCTTTCTTTGTGCTGCAAGTACACAAGTCACAAGCATCTATAAGTGAAGCTGAGTTGAAGGTGGGTAAACCATGAACTATAGACCACTGTTTTATTCACCTTCTGTATGTAGTCAAATATGTCCTCCATAGTATACTCTGTTATTCCAGACATGGTAAATGTTTTCCCACTGCTTGTTTGCCCATATGCAAAAACACTGGCTGCAAAAAGAGGTTCTCAAACATGAGCAACATCAAGGTTTACAAGAAAAGAAGAAGATGAAGTAATAAGATGGGTGTGCTCACAGTTGATGCCACTAACGACAGAAAGAACTACCGCTTTGGCTCCGTCCTCATACACCTGCCTTGTGGAGCAATCACTCCTAAACACCCTGTCTAAATCAAAAGCAACACCCAGATGATACATACAGAAGAAGGAAGATCAGCAGGGCATCCGTAGACCATAAATCTAGATCTCAACTATTTTTTAAGAATGGTCAAACAAAAATTCACATATGTAAAAGCTTCACCGTCAGACAGCTCGCTAATGGACATACTGAAAACAGTCTTTAACTTCAATAACCTAACTTCTAATTTGAAACTCTTATGATGTACAAACTCTTCATTGTTCTTCTGTTGGAACATTTTAAAAAAAAAAAATAGTAACACTAAACAGTAAACAAGCATGTTTATGGATGTTATAACAAGAAGTGCCCACATTCTTGAAGACCAATATCTTTGCTAATACAGCTTTTGTATATGGATATGACACGATATTGTGCAAAATATCACCTACAAATCACACCATTTGATTAATAAATTTCCTTTTAAGAAAAAAAAAACACCCATTTTCTTACCAAATGTAAAAGAATTTGATGAGTTATTTTTGTATATGATAGTGGTGTCATCAACGCATTCCCAATCAATTGCCTCCTTCCTTGATGCTTCCTTCTCATTCAATGGCCGCAAACGAACCGAGACCAAAATCCTCTCATCCTCCCGATTACTCGACCCCTGCATTGCTTCCTCCCCATCAACACTACCCATCTTCAACTTCCTTCACTATTCGCCCACAAACAAAAAAAAACCTCCGTAACACAACAAATCTAGAAGATCAAGACAATATGCATGAACTTAAGTCCAAAGTGATCCCTCAATTATCACCTCCCACAACTCCACAAGGCACAACTACTTTACTTCTCCTTTCTTCCACATCCCCACATTAAAAAAAATAATAGCATATGGTTCTGAGATTAATTGTTGTCTACAAGAGCAACACATGGGCCAGCATTCCTTTTTAACACCCCCATCATCTGTTAGACAAAATACAAAAGTTAATCATAATTAAAACCAATAATTTAACAAAGATTTCTAACTCTATTAATAATTAATATAATTATGTCCCATGATTCTACAAACATACAACCCTTCTATATAATAATCCAAGAACGGCGCGTCGTTATCATAACTTTGGAATTTACTTAATATCATATATAATATCTCTAATTATACAGACTGTTTAAAACACATTATCATCTTATTTAAAAAAAATCACGAAACTATAACACATTATATTACATGTTCAATTACTAAAATAAAAAGACAAACAAATCAAACAAATAAAACAAAAGAAATTAAGAAGAAGATGGAAATATTCATAGTCAGAATCATACCCTGGGGGCCGTAGAATTTTGGCAAGTTATGGAAGAATGCAGCAGAAGATTTTCCTGACAGTCTGTAAAAACAGAAAAAACACAAACACCAAAATTTTCCCCAATTTTCTCTCTCCTCCTCCACATCACGACCTTCATACTCGCAATCGAATTCGTAGATTCATCGTCAATGGCGGGGAAAATTTCGCGGCATAAAATTCGGCACACCTGCAATAAGAATTCATCAACCGATTATTTACTTATGAATTAATTTTCACTAATTAATCTCCGAAAATATAGCACTATATAACAATTATACTATACTAATTCGCGGCAAATTATTTAGCAAATTAATTTCTAAAACTCCTTTTTTTTTAGTAGATCTGATCCTAGATCCAAAGCAATTATAGCGTACAATCTACATTATAATACACCGACATTTATTTTTTTACTTAATTGCGGTAAAATCACGCAAATCACTTAAATTCGAAGATCAAACTTAGAAATGCAGTTTAACAATGGCGGATTTGAATATATGATAGTATTACCTGACAATGTAGAGAAGAATGAGGAGAGAGAAAGTGATGAAGATGTGAAGTTGAGTTTGAGTTTGAGTTTGTACTATTTTCTACGTGGTATTACTACAATTATAGACATTGATAGATAGATAAATCAATCACTCAAATTTTCTCTCACTAGTTTATGATGGTAGGGTAATAGGTGTACATGCTGTCTTTTATGGTGGTTAGTCAAAGTAGTAGACTTGTAGTAGTGTACTGTTTAATGTTGACTATTGTGTTTGTTGGACTAATTAGCCGAATTACTTTGTACAATGGAGATTAATTTAAGGATTGGGGTCTTTGATGGGATGTCTAATTCCTCTAGTGATGTTTTAACTGCCTTTTGTTATTGTCTCCTTAGTTGTAACCTCTAGATAACTGCAGTATATCTTATTCTTGTGGAAGGATTATCATCGCATTAGTAGAAGGTGAAATCGGGTGTATTATAAGGATTGTGTGTACGGATTCAAATGTGGGTTTATAATGTATACGATGCAGTTTTATTAAACTAAGGGCCTGTTCTCCCCAGCTTATTTTCAGTTCAGTTCAGTTCAGATCAATTCAGTTCAGTTCAGTTTAATTCAGTTCAGTTCAATTCAGTTCAGATCAGTTTAGTTCAGTTCAGACCAGTTCAGTTCAGCTCTTGACAATACTTTTACTCTCACATATCACTATTCATTTCAGTTCAGTTCAGTTCAATTCAGTTCAGTTCAGTTCAGATCAGTTCAGATCAGTTCAGTTCAGTTCAATTCAGTTCAGTTCAATTCAGTTCAGCTGTTTTATGCCGAAGAGAACAGGCCCTAACCGTGTATAAAAAGATCATTTTATAATCTGCGATGAACATCAAAAAATATAAGACCTGTTTTTTAAATTTATTACTTTTCTTTTATTCCCACATTTATCTTCAGAGACGGTAAGAATAGTGCCTTGAATGATGGGTTGAAGGTGTTTGGTAGAATGCATGAATAAGGGATGACATAAGGCTAACTTTGAATGCACATATCTCTCAATATATAAATGGTTTTGATGTGATTCAAACTGGAGGTGATAGCGATAGGTCATATGCCCAATTCCGCTGAGAAACGAGAAAGTTATGACTGTTTTACGAATAATTGACGAAATTGTTTCGTCTTGCGCCTCGCCTGGGTAGGTCAAGGGGATCTCGCACGGGCACTTTCAGTCGGGGGAGCAAGCTGTTTTGGAAAAGCAAAATCCCGTCCGGTCGGGCGGTTCGGCCTTTTGTCCGGAAAACGTGTTTTTGACGCGGGAGTATAAATAGGTCATTAACCTAATTGTTTTATACGATGAATTAGACTTAATTCTCTCTGTAATCTGTTTTTCCTCACATAATAAAATATTCTCTCTCTGTCCGTGGACGTAGCCAAATTGGTGAACCACGTAAATCTGCTGTCTGATTTTCATTATTGTTTTGCATTCATTATTTGTTTCTCTCTCACGTCTGTCATAACAGAGACTTCTCCCTTTTCTTCCTTAACTTCTCTGTAACATCTCTCACCAAACTCTTTAATAACTTTGTATTCTTGCACAATTCTCATATATTAAGATGAAACTTAACGAGTTGTAAAGAGAAATTGACAATAAAAGGTACTAGATCTATGAATTTAATAAGAAAATGGAACATTCTTTTACATTTTGGATTTTCATTTCTTATTTTTTCTCAGCCCTCTTTTCTACTAAACATTTAAAAATAATTTTATGATGTTGATTGTGGTTTGTGAAAAATGAAAGCAGTCTTCAATTGATGTCACATGGAACGAAGGGGAGGAACAAGTTTGACATCATGAAAATAGTGTAGCCAAAAACAGGTAATATTCATTGTACTATTGATATATGTTTGTTGTTTGTAATATTACAATGTGTTCATTGAATTCGTATTGATGTGTTCATTACATTTAGCCATATGTTTATTGTGTGTTTGTTCATATGTTAGGTACATTTTGTCATATGTTTATTGTGTATTTGCCACATATTAGTTGTATTAATAACGTGAATATAGGTTGTAGGCATATGTTCATTATATAGTTCGCATGTGTTCGCTGAAAACATGTTGGTCAACTGCTCGTTGCGTTTTAGTCATATGTTCAATGAAATGATATGAATTAATAATGGGTTAATTATCATATCGTTGTCTACAGATATGTTGCATTTGTTCAAATGCTATTTCAGTTACATTTCCGCCTTTGGATACATACTGCATTTTCAATGTACATAATTTCTAATTATTTTTTGATATTTATTTAACTATTCAATTGGGGTATTCATTTATAATAGTATTTTGTTAATTACAAAATGATATTTGTTCATTACAAAGAAGAATAACGACAACATATATGTGTTATTATAATGAACATATAAGTAAACTGAATGAACAAACTAACAATTTGAATCAGTAGTAGGTTGAATGAATTGAAAAACAAATCAATGAACAGTTGTCAATTTGAAACATATTTTAAAATTTGAAAAGTTCGTAAATCTTCTGAATTTTGAATTTCGAAAAATTCGTAAAAATATTGAATTTTGGAATAATTTGCATATATGCATTTCGAATTTCCAATTGTTCGTTCAACAAATAAACTTGAATCAACTAGATGTTTTTTTCTTGTTTTGTTTTAGAACATTTTGAAATTTAATAATTCATAGTGTTCATTCCAAAATTGCAATTATCCAATCAATAGTAGCGTGTGTTCACTATACTCTGATGTTCATTGAAATAATTGAATGCTCTTTCATCTGCCGTGCATATGGGATTAAAAAATTGAGGAAAGAATTGAGCTAAGGTCCCTCAAGTCAAACATAATAGTTTATACCGTGCGCCCCATGAGGAAGGTGCAACTATATGCACCTTTGAATTTGTGTTATCATCATGCTCTTAGTTACATGTTCTTTTTATTATACTATTTTTTTTATCTGCAATCGTGCTCTTAGTTACGTGTTCTTTTTACTATATAATGTTTTCTTTTGCATCTACATTACTCCCTCCGCTTTTTTTTATTTGCTACATTTGAGTTTACACAAGAATTTAGGAGATGTCATTTTCATGCTTTTTAAATGTACTTTTTGACCCCTTTAGCATTAAATAGAGTGGGAAAAGGGAAAAAGTAGTACTTTTTGGTGGAAAAAGAGGAGAAACAAATATAATACTATTACTTTTTGGTAGGCCAAGTCTCCTAATAAGGAAATGTAGCAAATAAAAAAAAGCAACCCTTTTTGGAAAATGTAGCAAATAAAAAAAAGCAGAGGGAGTATTTAAGGAAAAATTATTAAAGAAAACCTTATAAAACTTGTAAATAAATGTTGTCAGTTCACTCCGTTTTTTTATACACTTTCTTTTTTTTTTGGTTCTTTTTAATTACACACTATTGTTTCTTCTATTATTGGTAATATGTCTCATATATTTTCTCCTCAATGTCACCTACTTGTTAATAATTTAAGCCACTTTTTAGTTTATCTCTCATACTTTTGTACTTGCTCCTTGGTTCTCCCCCAAAATTAAGTGAGTTAAACTAAGAATAAATAGAGAGAATACATTTTAAAGTAAAACGGTTGAAAATAAACTACTTTCGGCCAAATTGTGATTGTTGACTAGTCATCTCTTTTAACTTATTATTTTTTTTCTTTATCGTTTCTCTCATAGCAAAAGCACCATGATTTAATTTTCCCATGAAATTATATCATAAGGTACGATTTAATAAGATCTCTTACATTTATAATATTTTGAGTGATGAGAATAGATCATTGGATAACCCAAGGCAATATAGATCATCACATGAAAATGAAGTTTGTAAATAGTGCCATAACACAAAGTGTGTACATTAAAAAGAAACGAAAACAGTAGTGTTAGAACAATAGACAGATCGAAATCTCAATAAATAGTAGATAAATGACAAAAAATCAATCCATAGATAGATTAAAAAGTCTTGGATGAACCAAATTCACAATAAATTATTGTGATCCCGAACTGATATATCACACAAAAATTTGACTATGCCTGGAAAAAAAAACTAACTATATCAAATGAAAACGGACTATACCACAAAACCAATTGTATCATACAAAAATTGACTATACAAAAGGTGATTCTATCATACAAAAACCGACTATATCAAATAGAAACTTACTGTGTTAGTCCAAGTTGGGAGAATAAAAAAGATCCCAACTTATAAAGAATAAGAATCAATCTTAAAACCGAAAGAAAAGCTCCAACCACTAGCTATCCCTTATCCCTCACTCTCATATACTCCCTTCGTCCTCTAGTTTACCCCTTTCTTTTGCACAGAGTTTTAGGAGAAATAATGTTGTGTGTCATAGAAAGAAAGAAAATCTATTATTTTATAGTAGTATTAAAGTTGGATATATGTACCGGTCAAAAAAAAAGTTGAATATATGTGTGATGAAAAGTTTGTAATCCCATCCTAAAAACAGCTAAAAAAGAAAGGGTAAACTAATAAAGGACATCCTTAAAAAGAATACGAGTAAACTAATAGAGGACGGATGGAGTAATAAGATTAGATTAAGTTGACAACAAAATCTAAAGTTGGACTAAAAAACGAGTGAATGACTATGTCTACATATACTAGTATTCCTTTTGGGAGGAGTTAACAAAATCTGAAAGTCCGATGTCGTCAAGTGAAAGGAATAGGAATACAACGCCATTGTTGTTGATCCTACTGTTGATTGCACAACTTGTTCCGTGTTTTTGTTACCTCAATCCTCATCTTCTTCATCGTTCTTCCGCCACCAACACCTATTTAACTACCCAATATCAATGGTTCAATCAAACTCTTGATCATTTTTCCCCTTATGTATGTATTCTCTTTCTCTCCCTTTTATTTCAAACTTCCGATTATTATTATTAATGTTTTTTTTATCAGTCATACTAGTTGTTATATACTTTTTTAACTTCTTAATTTGATTCTTATTCATTTGATTGTTTACATTTATATGTTGAATTACTTATGAATTTTATGATTAGGTTATTTTTTTGCATACTTTGTTCTTCTTTTTTTGCTGCTACTTGTCTAATTTTTGATCAAATTCAGGAGAAATGTTCCTCCCTTGGTATTTCTGTAAATATATGATGGCGTTTTTGTAATTAATGAAGTATTTTTTTTTCAGAAAAAGATAAAAAAAAAGAAACAAAATTTTATGTTGTTATACAGAAATAGAAGTGTTGTATAATAAATGAGAAATATTTTGTATAGAACTATAAATGTTGGAGTATAACAAATGATAAATATTGTATAAAAAATTGTTAATGTGGTATAAAAAGTGGTTTAAGGGTCCGTTTGTTTTGGAGGAATTTTTTTTGGACGATTTTTCCCATTTTTCTTTGTTTGGTCAGATAAGGGATTTGAAAAGGAAAATTAGGATCACTTTGTGAACATTTTTCTCCGCTCTCTTGTTCCCAACATCTCTGTTCCCCCCTTCTTAGCTTATAGTTTTCCATCAAACCAAGCAACGGAAAATTAATATTCATTTGCGGTTTTCAGGAAAAACCATTTTCCATCAAATCAAACGGACCCTTTGGCCATGGTATGAATAATTTATATTCCTCCCAAGGAGGAATTGGGCAAAGCTCTCAACTTTACTAAAAGAATCATGAAAATGTGGATAATTGATCTTTCTCCTATATGTTTCAAAGAAGGGAAGTCCGTCTTTTTTGTTTAAGCTCAGACACACTTGTAGGTGTCTATCATCTTGAATATGCCATTATTATTCCTATCCTATTGCTTACTTCAACCAAGCCAAGAATACATGGAATTTCTTTTGAAGCATGAGCGCGTGCTGGTCGCTGCTAAGTTGCAAACATACACTCGGGTAATCAAAGAATAACAATGGCAATGACATGCCTTATGGAATTAAAACACACATGAAATTTGATCTCTGATCGAGAATTCAGTGACAATGAACCAATTTAAGGAACTTTCCTTCATCATCTGAAGTTGCACTTTCCTATCAACTCTTTGTTTAATGATGCGGACATCGGTATCTTGAATGTCTACTAGAAACTTAGGAGATGTGGAGGAAAATTTGTATAGGGTAGGGGTATAATACATTCTGTAGCAACTATAGCCTGTAATAAATCACTAGTAATCTGCAGCTGGGATTCATGGATTGACTCTTGGTCCCAGTTTTCTTCTTTCACCCAAGGGCTTGAAGAGATAATCTTAATTGCTCTGTTCCAATGAGCATGCACACTAGTCTTATTACCCCCTTAAAGTTTTGATGTTGAATCAGCTCAATAACCCAGAATTAAGTAACTAAGCCTTGAAGACAATAATTCAAATATACAGCTCGATGCTCAATTGTGTGTGAGATGTCTTATTGGTCTAAAAGAAATTCTTGGCACTATCATTGAGAGTAAAGACAGAGATTTTCTGCTAGGGTGTGAATGGTTGGATGGAAAAAACATTCCCAATGGAAAGTGATTTTCCGTGGAAAACCATTTTCCAGGAAAAACTCAATTGTAGATGATTTTCCTTTGTTTGGTTGCAAGGAAAATAACTTTCCTTTGAACCCATTTTTCTTTGTTTGTGTTATGGCTATTCGATAGAGTGAGGGAAAGTGTGGCTTCCCTTGCCTCACTAGGGAACTTAATATTCCACTCCTGGAAAATGTTTTTCGACCCATATTTTCCCCTCCTTGATATGGTCCAAACCAAATAGAGGAAAATAGTTTCCTCTCAATCAAACACACCCCTAGTATTCTATCCAAAATTCCCAATTATCAAGGATTCTAGATCAGTGTGGGAAAATATACTGGTAAGATAACTACTACTTCGTATTGTCTTATTCGTAACTTTCTTTAGTTCTCCATATGTTGGATGCCTTAGGAAACTAAGCTTTTGCGTGATTTATCATTAAAAAAAAAATCTGAAAAGAGATATGATCCTCCACTTTTACAAATTTTTGTTGTTGTCACTCAAATTTACGATACTCTTAAATACGATATGCAAAGTGTGAATATCTGTTCTCTACTCCTTTTGCGTCCTGGGTTGGCATTGTAGTTTCAATCTGTTGTGAAACTAGTTATAGAACTTCTTAATAGTATTAACGTCTTTATTGCCTCTCTCTTAGTGGTAGGTGCTTGTGTGTTTTTAAGATGATGTTGACATTGGTGTTAAAGCTTCTTTGACATTACTTGTTCAGGACCATCGACAGTTTCAGCAAAGATATTATGAGTTTCTGGACAACTTCCGTTCCCCTGATGGACCAATATTCTTAAAAATTTGTGGTGAATCTTCATGCAATGGGATATCCAATGACTATTTAAGTGTAAGTTCATTCTTAAAATTTTGAACCCATATGTGCATCTTGTATATAAAACTGCTTAGGATGCACTCTTTTAGTTTTATTGCAATTGACTTCTACAAACTGTTTTTTTTTTTTGGCATATCATGAGAATAGAAAAGACAATCAAGTTTTGTTGATTAATCGTGGATCCAAGACAATAATGAGCATATATGTGAGGTACTGAGGTGAACACTCAAAATTAGTTGATAGGGTGAGAGGGAGGTTGAGAGAATCTTCAATATGTGGAATCCGATTATTTGAGGCATTGTACAAGTAGCATCTATCGTGGACTCCTGTATTTGAACAATCATTTTGAGAATTAAGCATGTTTGAATAGTCTTTTATCCCACAAATAGGGATTTGAAGATTAGTGAATTTTAGTGCTAACTCCTGTATTTGAACAATCATTTTGAGAATTAAGCATGTTTGAATAGTCTTTTATCCCAAAAATAGGGATTTGAAGATTAGTGAATTTTAGTGCTACTGGAAATAATTTTGACTAAGGTGGAGCCTACTCTCTCCCTCTCCTCCCCCTCCCCGGAAGAAAAAGAAAAAAGGAGTGAAAACAAATTTAAAGAGGGACTCCAGTAATAGAAAATTCTTGACAATTGAGTTTTGTTGTAGGAGTTTTATCTAACTTTGTCTGTTTTCCCATTTTGGCTAAAATTTAATTTAGAGAATGTGTTCCAGGAGGAAAACAAAATTTGGTTTCTGTAACTATAGAAAAAGTTATTTTGGAGTATATTGTATACTTGTATCAAACAAGCCTCAACTTAAATCCTTCTGTTGTAAGGTCTGAGGAGTGGGGCCTGGGAGCAAGGTGTAGGGAACCTTACCTTGAAAGGCTGAAATTAATGAATGATTAAAGAGGTTTTTAGATGTATATCTAAAAGCTAAAACTTACTTGCTAAAGCAGAAATGACGACTTACTGCTTAGGACTGTTTGAACTTCGAACTTGGGGTTTTTTCAACATGAATTTAGCCTGGTCTGGGTTCCGTGTATTTTAGTGTTTTTACTAGCCTTTGAAGTTTAGGATATTAGTATTGATGCCTAACGTTTCAGTTATGTATATCATAAGGTTTCTGGAAATATGTGACTTCATTTTATCACGCTTTGCAACATGAAGAATTTTCTTTGATATGCAGAAGTTTCTCTTAGTTACTTTTGTGCATTTCTCAGATAAGGTTTTTCTAGGGTCTGCATAATGACATAATTGTTGAGGCTTACACATCTTTGGAATATTTACCTATGACTGCATTGAAATTTAAAAGCCAATATGAGTTTTTGTTGTGCTAAGTCGAGTCACCATCTTTCCCTGAATATATCAGTTACTAATACTCTCTAATTTTTATCAACTTCAGGTTTTAGCTAAGAAGTTTGGAGCTGCTATTGTTTCCCCTGAGCATCGGTACTATGGCAGGAGCTCCCCCTTCAATTCGCATACTACAGAAAATCTTAGATACCTTTCTTCTAAGCAGGCGCTTTTTGATTTAGCAGCATTCCGCCAATATTATCAGGTTTAATATTATATTTTGCTTCATATGTCTTCTAATTTTAGTAATTGTTATAATTGATGTAGTGGCTTATGGTTTTACTGAAGTAGTAAGTTTATTTCAGAATGATTTATAGACTTATTTAACATTAACATGTATGAGAATTGACAATTTAGTGAGATTCTGCTGAGATCAGGTCGAGGAATGTCAAGATGTTGATGTATGGAGCCTTATCCCAATCAATCAAATTTCCTATATATCCTCAAGAGAAAGAGTCTGATTTATTTTTCCTGTGGTTTCAAAATATAAGGCACCCACACGGCCACGCTATCGAGGGAAAACATTGATAATTTGGTTTTCCCAATATATTACATGAGAATCATAAAAAATCAAGTGAAGTAAGGACTTTTTATTCAATATTCAACTTTGACAATTTTTTAACAATCTTTGGCAATACATTTTGAGAGAATTTATGCTCCTATACCATATTATATGTCGCTTAACTACTTTTTTTTAGGTTCCTCATTGTCTGTCACTTAAAGTATCAATGCACTGCATTTTTTAAAATACAAGTCTTTAGATACCATAAAATAATTAAGTTTTTAATTTGTGCACTTAAATTTAGGACATGTATTATAGAAAAGAGTCTTTAGATACTGATGACACTAGGATGTCAAGCGAGTTTTGCATGCTGAAAAGGATGGTGATGTCATCCCAAGCATTAGGAATCTAGGATCTCTACAATCTTTCATAAGTGGATGATAGTGAGATTTTTTTTCTTTCTATTTTTATGTTCTTGATAATGCAGATTATTATTGTTATTACTTATCATCATAAGTATAGGTTGGTGAGGCTTCTGTGGCTGATTAAGGATGAATGTTGCAGAAGTCATGACTGAAATCACATAGTTCGGTATTAGTTTAATTAATTTCACCATCCGTGGTAGATTAAAACCGAAGGAAGTTTGACAGTTCGTTAGGCTGCCCACAAAATCTTTTAATGTTTGCCAAACTTCATTTTAGACTCTGATATATTTCCATCTCAATGATCTGGGTTGTGCTTAATTTCTGTCTTAAGGTTTTAGATAGTCTCTTTTAGGTATGATATGTGACATACTAAGGATGATCCAGTAATCTGGAATTATCCTCAGTATGTCTTAATTTATGTTCTATATATGGCATAATGGCAGGGACTTTTGTCCTGTATTCTGGAATCTTCTGAAAGCTTTGCGGCTGTATGTGCTTGTCCCAAGATCTCGTTTTGATGATTGAGACTTGGGAGATATCGTCTTAGTATCTGCTCTATATATAGCAGGAATATTCTTGACATCAATTATCTTTTCTTGATTTCAAGGACTCCCTAAACCAGAAGCTCAATAGATCAAATTTTGAAAATCCATGGTTTGTGTTCGGTACCTCGTACGCTGGAGCTCTTAGTGCTTGGTTCCGCCTAAAGTTTCCTCATTTGACATGCGGAAGTCTTGCTAGTTCTGCTGTGGTTCTGGCTGTTTACAACTTCACAGAGTTTGATCAACAGGTGGGTGTTCTTGGTTGGTGTTCTTATCAAACCTCTGTGGACCCTTGTTTCACTACTCACATCTAGGAATACGTTTCTGGAGCTTTTCTTTACCATGCAGCATGCTGAATGAAATTTAAAATTGATCTTCATGTGCTTCTGTACTGCAGATAGCTACCTCTGCTGGCCCAGAATGTAAAACTGCATTGCAAGAAGTTACTCAACTTGTTGAACAAAGATTGAACTCAAACCCGAAGGCAGTAAAGTCATCCTTTGGTGCATCTGAGGTGAGACCATGTACATTTGCTGACAATGGATTATTTATTGCATCATAGAAATTATGGCAATGTCACATACTTATCATCTGTGCTTGGATTGGATGTTGCTGGTTTTAATATAAAATCTCTCCTTAATTTTGTTGTAGCTAACAATTGACGGGGACTTCCTGTATTTTCTGGCTGACGCTGCTGTTATTGCTGTAAGAATACTCTGTAAAGGTCTACTTATAAATATGGTTGCCTATCTTACATTGTCCATGGCTCACTACTTTAAGGACTCTGCAGTTTCAGTACGGCAATCCAGACAAGTTGTGCACTCCTCTTGTTAAAGCGAAGAATGAGGGTCAAGATCTGATGGTATGCTTAACCCCATTCGTTTCACTAGCATATTTCTGTGCTCCCTTCTTAATATTGTTGAAACCGCTATATGTAGTAGATCTTTGCGTATTCAAATCAATGTAATTTATTGCTTGAACATTGTTAAATGTCCTGGTGTAAAGTAACATATTTTTTCAGTTTCCAACTTAAGTTCCAGGTTTAAACTCTAAATTAAGCTAAAAATATACTAATTTTCTTTAACTAGCTTTGTGATGTCTGTCGCTGTTGCATCTCTAATGTACACTGAGTTCTCTTTCATATATATATGCTACCTGGAGGCTCTAGAAATATACAAGTAGATAAATTTATGCCTTTTCAAGTATCAGGGATGGACCCATTCATTTTCAGATGCTTCTGTTATTATTGTTGTCAATCTCTGCCTTTCTGAGTTTCTGCTACATTGAGCTGGAATCCTTTGTGCAGGACGCTTATGCCTCATATGTAAAGGACTATTTTTTTGGAAGCTTTGGTTTCAGTGTTGAAACATATAACCAGGAATACCTGAAGAACACTGCTCCTGGTAGTTCTGATAGACTGTGGTGGTTCCAAGTTTGCAGTGAAGTTGCATATTTCCAGGTAGCACCTGCAAATGACAGCATTCGTTCATCTAAAGTCAATACAAGGTTCTTTTCTCTGATCTTTCTTGTATTGTACGCTCCATTACTGATCTACCTTCCAAACTCTTCTTGTTTCCCGTCTCTATCGGTTCACAGATCTGGTTTTTGGTGGCTAACAAGTTTTATGCTATTGCCTATTCATCCTTTGTTTGTATGGTTATATGTTCAGATATCATTTGGACCTTTGCAAGAATGTCTTTGGAGATGGTGTGTACCCTGAAGTTGATGCAACTAATCTATACTACGGAGGCACAAAGATTGCTGGTTTGCATACATCCTCTCTCGACTAGATAGCTATTCCAATTTCCATGTGGCCTACTTAACAAACTGTGGCCTGAAAATATATTGTTTCCTTGTAAGTTCGGTCATCTAACAGTCTGTCTCTTTCATTGACAGGCACCAAGATAGTTTTTACAAATGGCTCTCAAGACCCTTGGCGACATGCATCCAAACAGACTTCATCTCCTGGCAGTGAGTTGCTTGGTCTTATAGCTGTGTCACCTATATTTTATTTTTCTGGCAAGGATATAATAGTTTCAAGTGTAAATGTATATGTTAAATTGTTATTCTGTTTTAGTAAGCATTCATTCTCTACTCCCTTAATTTTTTTTTTTTTTTGTTCTTAATTGAAATGTCTGGATAATGGAGCTAAATTTTGACCATAATTTCTCACCATGTGCATTTTCAACATATAAACTTCTCATAATCTTTACAATTACGTAATTGAAGATATTAATGGCTAAAGTTTGCCCTGGAAATTTGTGAAAATGTATTTTTGAATTGATGCACCGGACAGATTCTGAGTAGGAAAAGCTGAGTCAGGCTGTTATCATAGGTGTACTACTGTCTTAACCATGAACTGTCCCCAATATCCTGTATCACTTCTGCGAAGTTAATTTATCCTGGAATACCCTGAGATAGGGACTGCACCCTCCCAAACCTTTAAAAATGGTGATATTGCTTGTTCACTTTCATCTTTGTTTACGCTCATGTATTCTTTTCCACGTCTTTTTAGTGCCTTCTTATGTCACCACTTGCCACAATTGCGGCCATGGGACTGACTTGCGGGGCTGCCCTCAAGCACCATTGAGTATTGAAGGTATGATTGGGTTGCGCTTTTTATGTTTTAATAAGAATCTATCTCTTACTTAACAGACTGAATATCCTGACTCAGGTGATGACAAAAGATGTAGCTCTCCTGATGCCGTTAACAAAGTGAGACAACAGGTTATGGAGCACATAGATCTTTGGTTGTCTGAGTGCCAAGATGCTGCTAGGGGCTGGAGCTCTTTATAGTGTGCTGATCTCTATATAGTTTGAAATGTATTTATGTAAAACCAATCTCAGTCATGAAAGTATTAGATTTGTCAAAGATATGCGATATCTATCCAATCTAAGCCTACTATTACGCAGAATGACCTCTCTTCATTCTCTGAAATAACGCCCACATCATCTCACGGCTTCCAGTAAGACTGTAACTTGATTGTAATGCTTTTTCTGATAGTATAATGTAAAGTAATGGTGTACTAGTGTGGGAGCAGATGCAATGACAAGAATTGTGCAAAAAAAATAATACTCTCTTTTCTTTGGCAAGTTTACTATTGGATTACACACGTAAGTTCTAATGTGAAATGCAACTTTTCTTTTATAATTCATTTTTGTTCAGTTCATGTTGAAGTTTATTCGAGTCCACACTAGCAATGGCAGAACTTCTTTTTGCCAGTCTTTTCTGTTCCTCTTCAGTAAAAGGGATTTGATATTGAAGCTTTCTGCTCTTTCTGTTCATAACTGAAGATGTAAAGCTGATCTTTTGTGTTTTTGAAGATAAATTAGTCCAAACTAATCCAAATGTAGATTCATTCCATAAATTGATGGTTAAAAGGTGCAAAATAAACATACAGAAAGGGTAAATGAGAAGCAGCATAAGCTGGGCTGGTAATTATAGCTCTAAACTGCAAGCAAAAAAGGGAATAATTAGTAAGTGTATCCCTTGACAAACATTCCTTGCTTGGCCTCCTCAGACTCTCCGTCGCCAGTGTATTTTCCTAGCTGAGCGAGAGAGTTGGACTTTGCCCGGAGAAGCAAGGTTTCTTGAGCTGCCTGCACATTCTCAGGCCTTCCTCCCCATGTCTTAAGGCAGGTATTCTGGAGGGCTCTTGCGTAAGAAAATGACACGTGCCATGGGTTTGGAGCTTGGTTCATTGCATTCAAGTTGAGGGTTGCTTCAACTTCAGATTGCCCCCCAGATAAGAACTGTTTAACAAGATAGAAACAGAAAGTAATTAATTTTGAAATCTCAATATGTTGGATACCACTTTAAGCATTCTTTTTTATTAGTTTCTCTTTTAAGACATGATGTGGTCTTACCATGATTCCAGGAACAGCAGGGGGAATTCGTTGGCGGAGGAGGCGGAGGGTGTAGTCAGCGACCTGTTGAGGAGTGGCTTGCTCCTTGCACTCAGCACCAGGAGTAACCATGCTAGGTTTAAGGAGAATGCCTTCATACATGACATTGTTCTCAGCCAGGTAGAAGAATACTTCAGCCCATACTTTCTTTGCTACCTCAAATGTCCTGTCTATTCCATGTTCACCATCCAACATTATCTCTGGCTCCACAATCGGTACCAATCCGTTGTCCTATGTACCAATATTGCATTGTCAAAGATAAGCTAATCGCCAATCAATCAAATTCCTTTTTTTTCTGATGAAACTTTAGCTAGAACTATTGTTGAAACTGAAGTACAACTTAATTACCTGCGAGATGGCAGCATAGCGAGCAAGACCCCAAGCAGCTTCCTTCACAGCAAGTGCAGATGGTCCGTTGGGAATGCTCACAACTGTACGCCTTCATAATCAACAACAACCTAGATTGGTTACATCACTTCAAATCTCTAAATCAAACAGCTTTTGTACTGGTAGAATATATACCATTTGGCAAAACGAGCACCCTGCTGGTAGTAGGCAGCAGAGCGTGAAGCTAAGCCATCAAGACCTTGACACCATGACTCATCGTTTGATCCAGCCAAGGGAACCAAACCCTATGATCAAATATACATATTGAGAAGTCATTAGAAAAGAGCAATCATCAAGTACTAAAAAAACGAATTAGTAAGTTGTATGAGTTGCTATGCTTACCTTGTCAACCTTAATACCAGGTACAATATTCTGATCAACCAGGACGTCAACCATTTTTTTACCATCAGTGGTGGACTGGTAGAGTGTCTCCTCGAAAAGGATGGCTCCGGAGATGTACTGACCAAGTCCAGGAGCTGATACAAGCAGAGTTCTGTAGGCCTGACGGTTGGCCTCCGTGTTCTCCAGTCCAATTGAGGCTAACCGCTTCCCACAGGTAGCATTTGACTCATCCATAGCCAGGATTCCGCGGCCTGGTGATGCGATTGTTTTCTTTATCCAGAAACCCCATAACAAAACTTACTATCAGCAACGACTGTGCTTTATATTTTGTAACTACAACTGAATTCCTTGTTAAGATGGTATAAGTTATAACATTCATCGCTGACTCTTTAATCCAAATATTGTCTCTTCATAAATTCATATTGTGAGAAATTCGTAGTCTATGAGTTTCCAAACTTACCTTATAAATATATGTTCCACTAAACTTCATCTAAATTTCAAGGTTAAAGCTTGTCAAGTTTGACATTTTATACATTGAGAAATACATAAAACAGAACATCTTGCTCAAGATTTATCTAACAATGTTTTCTGTATTTCTCATCATAATTCAACACCATTTTATATAGTCAAAGTAAGTGATCTTAGACCACCAAAATAAGTATACTTGCAGATTACTCTGAGACAAAACTACTGTCAACTTAATATAAAAGAAGAGAAAAAAAGGTTTCTGAACATAGGTGATTATCCTATATATGCCACATATCTATGAACAAGAGTAAGATTTATACACATAGATATGAAATTATATGATAATAATCGTACGTACCGCGGTTTTGATAAGCTCATCAGCATAAGAACTGGCTTTAACACAAAGAGAAGAGGAAGGAGCAGAAGGAGTACACTTAACAACAGATACTTTGTGGAGGGATTGACCCTTTACCCACTCAGACTTATCAAGACCAGCAGCTGCAGTTGCAGCTGAGGATGTGTTCTTTATCAGGAAAGAGGCTGATGCTGCTGTTGCCATTGATTGGTTTATTATTTCTTCCTTGTATATTTTTTGCTTTCTCTCACTCTCTCTCCTGTTCACTCTCCACAAGACCACAACAATCGCTGCTATTTATAGTTCCCCTGTCTATGGCATGGGGATATCTTCTTTGAGGCTGCTATGAGTCAGCCAATTGGAGTTTGACAGCTTGGATCATCTTTGTTTATTAGGACCAAGATGTCTTTGTTCCTTTTTCTTTCTTTTTAAAATATACTTCATCCTTTTTTTAATTACTTGCATCGTTTTCTTTTGCACAAAGACCAAGGTGAGGAGAGAGATGAAAAAGAAACCCCGTGTACTAGGAGAGTGAAAGAGAATTGCCAAAAACTGTTAATAGTGCAAGTAATAAAAAAACGGAGGAAGTATATATCTATTTAGTTATCAAATTTTAAGTACCCAATAACTAAAATCACATATATATATTTGGGACTACCAAAGTAAAACAACAACAAAGGAAAGGTCCATGTATATAAAATAGATGTATTGAATCATGTTAATACATAAACATAACACGTTAAGTTGGGTTTTTTTTTTATAAGAGTTTCATGTGTTGTTGGGGTTTGGGTCGTATGGGTTCGAAGATAGCTAGTTTTAAGTAGAATCATCATTACCACATATTTGTTCTCAGGTCATATGAAATGATATTTGTTGCAACCAACTTAAAAAAAACTCTTCGAATTCAGCTTAACCTCACAGCATTACGTTGGAAAGCAACAAAAGTATAGAGCCCACCGAGCACATCATCTTGAAAGCTAACCCATCGTACCAACTTGTGATGTTGAATAGATGTGAAGAAACTAAAAAGAGACAGAAAAGAAATCTACCACAAAAAATTAGAGAATGGAAATGCAAGTATTTGCAAATTGTACAGGCCAATGCATTACATTTGTAGGCTCTGTGAACAGTAAGATCTGGTGTAGGGACTACAACATCCCAAATCTCAGGAGTTGCACGAGCATCGCGAGTCGTAAATTATAATTGGTTCACATCAGTCAGTTCATATGATAACGGCTGCATATGTTGTGCCCTTGCGGACTCCATGTCAAAAAAAACCAAAGGAAATATAGCGTGCAGACCACATACAATGGCCAAAACTTTTTGCTATCCCTCTTATAAGATTTAAGGATTAGAAGTTCCATCCTAATCAACATTCCATACTTTCAATAGAATAAGAAACTCTTTCATGAATAAATCTCTCCAACTTCCTTAGATCTACTAGAATTTTGATGCTCCCTCCTGTATAACGAACCTAATGAAAAAAATCAGGTCACTGAAAACTCACAAACCATTTGCGGACTGCAACATTCGGACAGCTCTGAAATGCTATTTTAGATATGTAGAAGCAACCCAGAGAAGCACATAAGTTATCAAAGAAGTAGTCACTTCCAAACTTGTCGGTCCTTTTAGTATAGGCGGAATGACTGATACCATCAGAAAGGTACCCAAGAGCCAAGATAGAATAAAAGCTCCAGCCCTGCACAATTGCAAGCAACATTCAGTACTCAATACAGAACTACAATTGATTCATCTTGAACGAAGTATATACTTCCCCTCTTTTCACTTCTTGTTTTCACGCCATCCAATACATTACTTTGATCAATAATATCTTTAATTATGCATAGCGAAAAGTTCTATTATAAAAATATGCAATTAGATTAATCCAACACCCCGAATCCTTCGTTAAACTTTTCAATAAGTTTATTGATAGAAAATTGGTAAAAAGCATTTTTATGCCTATTATCTATGGTAAGACTCAAATGAGTACGCGCTATTTCTGAACAAGTTCCTGGATAACAAGCCTGAAGATTCTCTTATTGATGCTAGTGAGTAGTGACGATATCGATCGTGACCTTGATACGGAGCTGAAGCTGCTACTAGGATGAATGCGCTAACTATGGATCCCACTTATCTGTAATTTCTTATACATAAGGAATAATAAATTGTACAAGGTTAGTTGGTGAACATCAGAGACATAAATCCTACTCTCAGTATTTGCCAAGGTTCAAGATGTAGAAGCGTGCAACACAATACCAATATAAAGAACAAGAGATAGAGGAACTAACAGAAGAACAGGCACACAAGCAGCCAATGTATAAAATTCGTGAAGCCAAGACACCCAACTTAATTGTACCACATTGACTAAAGCCAACATCAAAAATATACAACCAAACACTGAACCACAAGCACAAACCAAAATCCCAATCCTTAGCACTACACTGTTAACATGAGCCACCATTGGCAATAGCCGGACTCATTGCTCGACCACCCACATCGCCACCACTCGTTATACATGGTAGACAATGAGGTCCTCCACGATATAAGAGAGTCGTAAGCATGAAGATGGCGCGTTGTTCGTGATTACAGGAGTGTAACTTGGATCACTAGGATCCGAATTAACAATGCTTAAGAAGAGGGCTAAGGTGAACAACGAATTTACGTTCACTATGCCATCTACGGCCATTATATGTATGGGTGTTGCTGTGGATCTTGATCTGTTATGTCCTCCATCATGAATGAAGATAGGGACTTTATTTTATACAAAAAAGATGGTGATGGATGTTTTTATGGTTGGTGATGAGTGAGGAAGGAGAAACGTCTACACAGCAGCCTCATATGGCTTGTAAGAAAACAATTCCTTGGTTCTCAAAGGAAGTTCAAAAAGTGCAAACAGTAAGCCCCGTTGCCGGGGAAAGAACCCGGGTCAGCAAGCGTAGCATCTAAAAGAAAAGGAGGAGTATATTTTAACAATTAACACCTACTTCATTCATACGGAAACAGTTGTCACACTGTCCTAATTTCTTCATTAAAAATTTAAATTCATTTGACCAGAATACCTTAACTCTCTTGCTCTGTACTCCACTTGGGTTCCATGAACATCTGTGATGGTACTTAACCCAAACGGAGCATCAGTAGCACATGCACCAGGAACTACATCCCAAGGAACTGATTGGAGGGTAGCTCATATTTGCTGCATTGAGCTGGACTAGACAGTAGAGAAGCTAGACACGAAAATGGACTAAAAATGTGTAAGATTTGGCTGAGATATGCGTGTATTTTACAGTTTCATGAATGACAACACTACTGCTACTTTTAAATGGGAGTGATTTTGGATGGGCGGTCATCTTTCAGTATTACTTCAGGTCATTGAATACTATTAGAACAGCTTAAATAGGTTACCATGTATATAACCAAGTAAAAACTAAAAACTAACAACTCAATGAGTTTCATATGCTTTCTCATGGAAGTTCCTTTCAAAGTAAGGCTAGTCCAGTATACCATTGTCTTGGAAAGGTCTGTGCAGAATCTATGCAAGCTTGCAGAAACATCATATAAGCGCAAAAAAAAAAAAAAAAAAAAAAAAAAAAAAAAGAGAAACAAGGGGAAGATCGGGATGAAGGGGGGTATAGCTTTCAAAGCTAGCAGATCCAAATGAAATGCACAAACAGAAAAGCAATCTGGGGATAAACAAGGATTAGAAGTAACACATATTTCAAAGACAAAGTTGATTGCAAATATGAACAAAGTCATGTTGCTGTTGATTGTGGCACTAGAAAACAATAATTGATACCTGGTGTCTATTTTGATCAGTTCCAGCTATAATATTTGCTTTCTAAACTATATTTTATTTCTTTGCTCAGCTGCCATTCAACTCTTAGCAGTCAAAGCATAGATGAAACCAAAAAAATTATACCAAACTGAAGAATTTTAACACAAAAGGACACATCCTGGATAAATTGCTTAGAAGTGCAAGTTACAATTTGATTTTGAGGTTAAAGAAGAAAAATGAGAGAATAGAAGCATGAGATTGGACAAAATAGTACGTACCCATAAAGAAAAGATCGAATATTGCTTTTCAGCCTGCTGTGAATGAAATATATGGTAGTCACAAGAGAAATGGCGACCTGAAGAGTAGGACCTTCTTCAGTAGGGAAGAGGACAGTTAGGGCTCCAAGCAACAGGAACGCAACAGATGTTATCACAATGAATTTGCTGTCTGACGGAGTCCGAAACCTGTTCATCACTGCCTGTACATAACGGGACTGTGTCACATCCCTCACCTTTTTCTTTATTTGGAGCTTTGGCCTCTTTCTTTCATAGAACTTCTGCATGATTATTTTGTCATGAGCTGCTTCAATTGCATCTGCACTTGGTTTGTGGCCAGCGTATCTTTGTATTAGAAAGTTCCTTGCTGCTTGAATTTCTTCCTCAGAGGCCTCAGGGCTTATACCAAGTCGTTTGTATGGGTCCTTGATATTGATTCTTGGAAAGACATCTACGTAAAAGTATGACATTTCTAAGTGACACGCAGGAACAGAGAATTGAAGTATAATGCCAACTTAACAAAAAAACAAAAAATCTATGAGGAGCTTCTACAAGGTTCTCTCTCTCCATCCTTACATTCCTGATTAGCCCTATAGACACAATTTCGAGAGATATGTCTAGTATATGAGTACTTTTATGGGATCCGTTAACCAGTGCTTTCTCATATAGAATGACTTGCTTTGTGCTCTTTGATATTGTGATGTATAATCTCGTATCAAAAGCTACCTCAATTTTATCGTACTAAACACTAAACAGTCTCTTGTATATGAATCGTAGATCTCATAACATTTATATCTCACAATAAAAAAAAAATAAGTTTCTTAAAAAATAAGTTTTGCAAAAACTAAGTCCAAATAAGTTTTAATAAGTTCAATTCACATCAGTTCGGCAAAAAACCTGAGAAAAGAGAACACACACTTCATTCATTACAGAATATGAAATTTATAAACTCAAGGACTGAAACACTGCATAACAATCACTTGTGACTTTATAGCTTCATATAAATGTAAGGACCTAAGGATCATCACGAAAGCTGAGAGAGAGATCAAATCATTATCAAGTTCATGATGTGTGATTTATGACGATTATTGGAAGTAGTTGAAACCAGAAACATCCTCAAGTACCATAGATAATGATGCAAGTGTTTTATGTGGCAATAATCTGATATTTTAAACATTTTGATTTTTGGACATTGATGGGATCAATAGTTTTCAATGAAGAGAGGTCGAATGGGAATCATAGATTGAAAGTATTATCTGGGAAACTCCTGCCACCTTGCACCTTTCTCAGTATGAGATACGTTAAAAGATATACCCTTACTTAAATGTTGATTCCCCTTCTCAATATTGGGTTTGAATCTGGATGATTTAGACTGAATTGGATTGTGTTCACCCCCTAAGTGAGTGTTTCAAGTACCATTGGTCAATTTTCAGAGGAATGGTAATGTTGAGCTAGATAGGACTTGAGTATTAAGTTTTGGTGGCCCATATGAAGAGAGCCAGCTAAGATATTGTGCAACTGTAGCGTACCACTAAGTTAAAGGGAAAAGTTTATAGCACTGTTGTTAACCAATCTAATTATACGGGTTAGAATGTTGGCATCTAGAAAAAAATCGTATCCAGAAGATGGGTGTAGCACAGATGCATATATGAAGATGGATGTGTGAGAACACCATAAGAAATATTATTCGAAATGAAGATACTCGGAAGATTGGAGTTGCATGCATTGAGGAAAATATAAGGGGGAAGCAGCTACGTTGGTTAGGGCACGAGCCATATTGGCAAAAAAGATGTGCTCATAAGGGAACTATTATGAGAATTAGAAGAAACCAAGAAGATAAAAGATAACTTGGATGGAATTGAGTTAAAAAAGGAAAAGGAAAATGGGTTTTCAGGAACATATAGCAATAGATAGCTATTAAGGGACGACCACGTGGGAGTATTTCTTGGTTCATTCACTCGGCCCCATCTTTTAGGATCAAGATTCAAGGCTTTGACATTGTTCTTATTACGACATAGGTGTCACAGTCACGAACAATACCATTCTAGGTGTGGGCCCCTACATCTTTTGTCCAATCAATCCCCCATGTGATGTCCTTCCCAGTTACTTTTTCTTTTCCCTCATACTTTTCTTCACCTTTCATACTTTTCCTCTCCATCTATTATGCTTTATTCTTGGCCATGGTCAAAAACAACGTGTGTCAATTAACTAGTAATGCAGGGAGTACTTTCTAATAACCACTAACTAAATAAATAAAAGGGCTCAGATTACTAAAGAAAAGTAGGGGAATTGAGGTATCCCAACAAGGACAACATGAGGACTACGCAGATGTATGGGTACATGAGCCACCTCTCGTCTTTCTTGAGGTATCATAAGTATGTTTAACCAGTTCAAAGGCACAAAAGTGCCAACTTACACAGTCAGCCTTGTTAACAATCCAAAAGCAATAAGCCTCAAGCAAGGGCACAACATGGCTATGTTCGCTAGCATAGGTGTCTGTGTTCCTCGTCAGAATCGAACATTTCAACTCTTCATAGCATGTCCCTTCGCACTTTGCCAAATCAAGTAATTAACTATCCATTACTCATCAGAAAGCTCTTAACCCAAGTTTTGAACTCAAAGTAGACTAATCCCCAAATGGTGAGTAAGAAGTCAGATATCTCCTTGCATAGTTGAAACCTAGCATTGATTTCTCTCCGTTGGCTAGTTCCTGCAACTTAACCTCCACAAATCAATTCCACGCCTCGCAAAGCCACCTTCTCACATCCTAAAATACTCAAAAACATTTTCTTTGATCCTCCCTTAAAAGGACCATGGCAGATATATGTACAAGACTTTTCTTCTTCAAAGACCATTTGATCCATATGGTGACATGGCCATTGTGTGGCTTGTAGCACGGGATCCTACTTTGAGTCTCCCAACCAAGCTCACTCCATCTACATTTAGAAGATCTTTAGTAGTTTGACTTATACCTTATCATGGGTCCAATCCTCATTGACCAACATCTAGTACCTCATTTGAGGTTTCGTATGCAAAAGAGCAACTATAACGATTGTTGTACTCCAACAAGGCCTAAAGAAGTTTACATCCATAAGGCGTAACACCTAGGTTAGAGGCAATGAGCTAGTCTAGTTAACAACAAAATTTATTATGGGGATTGTAAGTAGAGCAAAGGTAGGTCATTTGAGTGCAGTGCAATCCAAAGAATATCGTTCTCTGGAATGATATATAAGGGTGCTAATCACAAGTTATTCAACACAAGCCACACAAGATGCCAAAAAAAAAAAAAGGGAATTATCAACCACTCAACCAACTAAAAAGCTCGAACGGGCAAGCATTACCAGATTGGTTATTCATAGCATTACCAGATTGGTTATTCATAGCATCACCAAAAGAAGCATCCATAGCACATCTAATCAAGTGTGTTTGAGGTCGACATAATCTGTTCTTAGGTTGAGCTAAGCAATTTCTGCAAAGTTAAGTTGTATTAGACAAAATCATGCCAGAATGCAATATAATGGAGAATAACATGATAAAAGGTAATACCCTCCAAGTTGAAGAAACCTCCCAGATATTCTAATCTGAGGAAAGCCATGAATTCGGCCATCTAACGCCCTCGACGATCGAGCAGGCAAGTGAATACAATAACCCGAAAGACTACCAGCTAAACCCGAAACAGACATCTTTACCAACAATGTACAACAGCCTGATATCTCAAGACCCACTATCTATCCTCACTTTGATAAACCTCACAGCACTACAAAACCTGCAAAACCAGAGTATAACACCATTTTATTCATTAAGAAACACTACCAAAATTCTGACTCTAGCAGTGGCAACTGGCAAGAAATCCTTTTCTTTTTACTCGGGAAATAAGTTGCAGTTAAAGACCTTCTCTGAGGCATTTCGTCGAGCAACTAAGATGCATTAGCAATGAAAGACCCCAATTAAGATCAATTTGTAAGAATAGCTGATGACCCACCTCAAAACTCGAAAGACAGTGGTCAGTGGTGCAATTTTAGCAACGATTGTAAACGCAATTGTAAGGAGAAAACCAAATTCTCAGCAAAAAAAATAAAAATATAAGACTATAAGAGGAACAAAATTAATGGAAATCATTTAAATTGATGAACCATCATAATAAATAATAATATAGGGTAAAGCAAAGAAAGAGGAGAGAGAAGCGACCTGTAACTATAAATTAGAGCTTTTTATACTACAGATGAAAAACTTGAGAATGATGATAATAAAGATTTGATGTTGTTTCTTCAACTTGTCGCTTTTTTCTGCTAAGTTGCGAGCTCAACTGCACAGTGGATAGGAGGAGACAACCGCATTAAGATAAACAAGAGAGACCCGGTTCTTTTTAGTTGTGTCATTTAGCAACCCAGTTTTAAATTGATACAATGGTGTTTTAGGTACACTTTCCGATACGATCTTAAATGATCAATTTTACTGGTAAAGTGATTTTCTTGGATAAAACGAACGTCATTGATGACTCTTTAAGGACATGAATTTCGAGAAGCCCGTCAAAACGAGTACTAATATGAGAAGATTCTGAGCACGCTTCTCGATGCGATCTTAAACGTTCGATTTCGCCGGCAAAACGGCTTTCTTTGAAAAAACAGACTCCAGCAGTGAGTCAGTGACCCTTTAAAGACACGAATTTCGAGAATCCCATCAAAACGAGTATCAATATGACGACATTTTGGGCACGGTTCGCGATACGATCGTAAACAATCGATTTCACTAGCGGGCCTTGACCCGACGGGGAATTTTGTGGGAAAGGGAGCTCGAACTTTCCATGTCAGGTTGGTTGTTCAAAAGACTGGATTTTGACCCCTTAAGCTTCGCATAAGCGGCTTCTCCCATTAGACTTGTTCATTTTTTTCTCTTTTTCCTTACTTGTTCCGTGGCAAAACTTTTTTTGAAAAAAACGGACGCCAATTACGGTCCTTTAAGGCCACGAATTTCGAGAAGCTCATAAAAACGAGTACCAATACGACGCTATTTTGGGCACGCTTCCCAATGCGATCTTAAACGACTGATTTCATCGGCAAAACAACTTTTTTTTGAAAAAACGGACGCCACCTACGATCCTTTAAGGGTACGAATTTCGAGAAGCCCATCAAAACGAGTATCAATATAATAGTAATTAGTCAATGTTGATAGTGGAGGAGAGATGGAGATTTTTTATATTCTTTTTAAAGATTATGGGTAATTAAGTTAACGTGGCAAAGTCGTAAATAGTGGCAAACGGTGACTTAACGTCCGCTAAAAAATGACATATGGTGAATGTTTTTGGAAACTGAGGGTATATGGTGAATATCTGAAATATTAGAAGTATATGGTGAATTTTCCAATTCGTCAAGAATATATGATTAAAAAGCCATAAATTAAATGACCTTTTTGGTTTGTAAATGCAGTGTTCGCTGTTGGGGGTCATGCGGGTGGGCTGCTGGGTAGCAGGAGGGATTGGACCGGCTGTAGGTGGGCTGTCATTAGGTGGGGACGGGCTAGGCAATGGAATGAATGTTGGACTGGGATGGCGTGGCTGGGCCAGCGTGTGAGGTGGAGCAACAAGCACAGGTGAAGTTTGGGCCGTGTGCTGGTTAGAAACTTAGAAGGAGAAAGGGGGAGGCTGATTCACGGATTGGGCTTATGTTTGTGGGAGTGGGCTGGACTAATTGGAGGAAGTCATGAACTTGCGTGTGTTATTTTGCTCAAACCCTACTCCGTAATTGTTAAAGGAAAGGAGGCAGCAAATTGCAAATTGCAAAAATTTCATAAAACTACGTTCTATAGTTAATTTTTTTTCAAAAAAATTAGCTTTTAAAATTTTTCTTTCGTTTCTTCCCTCATTTCTCGCTACTATGACGATTCTCATTTATCGATTAGTATTAAATATAAACATAATATAATAGTATATTGTGTTAAGATTTAGAATATAGGAAAACTCATCAACTGATTTCACTAAACGGTAGAGAATATTTATAGTACACTAGATATTTATAGTACACCTATGAGCAAAATGAGCGAATGAGCAAATGAGCAAAATGAACAAATGAGCAAATGAGCAAACATTTCTACTCATTTAAGAAAATGAGCACACACTTTTATTACAAAATGAGCAAATGAGTAAATGAGCAAATGCCAATATGAGAAAATTTGGTATCAAATGAGCACCTGAAGTTCTAATTTATTACAAAAATACCCCTGGGTTTACCATGAGTGAACTCTTCACTAAAAGGTAGAGAATATATATACAAGCTAATATTTGAAAACCATACTGAACTAAAGTTCCTAACAACGTTGCAGTCAGCAGATAAAAATACAAACTAAACTAACTAAACTAAACTTATTATTAACATAATATTTCAATACATTAAAAGAAATTTGTTATATAGGGTAGTTTCTTGAAAGAAAAAAAATTTACTTAAAAGATTACAAAAGAGAATTTTCGAAATTTTTCTTAGAGAAACAAACAGAAACTCTCACCAACAGCCTCTCCTTGGAAGCTCTGAAAAAAAAAATGGAGAAAAGAAAGTTGATGAAACTGAAAGGGAGTGAAAACATAAGAAGTCGTCTTCTTCTGTCAACACTTTCATCAACTCCCATTCTTATCGACGATATTCGATCAACTGACATCAATCCTGGTCTTCGTTCTTACGAAGTCTCTCTTCTTCGTCTCATCGAAAAACTATGCGATGATTGCTCTGTTATCATCAATGAAACTGGTTTGTTTCAACTTTCCTTTTATTTTTATTTTTTTTTATTTGTTTGATTTTATTTCTTATGTATGATCGATTGATTGATGCAGGTACCAAGTTGAAGTACAAACCAGGGATTGTGATGGGTGGCAAATTTCTGGAGCATGATTGTGGGTTGAGTCGTTCAATTGGCTACTTCTTGGAAGTTCTTATTGTTCTGGGTTTGTTTGCCAAGAATTCCCTTCAAATTACTCTTAAAGGTACTTTTTTTTTGTTTCACTTTTGTTCTTTTGGACTGAACTGTGGTGAACTGAACTGAACTGAATAAAAACTGCGAGAGGAAACTAACTGAACTGAACTGAAAATAAGTCGAAAAGAACATAGCATAAATAATTGTAGAAAATACAAGTGTTTTCATGTGAAGGTTGCTTTTAATTGACATAAGTTATGTTCCCATCAGGTATAACGAATGATTCAAAAGACCCATCTGTTGATACATTCCAGTTAACTACCTTGAACATTTTAAAACGGTTTGGAGTATCTTCAGAAGGACTGGCGTTGAAAATTGAGATCCGTGGGGTACCTCCTATGGGTGGTGGACAAGTAGTTTTGTCAATACCAATTTTGCACACTAGTTTAACAGTAAGTACTGCTTAGCATTTGTTATCTATCAAGTAGGTGTATGTATCTATTTGTTATCCATGTAATTCGAGCTGTCAAAAAATAACATGATGTGAGAACCCGACCTGAAACTGTAATGACCTGTAACTGACTTGCACCTGAAATTGACAGCTCTACATGTCATGTATGTTATCTAATGTTTGTTCATCTCATATACGTGATTCAGGCAGTGAATTGGATTGACGAGGGAATGGTAAAGCGTATTAGAGGGGTGTCATTTTCTACTCGTCTAAGTCAGAAGCAATTATATGTTCTGCTCGTGGTATTTTCAATAATTTTCTTCCGGATGTCTCCATTTCCATTGATCGAAAGGCTGGTGCACAAGCTGGAAAGTAAGTTACAATCTTCTATGCTTGTAATTTCTCCTTTAATCCTGAACAACTTATTTAATTGTCTAATGCATAATACTAAAGACATCATTGAGGCTCATGGATTTGATGTGTAAGTATGTTTTCCTTCCAAGCGCTACTACTAGTTTCACTATGCATGATGACAAAAACAGTTAGAGAGACTTAATTTTTTTTAATAAATTTGTCAATTTACATTATCTAATCTTCTCCTTGAATTGTATACAACCAAACTATGTTGCAAGTAAAAAGAAACAAATGAAGTAGTAATAGTTTAGCTATAATTAGATGAACCAACAAAATATAAACTGACCAATAAGAACTAAAAACTACAAACCAAATTTTACTAATAATTATCTTTGCTTTCTTAGGGGGACAATGTGCTTTAGCGAGTGGGCCAATAACTCGTATGACCAAGGAGCTACTAGTAATATTTATCGGAATATTGTACGAGATCATATAATTTGCAATGCCTTCCTACCATGATCAAGATGGTCAAGAAGAATTGTTATAAATTATTAATCAAACATAAACACGATTGGTCGATTGAGATTTAATAATTAAAAACATTATATGAGATTATGAAAAATTGCTTAAACCTTGTTTTTTAGTAGGAAAAATAACACTCCAAATTCAATATTTATCCACCACATGACCTGATAGTGACGAAGTGCAATAGTGACAAAAACACATCGTTATATGATAGTCTTTACACATCACATAACCTGATACTTGATAGTGACAAAAACAGACACCATTATATGATAGTGTGCAATAGTGACAAAAACACACACCATTATATGATAGTGCGATTAGATATGATGGAGTAATCATTCGTGTTGAAACCAGCAAACCTTCCAAAGACTTGCAACCCACCCGGAATTTACATTTTTACCCCGGATAGTGGATTAGCAATCCACTATCCAATAGTGATTTATCATTCCTCCAAAAGTTATCTCTCATGCTACACGTTCACTTAAAGAGTTGTGCTAATGCTGATTTGACATTTCTCATACTTTATCTCTCATACTTCTTCGAAGAAAGAGGAGAAACTTGAGAATAGACGATCATTTGGTTAACAAATAATAAAACTTGAAATACAAGTAAAAACAAAAGGAGGAAAATTCTACATTGTGGCCTCCTACTTTCAATTTTTCTATTTGGTGGCCGGTCAGAAAAAGATTTATACCCAGTGACATCCTACTTTAAACAATTATACTTAGTGATGCTAATCCACTTAAAACTTGACTAACCTTCCAATAAAAAGTGAATTATTAACCCACGCTCTAAGTTAATTATCCTAACACAATAAAAACCATCCCCGTCCTCATTAAAAATCTAGCAGCAGGAATCTCCTAAACCAAGCTTTTCGTCCAGCCATCTTCTGTAAGAGGGGCTCAGAGATGAACGACCATTACAATGCTCAGCAAGATTATTTCCTACACAATACCATTACTATTTCATAACCAAGCTCATGTCACCACAAGGAAACACATTAAGCATCATTAACGTATTAAAACTTCCATTCATGGCCATTTGAACTATGCTAGAGATAGCATTATGTTCATAATACGCAGGCCCGGCTAAGGCCCTGTGCAGGGTGAGCAACTGCACAGGACCCCCAAAATATAAGGGCCCAATTTATTTTATCCACCCAAAGTTTTTTTTTTAAAAATTAATATCTCGTAACTCCCTCTCCTCACGCGTTGATCAGAACAATTCCTCCTCCTCCAATTTCCAAAACAGCAAACCTAAACCCCATTAATTTCGAGTGACTCCTCGTAATCTCTGTCAATCCTCCTCTCTTCCTATTCAACAATTCTCCAGTCTCCATACACCAAAACGTTTCAATTCTCTTGTTCTTCATTATAGTTATAATCCCAAATTCCAAAGAGAAAAAAAGTCATTTATGACTTGAGTTTAGTTGATGTTTCATTCTTCAGTCTGATCTTCAATTATTCACCTATGTACAACCTTCTTTCTCAAAACTTTCACATTTATATCTTCAACAACTCTACAAAATTTGCTAATGTAATAATGTTCTATGTTTTTTTTTTTGTTTCTCCTACAGTCCTACTAGTACTTAAAGGTAATTTCTTATGTAGTTAATTTTTGTTTTGATAACTCGAAATTCTGGCAATTATATCATATTCGATTTTCATTTATTAATTGCTGATTTTATATTTTATTTATGATTTCTTGTTTTTTTAGGTGAAGCTACTAGTTTGATTGGTTTTACAATTTCTGATTTTTGAGAATTGCGCAAGTCTGTTGATTCTAATCTGCTAGAAAGGGTGGTTTCCTTGATAACTCATATTTATTGCTTTTCTTAATCACAATAAATTATGTTTTCCTTCCTAATTGTTCCATAACTTATTGAGTAATGTTAACAAAACTGGAAAACATAATTATGGATATGAAAAAACTCAAAGAGAAAAGAAAAAGAATTGAAGAATTTTTGGAGAAAGTGGTTATGAAGAATTGGTTGATGGTTCTTTTTTCAAATAACGCTAGAAGTTTGTTTGAAGAAAGTAACTTTTATTAATTGTTTTAGATTTTACTTTTGATTGTTATATAACAATGATCTGCTTTTTATGTTTTAGGGCCCCGTAATTTAAGTTAGCATATGGCCTCTAAATTGTACAAGACGGCCCTGATAATACGTAGAAGCCTTTAAACCACATTACCTTTAAGTTTCTACCCTCTTCTACCAAAAAAGAAGCCGCCATTAATCCATCTTGATTACCTTTAATTTCTATTAAAGAAAACACTCCCAATATTATGCATTAGGCTCGCAAGACCCAACTACCAGTAAGCAATTAGTTGTACCACAAACATTGTTCTCTAGAAAGCAGAGTATTTCTTACAAGTTCCATCTTATTACCAAACTAAATTGAATGAACTTCATCACTGAAGGAGATGTATAATAGCACTAGTTGCAATAGAGGTCGTGGAAACTGTAAGAGCACTCGTTAAGGTCACTAAGTATAATTGTTTAAAGTAGGATGTCACTTGGTATAATTTTTTTTTTGGCCCGCCATCAAATAGAAAAATGGAAAGTATGAGATCACCGTTGAAAGTTAATCTAGAAAAATCTAGATTTATAATGTATTTTAAAGTTATTCTAGAAATATCTTGTAAAATATCTTATAATATGTGATGATTTAGAAAACTCTAGACATAAGAGATAAAAAAATCTCTTAGATGAGTATAGAAAATTCTAGAATTAGGTATGTAACTATTATAAATAGGAACCAAGTGCTTGTGTTTAATGTAGAAACATAAATGTTCTATCAAGATTATGGGTAGCTAAGTCCTAAGAACCTGAGTTTTCGCTAGATCAAGTAAGAGTGAGACACACGAGTTATAATATGTAATTGCTTAAAGGAAAGGAGACAGCAAATTGCTAATGAAAAAATTCATAAAACTACTTTTTATACTCAACTTTTTTTGAACAAAAAAATATTTTAAAAATTCTCTCTCAAAAAACTACATTATGTAACAAATTTCTTTCAATATACTACCATTTTAACATATATGAGATTAAATCACAATAATTGAATCACCAATTAATTGCAATAGTGACAAAAACACACCATTATATGATAGTGCAATTAAACTATGATTGACTAATCATTCGTGTCGCAACCATCAAACCTTCCAAAGACTTGCAAAAGTTATCCCTCATGCTACACCTTCACCTAAAGAGCGGTACTAATGCTGATTTGACATTTTGCGATATTCTTCGACGAATTGATACAAGGCAGGAAAGACATCAAATTTGGCTATCTAGATAGTGTATTACTCAACAGTGTAAGAATATAGTTAACTCTGTGTCTGGAATATCAAATGTGCAACCTGTTATAGTCTCATATAAAAATATATATCTGCAAAAAAAACCCAAAGAGTAAAACTTTAAAGAAAGAATATAATTAACTTGGGGGCTGGTTAATAATTCACCTTTAATTGCAAGAATCGTACACAGCACATATATACCATCAAAAAAGCCTCGAAAAGACGGGTACAAGTTCGTTGGAAGCAACAACGGGAAGCTCCTAAAAACAAATTTGCATCAGTTTCCAGATAAGGAGAAATAGATGGGAATTTCTTCATAAAAATGGAAAGATTAATACCTTATCAACATTTTCAGGTTCAAAATCATTATTGATACAGTCCAAGTAAGAATCAGCCATCCAAAATGTACTTGACTCAGGCGTAATACGCCTGAGAAAAAAATAGGCATAATGATATTTGATATCAATTTCAAGTACATTAAAGAGCGAAAATTTAGATGATTTGATAAATAATCACTTGCCTCATCAATTAAAAGAATGGGGCATCATCTGCCTTCCCGAACTTATATTTGGTATTCACCAAAAGCAAACCGTTTTTTCTGCCACATCCTACGATCATCATGAACTTGTAAGAATCAGCAATAATAAAATAGTTCAAATCATTGGGTTCAATGGAAAAAGGTCTCAGAAAGACAATCTTTGATTTTTCCCAAGCCTATACATATATAGGCATAAATTTCAGGAGAGTAAATAAAGTAACTAGTACTCTCAGGTTGGTAAGCAAACCATCTGGCAGAGCATTGCCACAATAATTTCGGATATAATTTCGGATACCCTTCTTGTAGACCATCCACAATGAAAACTCAGTGCTTCCAGTAACAAATCCCCACACTATAATCATTCATTTATGAATAATCATCAACATTCCGTATCAGGAATGGTTAACTAGAATAATATCAAACAACCAACACTCTTTACTTCACCATACACTACGCATCTATAATCTGTACAAAGAGTCCAACACTCTCAAAAGCCGAGATAAATTGAGTGAATCACATACATAATTAACTTACCAACAAATTCAATAGGGAAAACGGCACAATTTCTGACTATTCACATTCTGATCTGGAGCTGACAAAACTGCATTTGGAGTAATCTCACGAGTTTGGTCAAACCACCATAAGCTCAATTTATTCAATACCTTAAACAAGGATATAAAGCCTCATACTAAACCGGCAAACCACAAATCAACAACAAATTATCGATGTCATACCTGTCCTCTGAATGGAATTAAACGCAGAACTATGTCAAAAGTGTTAGGAAATCGGTGTTGTAGTTTGATTAATGCGGAACAGAAAATCAATGAAATAATGAAGGTGAGAAAACTATAAAGATGAACAAACAAATAACACAAGGATTTACGTGATCAGAGAATAATACAAGGAGTCCTAAATCTAGAGGCTAAAAGTGTTTCATAAGTTGTGTTAATAATAATGAACACTAAGAGCCCTTTTATAATCATAAGGAACCCGTACAAACCCTAAAAGATAACCTAAAAATGAAAAATATCGGAAAAACGCGTTCAGCTCCCAAAATCGCGCACCGCCCGATTGGGCCGAGCCAAATCCGCCCGATCGGGCCCGGGACAAAACTGCTTCGTCAGTTTTTCGTAAAACAGTCATAACATTCTCGTTTCTCATCGGAATTGGGCATATGACCTATCGTTGGAAAGCTCTTTGAACAAGCTATCGCCTCCAATTTGAATCACATCAAAATTAGCCTTATGCCATTCACAAGATTTCAAGTCATATTTAACAATCTCCACCTTGACTTGAAACCGAACAAACAAGGTAACTCCACCTTAAACCAAAAACGATGCTCAACCAAACACCATAGAACCTCCACCTTAAACAAAATTCCATAAACCTACCCATTGTAGGCAATCCAGAACGGACATCTTCTATAACTTGTGTACCGATGCGTCTTCGAACACAAAATCCGTATACAAAACCATCACATGGCCTAGATCGAGAGTATAAAGTCACCAACGCTAGCATGCTTCATCAAATTGACCAAACTCTCTTCAAACACTTCTTCATCTCAACAACAAACTCAAAAGCAATTCTAGAAACTGAATGACAACATAATTTCTAAATTGCAATAGTACTTAATAACACAAAAGTACCAAATTTGAGATAAGAAATAGCATAACTAGAACAAAATCTAATGCATAACCAAGATTGTTACTTTATTACACAATCTATCATAGACTCCAAAAAAAAAATCCACACGGTTTCTCGTTTTACCAAGAGATCTCAAAAGGGCACCAAACATAAAGAGATCGTAGAAACCGCAGCCCCAAATCTTGTAACCCTAAAGTGCAAGATCATCATCAGAAACAGCGTTGGCAATATTTGCAGATTGATCCTCATTGACCTTTCTCCATTTTCTTCTTTAATTTCCAACACTCAGATTTAATATGACCCTTCACATGACAATAGTTACAGATTTTGCCAGAATTCTTTCCACCATGAGCAACCAAAGCATTTGTGTGAGCAGAATTATTAGATTTATTAACCAATTTATTGTCAATTAAATCTCTCTGAGTTAAGGCCTCCTTAACATCCTGCAAACTCAAATCATCTTTACCATATAATAAGGTATCTCGAAAGTGCTCATACGAAGGTGGTAAAGAACACAACAACCTAATAGCCATATCCTCATCATCGATCTCAACATCGATGTTTTGCAAATCCATAATTATAGAGAAGAATTCATCTAAATGAGAATCAAGCGGTTTACCTTCTACTAGACGAAGATCATGAAGTCTAGATTTTAGTAGTAGACGGTTGGTCACAGACTTTGTCATATAGTGACTCCAACTTCAACCACAAACCCGCAGCAGTGTCTCTTTGGCAACCTCTCTCAAAACTTCATTAGAAAGACTTAAATGAATCGCTGAGAGTGCCTTCAAATCTATCTCCTCCCACTTCTCATCGTCATACCCGAAGGCTTTTTGGATGCACCTTCTAGAGCCTTGTGACAACCACTTTGAACCAGGATGGCTTTCATCTTTAATTGCCATAGGCCAAAATTTACTTGCCTATCAAATTTCTCAATATCGAATTTCATTGACATAATAAAAAAAATCAAACTTTTTCTATAAACACCTAAGATCATCTTAAACAACCAAGCTCTTGATACCAATTTGTTAGGAAATCGGTGTTGTAGTTTGATTAATGCGGAACAGAAAATCAATGAAATAATGAAGGTGAGAAAACTATAAAGATGAACAAACAAAAACACAAGGATTTACGTGGTTCAGTCAAATTTGACCTACATCCACAGGTGGGGATTAGAGCTTCTTCACTATAATGGAGAAAATCAGAGAGAATAATACAAGGAGTCCTAAATCTAGAGGCTAAAAGTGTTTCATAAGTTGTGTTAATAATAATGAACACTAAGAGCCCTTTTATAATCATAAGGAACCCGTACAAACCCTAAAAGATAACCTAAAACGAAAAATATCGGAAAAAACGCGTTCAGCGCCCAAAATCGCGCACCGCCGATTGGGTCGGGCCAAATCCGCCCGATCGGGCCCGGGACAAAACTGCTTCGTCAGTTTTTCGTAAAACAGTCATAACTTTCTCGTTTCTCAACGAAATTGGGCATATGACCTATCGTTGGAAAGCGCTTTGAACAAGCTATCGCCTCCAATTTGAATCACATCAAAATCATTTGTAGATTGAGAGATATGTGCATTCAAAGTTAGCCTTATGCCATTCACAAGATTTCAAGTCATATTTAACAAAAAGCACAGAGTCTATCTGTAGTGACCAAAACAAGAAATCTTCCTACATCATATGTGTCTCGGACCTGCAAATTAATTATCTTGTCAGCAATTTATAAGCGACGACAAAGTTTCTATGTTTATAACCATTTTCTGGTTGTGTTCATGTGACATTCAAAGGCAATTTTCTCGGAAGATATAAGTGTTAATGAGTTGTTTGAGTGTTAGCATGAAAGAGGACCAAGTATTTAAAACCCTTGTACTTAATAACTTTAATAGATACATAAGGTACGAGTTTTGTGAAGGGTCTAATACCTATATGCTCCAATAGAAGCATACCATCTTTCGTCTTAAAGCGAAGATGGTTTTGTAACTTTACCAAGAATTTACTTTCCTAAGCTTTTTAGTTTCCCTATATATAACCATTACAACTTAAAGAAGCTTATGATGGAAATCAGCATAAGGAAATATATATACTGTCTAACAACAAGCTAAGAACACAACCAAAACATATCATTAAGATTAAGTCCTATCCATAAGACCAATCTTACACAGCATATTTCCAACTTGTTCAAGACTTACTAGTTACTATTATTCTTGCTAGCACTCGCCTTCTTTTGGATCAGTAGAATCAAACTCTTGCTTAGCTAAAATTATTCAAGAATACGAGTTATCATGGCAAGAATGCCACTTCATTATACAAAACAATACACGGTGCAAAGAAACACTGTGACGGAGAAAAGGGCTGCCGTGTTTAGTGCACAAAAATGTCAAACTATGCACATTTTAAAACTGCATGCAGCAATTCCACCTAATAAACAACATTGAGAAACCTTATCACCAAATGCTTATCTGAAGATTACCAAAGCATGAACGACCAAATCTCTACTTGTCAAAAAGGATTTTAGAAACACTCATTGCCCACATGCCCCCTCTCTAAACAGCTCATGAATTGCCTACAGCAGTCTTCGAACTATCAATCTTCAACAACCAATTTAGCAATACAACAATAGCAACCAGCCGTCTGTGATTTGTCTAATTACCAAACAGAAGGTCATCAGGAAGGTTAATTGACCTGAAGAATACTAACATTTTGCAAACAAAAACAAATTCATTCAATCCATAAGTAATGACATAAGCATCCGACAACCAATTTTGTCATCAATTTCAAAACCAATGTCCCTCCCACCCACGAGCCACAAGACTATACACCAAACACCAAAACTCACCCCAAGGCCCAAGCTGTAAATTCTACTCGCAAGCACCTCTAAAGATGAATGAAGATTAAAGACATTCCAAACAATAAACATTGAAAACTACATCCTATTTCCAATCCCAGAAATATCATCCAAGTCTTTATATGAAAGTTACCTTGCCTTGGTGTGAGCGCTTAAGAAAAGAAAGCTTGCGATCAAAGCCTGGACTCCTTTCGATTGCCTGCAAGACCAGATTGTGATGGAATACCTCTCCTAAGAAAATAGTGGATTGCCTCATAGAGGCCAAGAAAGAGAGATTTTCCAGAGGTAGATGACATGAAGTCTTGTTTGTTGTATCCCAGAATACCCATGAACAACTGAAGTCTTCCCGACAACATTAGCTTGTCTCCCCAAGGAAGAGATTCGACTTCAATATGAAACTGCATTGAAATATTGAAAGTTTTCACCTAATGTCCAACAAGCACCCAGATAACAACTTCCGTTGCAAATTTCTCATAAGCCACAACAGTCAAACGATCATTGCCAGCTATCAGAAGCATTGAGAGTTTCACTTTCTCCAAGAGGCCAACTTCCGTGGGCAGATGGATCTCCTCATACCTCCCATACTGTCCGTGTGCTTCCAATTTCAAAGCTAACACAGACTTTTTAACCATTCCTTAAACCACCTTCTAAGTTACTCACCCGATACATCATCTTGTTATGAGGGACACTGGCATTGACATTCCATCAGTCACTCCATACAGGGCCGTATTTGGGCATGGGCGAGAGGGGCAGATGCCCAGGGCCCAAAACACATCACCCAAATAAGTAAAGGTAAAAGAGAATAAAAGGAAAAATAGAAAAAAAATGGAAAAGAAAAGATCACTGCAAAACTGCAAATGCTGCCGACAATTAAGCTTATTGCGAATTAAGTTTCTTATTCAATTCTCCCATTTGTTTTCCAATTCAACTATTTATTAGGCCCGGGCTATGCCTCGGGTAAGAAAAAATTTCATTTATTAATATAATACTTTATGATAATAACACTAAATACAACTTAGTCTAATGGTTAAGACTTTAGTATATGTACTTAGGTCTTAAGATCAAATACAGTTTCTTGTTTATGCACGCTTTTTAATATATTTGTATAGATGTCAAACGCTCAAAATTTTTGGGTAATTTCTCTCTTTTCTTTGCAATTTTTGTTCTTTATTTGATTTTTTTAGGTTTTGCAAATTCTGAATTTTATTACTTTATTTTTCGACCAAGAATTATTATAATTATTTGAGAATTTGAATGACACACTGTATTTTTTGATAGTAACTAAGTATTATACATTAAATCAATTTAATTTTTTTGAAAACTTGAATAAGTTTTGTGAAATCAGATTGTTGTTGATTAATTTTAATGAACGACTGAGCTCGAAAATAAATTGGGACATATAAGTAGACAAATTAGGCTATGAAAATATATTTTTATTTTTATGTCATGTTGTAGACCTTAAAGGTTGTTAATGCATATAAATTTCAATCTTTCTTTAGTTTTTAGTGTTATACTCCCACTTTTATTTTCATTTAATATAAAATTTTGATATTTGTATATTGTAGAACTGCATAGTGAATCAGAGTAATAAAATGATAAATTTAATTTTACCCCTATTGTTTTTTGTTCTAAATAAGCTTAGATTAGTTTATAATATTTTATTAAAAATAGTGCAAAACAAATTAATTAAAAAGAACATACCTTCATCCATAATTTTTTTTTTATAAATTTTTGATATTATCTAATATAAATTTCAATTATTTTTTATGACTTTATTTCGGTCCAGGTTAAATTTTTCCGTCTTTGGTCCTTCTCCGATGGATGGTTGCAACTTTTTTTTGGTTTTGCAAAATTGAATTTTATTTGTTATTTCTTTATTAATCATTTAATTGTGCATCTTTTCGATTTTTTTTTTTGGGTTTTCTGTTTGACATATTAAATGATCAAACTTTATTTGTAATTTCTTTATTAATCATTCAATTGTGTATCTTTTTGATTTTTTTTTTTTGAGTTTTTTGATTGACATATGATCAAGTACTTACATCCTTATTTTAACGTCTCTTTCAAAAATTTCGGACCAAAAAATTGTTTATTTTTCGGTCTAGACCGAAAAATAAAACATTCAAAAAACTTGGACTTAATTAGGGACCTAATATGTAGGCTCGCCCTTGTGCCTCCAAAATCTCAGAAACGGGGCTGACTCCATATCCTACTGTGAACATCATAAACCACTGTAAACCAACTAGTAATGTAATGTGAATGTCTATTTCCGTCAGTAGTCTCTTTCGTTAGTGAGGTTGCATATACAAATTTGTAAAGGCCATTCAAGCACAGACATGCAGCGAAACTATGGATGGTTATAGAAGCAGGGATCACCACAACTCGGCTTTTTCGGACGGCGGGGTTCCACAGAAGAACCTTATTTAGAGGGTGTTTGCTACGGAAAACGTAAACGGAATGGAAAGGATTTGGATAAAGAGGGGAAATAGAAATAATAACCGTTACCTTTAATTGTTGTTTGGAATCTAAGTGGAATGGATACAATTGAGAGGATTATGATTGAGAAAGGAAACGTGATTTGTTTCCACTAGTTTGATAAGGGTAACAAATGGGGGGATTATGTTTCCCCTTGGAACCAGTATTTGTTACTTAACACTCATACCAAACAATTAGAAATGAAAACACTCATTTGAATCCGTTTCCTACATCAAAATTTTCCATACCGAACACCCTCTTAGATCCGTAAGTGGGTTTGTTTCACGAAGCACGAAAAGACCTCCACCATAAAGATCCAATATCTCCCATCCCGTGGGAATTGAGACCTCCACCCTTCCACCACCACCGTCCAGATCGACATTAATGACAGCCTTTTGATGTTCATAGAAATAGTGAGCCACAATCTCATTCGGAATGATGAATAATGATTGTTCCGCATCAAATATACTCCTCAAGGCACTGTTAAGCGCTTCAAAGCTCGTCTTGTGGCCAAAGGTTTCCATCAACGTCTTGGTCTTGATTTCTCTGAAACTTTAAGTCCCGTCATCAAGCCAACCACTGTTCGTGTTACTCTCTCAATTGTTGTGACAAAAGGGTTGGTCTCTTCGCCAACTTGATATTAATAATGCCTTCTTGCAAGGTACCCTTCATGATGATGTTTTTATGGCACAACCTTCTGGTTTCATTGATAAAGATAAACCAACTCATGTCTGCAAACTTCGGAAAGCGCTCTACGGCTTAAAACAAGCCCCTCGGGCCTGGTATAATGAACTTCATACCTTCCTATGTTATTAATGAAAAGTATTCAAAACTAAGGATTATCAAAGAGAATTTGCAAAAAAAAAAAAAAAGTGTGCCTTCATATGTTAACTTTTCTAATCCCAAACATAGAATATCTTGAGAAAGTAATTGAATTACACAAGTTATATATTCAAGAAAGCATTGTAGAAACAAAACATGAACTTCATTCCATTAGTATTGGTTGTAAATTATTCCTTAGGAAAAGGCCAAAAGGTATTGTAATATTTGATTGATGCGAAACAAATCAATGAAATAATAAGGATAATAAAAGCAATAAAGAAATTAAACAGAAAGAACACACATATTTACGTGGTTCGGTCAAAATAGACCTACGTCCACAGGTGGGAGATTCGAGCTTCTTCACTATAATGGAGAAAAAACAGGGATAATAATTACAAAGAGTCCGGAAACACTAGAGGCTAAAATTGTGTGTGTCAAATAATAACCACCAAGGGATCCCATTATAACATAATGAATCCTAACAAAACCCTATACTCTGCACAAAACCTTGAAAGAAATCGCGTATCCTGTGTCAAAATCTCCGTTCATTTTCTTCAAACCATCTCACGTCTCGGACGCGATCGAACGTTGTTCGTCCGGTCGTAATTCGCTAAGGGAGCCCGATCGGGCGTGCTCGTCCGATATACTCAGACGCTTTGCTTTCATGAACTGCTGAAGCGAGCGACCCAATCCGGTTGGGCGAGGATACCCGACCAGACCCAGTCAGGTCAGGCGAGGTTATCCGACCAGACTAGGCGAGTCGATGAAAACGACTTTTGACCGGATTCAAGGCATTAACTAACACCTTACATATTCAAAATTAAAATAAATAGGCCATAAGGTCAATTATTTCTTACATTTTCAAAATGAAGGATATATATCCCTTGGATTTATTCAATTTCTGTTTTCTACCAACCAAAGCAAGGTATCGTTGTGTTGAACTAATCAGAAAAATAGTAAGTTTGCATGAGTCATTTCAAGTTCAATATTTTTTTTTCCGTCAAAAAAAAAAAAAAGTTCAATATTTTTTTTGTTTTTTTGTTTTTTTGTTAAACAAGTTCGTTGTTTAACTAACCTGATTTGGTCACAAACTTACAAATCCATCTTACTAGCTCGGTTGACAGTTTGCTATGAAGTAGATATTTAAAAATATTTTATGATTTTTTTATCTTACTCACTTACAAGAAATTTTAGTAAAATTTTAAAAACTCTGACCATGTTTAGTGATTATAATTTATGAAAAAATTATAGTCTTGTAAGATATTTGATTCATCTCGATATGTAAATTTTTGAATATTTAGTGGGTACAAATTATCATTTTCTTAAGAAGGAAAAAAAAAAACAATTTCCACATTTTATATAAAAAAATGATTCAATTATCCAAATTCAAGTGGGTTTAAATGGCCCACACCTTTGAGAGTAGCTCCATCCTTATCGATATGTAGTTCTATAATAACAACTTTTCAAAAAATTTACTAATACCTACATACCTACTTACAGATATTAACGATTAAATATGTATTCCCTCTGTTTTTGAAAGTTTTTCCTACTTTGATCAATTTGCTCTCACAAAACCTCTCAACAAAAACTTGCTCTCACAAAAAGATTTCAAATAAAAATAACAAAAGAAAACGAAGGGTAGACATAACACAAAGGAAGTGTGGCTGGACTCTTGAGGAATTTAATTTCAAAACAGTAAAAGGGAATTGTTAAACATCGCCCTGAAATTACTTACAATCGCCCCCAAATTTTTTTATAAACAATTTTACCCTTTTCTCTTTTCCACAACCCCCACCACCACCACCTACCTCCCCATCGCCCTTTCACCCTCTACACCACCCACCACCCCCACCACCTACCTTCCCAGTTCCCACTGCCGTTTCACACTCTCCTTTTTCCTCACCACCACCTCCTACCTTCCCACTGCCATCTCCACCGCCATCACCTACCTCCCGCGACATCATCCTCCACCGCTATCACCTATCTCACGCAATGTCCACCACCGCAGCCACCCACGCAAAAAGCTTAAAATTTTTTCACATCGCGAACGTCCGGCTCGGACGTTCTCCCCATGGGCAAAATGTCCTGGCCGGACGTTCGTACCATGGGGGGAACGTCCTGGACGGACGTTCGCGATGTAAAAAAATTCAAGCTTTTTACATGGAGGTGGTGGTGGTTACAGGAAGGGTGACGCGAAGGTGGTGGTGGTTGTGGTTGTGTGCGATGAAGGAAGTGGAGGTGAGGGTGGTAGAGTAAGGTGGGTGGGTGGTGGTACGCATATGGTGTTGAAGAAGGAGAGAGAGAGGGGTAATTTCAATGGAGGTAAGGGTGGTGGAGTGAGGTGGGTGGGTGGTGGTGGCAGCCAGCAGGAGGTGAGTGGTGGTGGTGATTTAAGAATAAAAAAGAGAAAGGTTATAAATGTAATTTCAAATTTTTTTGGACGAGTTTAAGTAATATTGGAGCGATGTATAGAAGTTCAGTTCTAAAAACATGTGATACATTATTGATATATGTCCATGAAAAGTTGTTGATAAGAATTAAGAAATAAGAATACTACAAATAACCAAGCAAGTGAGAAATAGGGCCTTGACTGTTTTACAACTGCTGAGAATAGCTATTACTTGTAACTTATGAGTTATGAGCTACTATATTTGTAGTGCCATCATTCTGTTAAGACCAAGGAAAAAAATGCTCATCATGAAATTACCAACTTTGGTAGTTTTCTTCCGAGCATGAGCAAAGAAACCAGGAACACGAACACACAAACACACACACACACTCTTTCTTGCTGCATGCCATTTTTCACCATTTACTGCAAATTTTTATCTTCCACTGAACAAGTTCACAAGCTTTTTCTTTTTATTTTTTTCCTCAAAAAATACAAGGTATTTAAAGGAGCAAAGCATGCCATACTTGTTGCTTAATGCTTAGCTGTACTGTCAACGACTACACCACCATACATACCAATACATACATCTAATCATCCAAAGAAGTGGGGGCAAGGCAACCCATATATACCCAGAAAGGTATCACATGTAACAAAAGGACAATTTTGCATTGAGAGTACTGACCAGCTACAAAACAACCATATCATACAGTATACTATGTCTCATCTGAAGCCATGCATTAATATTAAGTATAGAGTTAATAGTACTTCTTTCGTAATGTATTTAGCTACCTTATCAGTTTTCACGTACTAGTCCAATACACGCTGGTCGTTAAATTTCAGTTTAGTTCTATACGTATTTGCGGACATTTTAAAACCCTACTTAATCATTGAACCGCCCACCATGAACCGAGAAAAAAAGAAAAGAGAGAAAAAAACAAACTTAATATACATCAAACAAACAACCATTAAATTTTCTAAAAGTCAATACCTGTAGGCCCTGACTAACGGTTCATATGGTCGTTGTTTTGGCTGGAGATTGGTCTGAAGCTGACTTATTCACTTGATTTCTCTTCTCTTTTATCATAGCTTTAATTTATACCCTTCTTTATATGCTTGTTGAGAAACACATTTTCTATAAGACACAAACAACCTAATCTCCTTGAGTAAATTTTTGAGAACTTGAGTATCATGATAATTAAACTACTACTACTGCTATTAGCTTCATTGCTCCAATGTGTTCCTACTTATTGTTCCTTGGTTCATACTATTGCCAACCAAAATGTATCCACTACGGAGTTGCGAGTTGGTGAAAGAGACTACTTGCAATGGGTTAGCCACATTGGGTTCAAGACCGATGAGCATAACAGAAAATTCCAGCAACAGAAACAGAAATGGAAACAGGAAGGAACCCATTTAAAGGCTTGCAAAACCATCAAAGTTCGAAAGAACCCGAAACCATCATCCAAGCATTACGCTAGTGTGCAGGAAGCTATCAATTCACTGCCAATTTCTAACTTATGTCGTGTGGTCATCTCTATTGGTCCAGGAACATACAGGTTATTGCTTCATTACAAATCTTATCTTATTTCTACATAATGCTGTTTGTGTTTTAAATTATATTACAATTTACTACTTCCTCTGTTTGTCTACACTTGCAGCAACTAAGCTCATTTACACTGAAGTGACAGTTTTAGAAAGATGGTAGACGATGCAAACAGACAATAACTAACGTAATCTGTACACTTAAGAAACCAATCACATCTGTGAAACGAATTTGAGATTTTCATATGTTTACTCGTCTATCATACTCCTAAAATTGCAAACCAAGGATGTCTTGGCCTAATGGTTAAGATTGAGGTACTGTGAACGTTAGGTCACAGGTTCGAATCCCCCTCCCCTTCTTTGTACTTTGTATTGCCTTCGTGGCTCATATGGATCCAAAAATACTCCTAAAATTGCATGCCACAAGGGGCTTGGGTGCTAGTATTTTAATTTCTAAAATGGATGAAGTAAACTTTTTAGTACAATAGTAGTAAAGATCATGTTGGTCGAGACTTCGGAAATTTTCCTACAATATTTTCTTCTTATTCCATTTTTCTTTGTTTGGTTTGTAACAAGGTGATCTTATAGTGAAAAATGAAAACATTTTCCGCGATATTTCTTATTATCTGCCTTTTTCTCTTCTCTCATCTATCCTCTAGCTTCCATTTTCAGTTTTATTATCTTGCTGTCCAACCAACCCGAGCTTAAATTAACATTCTGTTCTCGACAAAGCTTGAAGAGGTTATTATGTCAGAAAGAAATAACATTTCAAGCTAGAAAAACACTAATATAATCAAATAAGACTGAATTTTGTTTACAATAAATAGGGAAAAGGTAGAGGTTCCTGTAACAATGGCCTATATTAAACTTAAAGGAGCAGGAGCAGAAAAGACGATAATCGAGTGGGATGACACTGCTGATAGGTTAGGGCAGAGTGGGCAGCCATTAGGGACTAAAAATTCCGCTACTTTTGCTGTCAATTCTCCTTACTTCATCGCCAAAAATATCACATTCAAGGTCAGTTTCTTTCTGAATTCTACAGTACAGTAAAAGTAGACTTTTGTTGTAAAGTTAATACAACATTATGTTATGAAAAACAGAATACAGCACCATCACCAGCATCAGGTGCACAAGGGAAGCAAGCAGTAGCACTGAGGATCTCAGCAGACAAAGCAGCATTTATAGGATGCAAATTCATAGGGGAACAAGACACACTGTACGATCACATAGGAAGGCATTACTTCAGAGAGTGTTACATAGAGGGTTCTGTGGATTTTGTGTTTGGAAATGGGCTCTCACTCTATGACAACTGCCATTTGCATGCCGTGAGCAACAACTATGGAGCCCTTACTGCCCAGAAAAGAGAAAGCTTCCTGGAAGAAACTGGATTTTCATTTCTAAATTGTACCATAACTGGTTCAGGTGCGCTTTACCTTGGAAGGGCTTGGGGTACCTTCTCCAGAGTCGTCTTCGCCTACACTTACATGGACAAGATCATCGCTCCTGGTGGCTGGTATGATTGGGGTGACAAAAACAGGGATACGTACGTTTCTCCCTCTAATTTTCTCCTTTTGGAATATAAATAATAATAACAGAAGTAACTAATAATGCTTTAATCATTGTTTTTAACAATGTGCAGGACAGTATTTTATGGACAGTACAAGTGCTCAGGACCAGGAGCTGATCATGGGGTAAGGGTTTCATGGTCGAGGGAGCTGACTACACAAGAAGCTCAACCATTCATTTCCTATGATTTCATTGATGGGGATGAATGGCTTAAAAACTTGATATAATATGGACTTGAAAACCATCCATTATTCATCTTCCTTGTTAATCTACATGTAATTTTGATGTTTATCCTTTCTGATCTTGATGAAGTTGTGCAAACAATCTACATAATATATATCCCGTTTCTCTTCGCTGGTAACAGTAAGTACTAATGTACTATAAATTTACACAATCCATAATAGAAACTAAAGAAAGATTCATCTTATTACTCCCTAACATTTCAGATACAATAGTCAGGCACATCGTTCTATACAGATCACAATTTTGAATTCTGAAAAAGCACCAAAGTGAAGAGCATAGATTATAAGATACCAGTTAAAGAAAAGCACCATGCCAGAAAGTAACAAGATCTAAGCCCCTCCACGATAAATAGCTATATACAAGTAAACGGATATTTGGGGCTCACTTTCCTGGACATATTGGCTTCTCAAAGTTACTGTAATTAGAACTATACATGACACAAAGCAACTGTACATTTAACATTATGTTTGCTTCCTGACATATCAACTACGATAAGTGGGTTTGAGCTGCTTTAGACTTGCGGTCGTACATCCACTCCCTTCCTGCAGAAAATGCAAGTGCCCAAGAATAAATATTATAGTTGTGGAATACAAATCAAATGCAGTTGGAGCATTACTGAGTAAAATAAAATTGACAGGGATAAAGAGTATATTAAAATATGACCTACATGCACTACAACAATTTCTACAACTTGGACTTCACAAGTATAGTTAGCAATAAGCAGCACTCCATCATACTACAGTTGAAACAAATGTATTCAAGATTCCCAAGCTGAAGTAGACAGTTCAAACCGTGAAGGCAAGTATGATGGGGCAATGCACAAACTCAGAAATAAGTGGGGTCCAAAGAGCGCTGATAGATCACCAACAGTTAGTGTCCAAATAGACCAACTTAGACACTCGCAGGGTCACGTTAGTAGTCTCCAAACAGGGACATGTGCAATGATAACCACCGGAACACTAGTACCACACGACCACCAGAAGGTTTTATAAAAAGCTACCAGCTTAGTACCATTAAACCTACTTAGTACTACTATGGACAATGCAGGAAAAATATTTTCCAACATTTCAATTTTCATAATTTTCTGAAAAATATTATACCAATGTTTTAAATTAATAAAATAAAACAAACTTCATTTTTAGATAGTTGATAGTATCCAAAGCGGATGCTGACTGATAGTGGCTAACTTTCTCAAATCCAAAACAACGCCGAAGTAAAAGGTGATTCGAGCGCAATAGCCATACCACATTTTAGCGCGACTGTATTACACCATCAATCTGATCAGTTTCCAACACCTGCAGATCAGCATGAATATTGTTAAGGATTTCTTTAAGCAATAATATACTATGTCCATCCCCAATAGTTGTTTTATTAAAAAAAAAAATTGACAACTAATCTGGGAAAAGGGAACATCAAAGAACCCAGGAGACAGGAAGCTGATAAGTGCAAGAAATCATGAAATATGCTGTAATATATTCATACATTTATTATTTATGATGACTGAAACAGCGTCACAGTGCCAATATAGCCATTCTTCATAACCTGCACAACAGAGTCATAGCACACCTTAGAAGCTCCAAAAAAAGCAAAACAAAACCCAGTCAAGTCCCAAACCACTGAAACTCACCTCAAAGGCAACATTTTGATAGCCATACACAAACGTAGATCCAAAAGGATTGTTTGTTGAACCTTGAGTTTGAATAGCAGCACGACCACAATCCCCAAGAATTTCCTACAGCCAGAAAAATCTCTGTACTTTAACAGCTCATAAGATAAAATATAGAAAACAACAAATATCCTGAAGGAACTAATGATAATAATTTCCAGATGTAACAATAGATATTATTAAGTAAGCAATTAGTGTCACAATAAGGAAGTAAAAAAACCAGGGATTAAGCCAAGCAGAAATAAAAATATAAGATACACCGCGCCAATCAGTGTCACACTTTCTCTATTAGATTGTCGCACAATAATTTCCACTTTGCAACCACAACAATTTATCAGAGCTTAATAGCATATCTTCTCGCTTTCATACTACATTTATTCAAATATGTTGACAAAGAGAGCATGCACTTAAAATTGTGACATGTCTATTTGGGAGTTGCTTTGGCATCAGAGTATCATACATACCATAGCACAAGAAATCTATGTCTCAAATATGAATACTACCTTCACTTGGTCCCACTTGGTACTTGCAGTAATGCAGTGCTTTGAACTACTTTCATCCAAGAAAGATCCCGCGACTACAAAAACATAAGATTGGCCAAATAAGAGCTATTAATTATTCATTGAAGAACAAAAATTATCCATAAAGGTGGCACTTACAATCAGATGAGTGGATGATGAAATTGCACTTCATGTATGAGTTAAAATCAGGATGCCCAGGATAGTTTGCGTGTAGAACAAACTTCTTGATTTTATGTGTCTGAAATTGTGACAATCAATCTAAGAAGGGTGAACAAATGATACACACACACAAGGGTAAACAAAAAGTTGACCAGGATGCACACCTGCCCGTCAAATAGTATGTCCAACCCACGTGTGAAATAATTATAAAAGTAATCTCCACAAAGGGTTGTTCGTGGGCGCGGATCTGATGCAGAGTGAATAACCATCTGGTCAACCTGCATAGGCACTAATACGCTTAAAACATCACTCAGCACTTGCAACAAAAGTCTAGCTCTCTAACTTGCCACATGCTAAAAGTTACTAAATTGAAACTCAAAAGTGAAACATTTGCTAGGAATAATTTAAAAGGAAAAAAATTACTAAATTGTACCTGCTTCTGGTGTATCCCACAAGGACGGCCTAATTCAGTCCAAACATCCTGCAAAATCATAGTTATAACTACTTATCATGTTGCGCTAAGATTATGACTCTATGAATAAGCCCCAGAGAACTCAGAAACGACTTCAATTTAAGATAAAGAAGATCATAACAAAAATAAGGAAAATCGTGTTTAATGCTATGTGAAATCAACCCTTCTTGACCTCAAAAAATGCGAAGATAAGTAGCCTTCATGGAAATATGAATTATTAAAAAGAAGAGATAGGGGGCTTTTAATGATGGGCAGTAAGTTGTGAATAAAAAAAAGCATAAAATCAACTAGAACAAGCAAATCACATGAGTGTCACACAAAGGCTCCAGGAAAGGACATGTAACTGCTGAAATACGTATGAAAAGTACTAATCCATCATAAAGTGGGAGAAAAGTAGAAGACACACCTGTGGGGATGCACCAAAAGGTATATGCTGACCGCCTATAGAAAACCGTAATTCTTCTCCCAACTAAAGACAAAAGTGTGGTAAACAAGGTCAGATAATCTGCGACAAGAACTATATTGCAAGAAATTGTGCATGACGGGACAATTTGGGTTAACAAAAATCTAAAACCTATAACTAACGGATACGAAAACTACTACAAAAAAACTCAAACTGATTGCAGTATTCAACTTCCTAAGACCTTAACTGCAATCTGCTATGTTCAAGAGGGTGAGGGGGGAGATGGAGACATGCATCAAAAGTAGTAATCGAGAAGCAGCCTATACAAGATGCATCAATGGCAAAGTCAGAATCTAACCTTAACTTGGACCTCTTCCATGTAGAGGCTACCAGTAGGCAGTGGAGGAACAATAGCCTTGTCCATTAGTGATCCAACTCCTACCTTCTTACCCATTGAACTATCATATATACAGACACGGCAAGTAACTGGAGTAGTCCCATCAGGAAACTCAAGTGGCAATTCCGCTGATAAAAAGAAGCAGAATTGATGATAGCAAATAAGACAGTAAAATCAAACACAAGTAGGCTACAAACAAGGGTTAAGTTGATAGCTATTGGTGTTTGTGTCTCTGTGATGATGCAAAATGTATAATATGTGGGCTTCAGGATGAAAGCATGATCACCTATTTTTTCAATGAGTCTACAGTAAAGCTTGTTTGCAGCAAATTCAAAAGTTGTTGGGCATCGGATTTCCAGTCAAAGATGTAACTTAACTTTTGTATTGGAGCTGGAAACAATATAAGGGGTCCCTTTACAAGAGAATGGTGGTTACTCCTTACCTCACTCATATATCATCTATAGCAGGTTCGAAATGGCTCATTATGGAACTTCAGAGTCGAGAAAAGAGAAAAAGTTGTGCGGCAAATACAAGATACTGTTGTGATAAGAATTAGAAGTACACTAAAGAAGAGAATTAGTAACATTGATAGTATTAGTAGGTGGTTTAATAATTTGTAACTAGATTAGTGTTGGGCTTGCTTAAAGTCGGTTTGCTTGCACAAAAAAATGTCTCGAGAGTCCTTCCTACGGTTTAAATATACGGTTTTGGTCATGGTCGCATAAACGGCTGCGATTATGTGGGAACGGAACAGATATGTTCGATATGAACCGCATCACAGTTTATCATACTGTTATTTGCAATACATGTTCTAAAATATACTTATATAGCATTTTTCCACTTAAAACCACCATAGATCTCGAAATTGTTGTATGCTTGCCTCTTCTTCTCTCTATCTATATCTTGGTATGTTGTTATATGCCATTATTGGAGGAACGTGGGGGGAGCAACGGGAATCTTTAGAAAATAAATATCTGAAAAGCAGCGTCTTGCTATGGGAAATGCAGGCGAAATTGCCTTGTGACATTGGTTCGACCAAAATTTTGGCTTATCTAAATTCACCAGTTTGAAAAGGTCAAATTCAGTTTGTCAAAGTTGTAAATCATTCCAATATGAGGAACCGGATTAATTCAGTCGTCTTTTCAAGCCATGGACTCCTTCCTGGAAGGTTTGTCTCGCTCCTTTTTTGCATAGGTTGTAAAATGCGAAGTTGCTTGGTTCTACCGTTCTAGTAATATAATCACATGCTTAGCAAAAAAAAAAAAAAAAAAAAAAGAATCAAACACAAATGTTCAAGACATCTATAAAGAGAGCATGCTACCTTGCCCATCATTGCAACAGGCTGTATACTGTGCAGGAATAGGAAAAGCAAAGGACAATCCCTGTAAAATTCCAATACCAAACAACTCAGTAAACTAAAACACAATGCACGGATAAAAAGGTATTAAGAACAGTGATGACTTTAAAAGAAAACCTACTGGATATAACAGATTATAGATGCTTCTTTCTTTGTCGAAGATCCCTGGATATGTAGGACCAAAAAGCTGATACACAGCTACAAAAGTTGCAAGAGTTGACGGCCCTCTAAAAGTATAATGTCAATAAGTGAAAAAAGGCAGGTATATGAAAGGAGGAAAAGTGACAGCATCACGTAGACTCACCCTATAAGAGAAGTGGCATACCGCATCTGAAGCCTTTTAACATTATAAATTTCAATAAGGCGCAGCCTCTAGCAAACAAAATTGAAGGTCATTCAGCAAGACGCATGTGGACATTCTATTAAGCATTCAAAGGTGAAATTAAAAGGTAGATCTCACAAGAGCACATCATATAGACCACAGGCACAACATCAAACTTTAGTTTATTAATTGCTCTCATTTGATTGTAGATAAACCCTTTGTACATGGTAAAGAAATATCAGAAAGATCCCCCAAATGACACATCTAGAGAGAAGACCAACACTTCATAAAAATCACAACCTACTCCGTCTCTGTTACCCAAAAGATATATTCAGTCTTGCCATAAAATGTATCACAAAAGTAACTAGAATCATTTAAACAAAGTATAGACTACATCCAATGGCCTCTAGGAAGCTACTAAATTGAAAAAGTCAAACCTGAGACCAAGGATCAAAACGGAGGTGAAACCCATGATCGGGAAAGCTAATGACAATATCCAACTTTAATGGCTCCTGCAAACAAAATGGTTCCAACTCGAGTTAGTTCAAGAATGCACAAGTGGCTTATTTGCATAAAAAACAATCATAAGGTATTAGCAAGAAAACGTGCAATATATTAAAATTCAGTCCAAACTTTTGCACTTCTACCATATAAACAGATAATCCCTCTATTGGGAAGCCAGTCCTACTATATTGGAATATCCAGGATGAATACTCATCTTTCCTCAAGTAGAAAATTTTATCGACACAATCAAAAAAATGCCACTAATAGTCTAATAGCACAACTATAATTCCACTGCTTTGACCAACACACAGATATACATAGGGAAATAAATAACAAACAAACATGACAGAGACTGATAAGATATTAATGCGACCAAATTTCATTGCTTGACACCCGCGAAAGACCTCAATCTAGTACATAAGCTACACTAATTTGCTCACTGTGGACGCCATTGCAAATTTACAATTGAAGAATCCATTTATGTTTGCAAGATCAATACCATAAACCACTACCAATAATTGAACGCGACGAAGCTTCTAATATATTTTGGCTACACTAGTGGAAATCCTCAAGGGGGGATGTACAATGTCAACACCCATGTTTAAAAAAAGGCAGTTGATTTACAAAGTATACATAGAGAGTAAAAACGATTGTTGCAGCGGATTATCCCAGTAAAATTCACGAATCAACGAAGAAGTATCAACTCAATTCAGCATAAAAAAAAAACAGCTAAAACAAACCTCGTCAAGATACTTGACGTGCACAACATCATAAATGTTAGGCTGTTGTTCAATTTGCGCAAACGCTTCACAGATTGGCATCCCTAGAAATTAAAATCACACCAAAAAAAAAACTTTCAAATGCAACGAAAACAAAAATCCAACAAAAAAAGGGCGACAAAATCCCCAATTGATCAAAAAATTAAAAAATTCAAACCCTCATCACAATTCACAATCAAACTGTGAATAATAGAAATTGACGATAAATAGTGGAGAGAGAATAAAAATACCAAGAGTAAAAGGACCGATGCCGAGACCAGGACGAAGATCGAGAGCGATGGCGCCCATAGCAGTGCCTTCGCAGCGACGACGAGCTCTCTCTCGCTGCTGCTGCTGTTGCTGCTGTTGTGGCTGATGCAACATAATTTGATTGTGTGTGATTTATTCAACTATCTATTTTATGGATTTCTCTTTCTTCTCAAGTTTTTTTTCTTTCTCCGAGGAATTCGGTGATGGAGAGTTTGCGCAAAGAATGAAAAGAAGGAAAATGGACTCGACTTTTATGTGCAAGGTTGCCAAGGCATCGAACAGACACCAATTGAATGGTTTGTTTATCTTGTACTACTAGTTTCTAATCATGTTTTATATCTTCCCCGGAGGCCTTTTTTTCCCATGTTGACTTTTTTTAAAAAAAAAAAAAGAAAGGGTGTATAGTAAAGTTCTGTTTTTTTTTTATTATTTTAGTCAATTTTACTTCAGTTTTCCTCTATAATTTAGTGTTTCTATGTTTTATTCAGTTAATTTCGATTCAGTTGAATTTAGTTCGATTTTCCTCAATTAAAAAAACTAAGATAATTTGAACATAACTGATCTAAAATAATAATAATAATAATAATGACAATAATAATAATAATAACATTCTACTCAATTCAACTTAATTGAACTGAACTGAATTGAAGAAAACTTAACTGAAAATAAGTCCAAAACCATAGGGCCTAAGCTATTATTCCCTCGATACTTATCAATGTTTCAAGTTGGAATCTTGATACTATTTGGAATAATATAGAATAATATAGTCTTCAAACTTTTTCTAAATACGTTTTTTTAGTTATAACTTCTTTTTATTTTAATACATTCACCAATAAAACAAACGTTGCATATTAAAAAATAGAAGAAATATATAAGAAATAACATATTATGAGGAGTCTTCTTTAAAATACCTTGAAAATATCGAATAAGATGAAGAAGTGGCGTTAGAAATTAAAGAGAATGAAAACATTTACCGCAACTATTTTGGTTTTATCGAAAAAGTAAAAGGCCGAGTAATTACCTTGCATTGGGAGTATGGCGCACCTTATATTGTGAAACACCAAAAAAACGATTTCGTGGCTTATATTGTGAAGCAAGAAAAAGACGGCTCCATGCCTTATAATATCAAGCATAGGGGGTATATTTTAAAAATAATACTAAAATAAAACTACTAGAGTATAAAGGCATATATGAGTAAATGTAATTTGGTAGTGTCAAAAATATAATCAAACATTGCATAGAATCGTTGTTTTAAATGTCATTTTGGTCTAGTTTCTTTTAATAATTTATTTATACGGAACCATCATTTTGGTTCATTTGTTTGATCCATAATTCCAAATTTCCTTTTATGACAACATTAGTAAACAATTTTGTAATTTTTAGAATTTGTTAATTAAAGCATAATACATTTATTGCAATCCCCTGCATATAGGATATGGATTATTTAACTATATATTAATTTAAAGTATATATAAATATATAATTATTTTAGCATTTTGTTTATGAGACCTTATTAAAACTAGTTCTTGTCCCGGGTGATACGTCCCGTATTATTTATCAACGTGCATTTGAAATCTTCAAAAATAGAAATAAATTTTGTCTTTAAATGACTTTTTTACCTCACAAGGACCAACATGAGTATTGTAGCGTAGTTGGTTAGGGCATTAGCATATCAAATGAGAAGTCATGTGTTTGACTTTTGAGTCTTGAAAACACATATTTTTATTGCCTAATGTCTCATTTAAAGACAAGATATTATTTCTATTTTTGAAGATTTCAAATGCACGTTGGTAAATAACACGGGGCATATCACGCACCCAAGACATCACAAAGACCAACATGATTAGTATATCAAATGAGAGGTCATGGGTTTGATGACTTTTCAGTCTTGAAAACACACATTTTTATTGTCTAATGTCTCATTTGATTGTGTGGATGAGGGAAGAATACATGTGGCATCATGGCATTTGTTTGTCTTGAATTTTAGATATATACATAAATATGACCATTTTTAAGTCAAGAGAATTTCAAATGGAAGTATAGAATTTAGTTTATAAATTAGTCAGTTTAAATAAGATGGCAAATTAGAGCTTTTTAGATGTTTTGTAAGTGATAATTTTATTCAAATGCTATGAAAGTTGGACATGTGCAACCCTTTTTAACTTATTAATTAGTTTAATCACCTTATCGATTGTTTATGAAAACTGATTTGGTTATTTAGAGGTAGCCCAATCTTGTGTCATCAAATTCATTTTTGAGCTCTTTTTATTTGAAGTCTTCTTTCCTAATCTTGCTAGGGTTTCTCTTTCCTAGCTAACCCCATTGTGAACCATCAACTATATATAAGTGATTTATTGATTAAACCTAAGATTTTCCCTTTTCGCGGCTCACACTATCAATGTTGTCGTCACCAAAACTGCTATTACGCTGATCGTTCCTGAGTTTTTTCTCTAATTTTCATTTTCGTTCTTGTTTTCTCTTTATGCTTATTTTCTTGTCAATTTTTAGTTTAGTCATGTAATTAATAATTTTGTGGGTTAATTATTATGATTTGAGGTTCATTATTATATAATAATTGACATAAATTTTCAAATTTAATTACTGTATTATGTTTTAGTGATGTATCTTCAAGATTTTCGTATTAAAGTTGAGACACAAAATGCTATAATTCGTATCAAATTTGAGATGTATTATCAATATATCTATGAATGTGAGGCAAGTCGTTAAGATTTTCATCTTATATTTGAGTCATTTTGTTTGGAAAAAAATCATCTCTAAGTTGAGTTGGATTACCTAGTCTCATCTTTGAGACGGTAAAAAATCAATCTCGAATTTGCAATTGAATATTTTTGATTTCGTCTCTAATAATTTTGAGACAAGCCGTATAGAGACAACACCTGATTCGTCTCAAATTTGTCTCTAAGCATTATTAGTGACGAATTTCGACCAAAACAGATGTGGATTTTTTTATCTCTAGAAGGTTGTTTTTTGTAAACTGATATTCTTCCTTAAGCAAAATTGATTTCATTGAAGTTGTCATTTTTCCCATATTGTGATGTGAAACATGTTAATTTAGCTATTATATTTTTCCATAAATTATTGATGCAATCAAGTTAAGTGAAGATTTATTACTTACTAATCATGTGGTTTGGATTAATTGTTGTAATTGATTAAAAGGAAGTTTTTGGAATTAATTATTTGTATATTTCATGTTAGTATCTATTCTCCTTTATGGGTGTGAGTCTTTTATGTCAATAGTTTATATGCTCGTCTATTCAACAAGAGAATAAAGAAATTAAAAGATTATCAAATTTGTGTTCTATATATGATCATTATTATCATTTAAAGATGAAAAGGGTATGATTATTATTGTCATGTAATTGCGATAACTATTGATTAAGCTACTAGTCACTTTAAGTGAGATTGAATACCTAATAAAACTCTAGCTCAATGTAAATTAGAATATTTAATAGGGGCGAACTGGTGGGGGGGATGATTTTTCCACACTCGCACCCGCCTTAGAAATACTATCCCCATATATCCCCGTTCCATGTTATAGGAAAAATTTCTAAACCCATTCCTTCCATAACGAGTACGTAAGATTCACCACCTGCACGTAATACCCGTTTTATACTCACCCAACTATCCTACCAAACATTATGCGTACAACCACACCATAATATAGTAAAAGAAAGATATGATATATGATCACAACAAAATCCTATATTAAAGGAATTAACAATTGGGTAATTAAGAAATGCAAGAATAAACAGTGCTTCAAGATGAAAATTACTTTTAATATATCAAATTTAAAATGAATATCAAAGGTGTATATTGTGAAACAATTCAACTTCTTCAACGAGTCTGTGGATAGAATAAGTGGATGGGATGGGGATAGGGCATATATAACATAAATTTTATACTCACTTCACCGTCCATTGCGGGTACGATTTTCATCCCATCCTTACCCCCACCGTACCCTTGCCAAACCTAGATACATCCCCACCCTAATTAGGTGGGGATGGGGCGGGTGATCAGTCCTACTGACATCCCCCGGTATTGAGCACAATTGGATTGAAATTGATAATGATAGCCCATAAAGCTAATACTATTATAAGGGTCCACGTGTCAATATCATCTTGTTGAGATATCACTTTGGTTTTTATGATTAGTGATGCAACCAATGCCATGTCTGTTAAACGTCAAATGATGGATCAACTCGTTCATTACTTATTTCAAACGTATTAATCACTATATACGTTTATTAATACATGTACCATTTCCACTTTGGTTTGTTTCATGATACATACACCATTTTTCTAATTAGTAAAGTTTCAATCTCTATTACATAAGGGAAGGGGGGACTTATGGTGTCCTCTTTTGAACTGACTATTTTGCCCTCCTTCCCTTATTAAATTACTAAAAGAATATCAATACCAAAATAGGGTTCAAGCAAAATCACCGGAAATTAAATTTCAACATTACTCACAAATCACTTATATCAGGAAACTTTACATATCACTCAAAGAATTGAGAAAATCACGTTGAAGAAATCACGCAAATCACTCACATAATAAAAAACTTTACAAAAAGCCTAAAATTAACTTACAAACTAAAACTAATATAGTAGAACGTCAATACGTACGAAATATTCACAAAATTCACTTACAAATCATTGTTCTCAAAAACATTTACAATTACATAATCACAAATATTACATACTCACAAAAATTACATACTCACACATTTGTCCCGCCGATTTTCGAACTTTCAAACAGGTACATAATTCTTTTAATCTTCAAAGTTATTTCACATTAGTCGACTGTTATGTAGTTGGAAAAAATGTATAATAGCAATTAGTTGATTCGTTTTCATATAAAATCAGAAAACAAGATGTGTATGAAATTTGATTCATTTTCATATAAAGTAACAATTTTAGTTTTTTTTTTTATTAAAATTCCAATATAAAATTTTTGCCCAAAACTTTTGCAAAATATCCATGTTCAGTTAAAGGGGGTTTGTACTCTTCGGACCGTAAATACTATTCTCAGTTAAGAGAGGTGAATAATAATTTGGCTCTAAAAACTGCTTCCGCTCACAAACAAGGTTTAAGAATATTTTTGCAAAATTTTCCTTTTTTTTTTAGTACTTAGTAATAATTAGGGCTAAAAATATCATCGCACGCATCGCGTGCATAAAAAACTAGTATATAATAATACTATCGTCTCTTTAACTACATACTCACATGGGCAAGGAAAACAATTATAACACTCTTTCCTCACCCTTGGTTCTTCTACCCAAAAGAAATGGTACATGTATTAAAAACAAAGCTAGTATAAATTAATCAATTATAGTGTCAAGCAGTTATTATTGTTTGCTCAATAATTGTAATGTTCTTTTTCATAATGCATGTTATTAATTTTATATAGAAGTAGTAAACATGTTACCATGCTAGGTTGTTTATAACTTTCTTAGCTTGTATGTATTCAGCGTTTGTTGTTCACGATGTGCCTTCTTTTGTGATCAATTGGTGATTTTGCTATTTTCAAGTCGAGAGATTTTTGTATATCCCCATCACACGTACCTAAATATTCACCACTCCTTCAAAGAAGTAAAATGGACTAAACTTTTGATAGCACACAAAAAAAAATGATAAGGCCAACATAAAATATTAAATCAGCTAATTACATGACTATTTAAATTAGTCTTAACCCATAGATAAGTCTTGAATTTTGATAGAATGATTAAAATACTTGATCGTTATAAAAACTCACTTTTTTGGGTGCTACAGAGCCACTAAGACAGATTATAAAAACAATTTCAAGATCATTTAGAATCGAGAGAGAAGCTCTAACCAATTGAGTTACGTCTGAGAAATCAAAACAACAAAAAGAAGGGTGAGAAGAAAGAAGACGAAAAAGGGAGTCTTTTCTAAGACGGAAAGTAAAAGAAAAGGCGAAGAGAGGAGGGTTCCTACTGCCTAAGCAATAAGCATTTAAGTTAACATCAAATTTGCACTCAGAATTTAAATTCCACGTACAACCCATTATGATGAACAAACAAGTCAGTGGTAAACGAAAATTGAAAAGCCTCCGCCCACGTGAGAGAGTGGGTTTACAAATTAGCACAACCCCAAACCTTTTTTTTACCACTCGCACACATACTGTACAATACAACAGTTGTAACCTGCAAAAAAAACTCAAAAAATATCATTGTTATTTGTAGTAGAAATGAATTAATCACATATTTTGTTTCTCTCTCTACTTTTGGTTTGAATCGAAAAATACCATTCTTTCTCTCTCTCTCTCCTGAGTCCAGAGGTGTCCCCATGTGCCGACCACCTCCCTTATTTCCATGGCGCGCCCTAATCTAGGGTTTTTCCCCTGCTAATTTCACTAACAATCGATCTCACTTCAATTTCTTCCCGATTCTTGCACAGCTTTAATGGCGGAAAGACGACTTACTAGAATTATAGTTCAAGCTTTACCTTGCGTTGACAAACCAGTAGTTCGAGCTTCTTTTAGAACTGTTGATCTTACGGAAAATGTCAGTAAAACCTCCGATTCTGAGGTAGTTCGAGCTCCTGTTGCTCCAATGGCGGAGGTTGAACTTCGGAAGAAGCGTGGTCGACCGCCGAAGAATCCTGGTGCTGCACTTACTGCTACTGTTGCTTCTTCTTCTTCTTCTTCTATTGGTTTGGCGAATAATAATAATAAGAGGAGTAAGAAGGAGGATGAGGATGTTTGTTTCATTTGTTTCGATGGCGGAAACCTCGTGCTTTGTGACCGCAGGTGAGTTTTTTTTTTTTGTCTTGTTAGTTCGTTTGTGTTAGGGCTTTTGTGTTTTATGCTTTCATTCTGCATTTTTGTTGCTTACTTGCTACGCGTTTATTCGATTGCGGTGTTGATTTATTGACAACTTATGCTTGTTAGGGACTGCCCTAAGGCCTACCATCCTGCTTGTGTTAAACGAGACGAGTCGTTCTTTCGCCGAAGCATACGATGGAATTGCGGTATGTTTCTGTGGTTGTGTTTGTTATTGAGCTCTAATTTTGCTTTGCATTTGATTGGGAGCGGGAGTTTTACTGCTTGTCTGGTAGAGTTCGTCATTTTGAGTTTTAGGACAGTTACAAGGAAGTTCTTGGGTGTAGATATTGGTTAGGGAGCTGTTTTATTAGTTAGTTACACGGTTTGTTACAATTGTGGTAGAATGCCGGCTCGTTAGCTACTTGAGGGTGGGGAGATTGGCTATGCGGATACGTGGTTTAAGAATAACCTGCTAGTTTATTGTTCATGTTTTAATGTTGAACAGAATGTGTAGTCCTGTCATTAGGGCAAGCAAGCAGTTTAACTTCGGGTTAACGTGCATGATTGTTGGGAGTTTCCTTTTTCTGGAGATTATGTTCGAGAAGTCTATTTGTCTGCTTTCGTTGGGGTGCAATTGTATTATTAGTAATTGTTACCCTTTTCTCGGGTATTAATGCCACATGGATTTCTTAGTATATATAGTGATGGTTTTTCTAATCCATGCTTCTTGGACCAAGCATTCTTGTAAGAATTGTATTCACGGAAGAGGATCATATTCTATTAAAAAATCAAAAGTTCATAGTCGTTGAAGTATTTTCTTTGCAACAACTGAGTAGGCATTGTTAAAACAGCTCTTAAGCATAAAATTGCTTATAACGTCTTTTTTTCCCCATTTTTCTTTTCTCTGTAAATTTCCCTCCCATGGTTTGTAAATCACATCACATCGTCTCCACACCACATAATTAAGGATTTTATATGATTTTACCGAAAAGCCTTCCACTATTATAGTAATATCGGGTATTTTCCGTAATTTCCAGTTTCCTCATTCCTCAATCTCAAGCACTGTCATATTAAGAAATCGAATCATCTAACTTTGCTATTATAGGAAGTTGATAGTTCTTTTAGGCAATTCCATTACAATCTTATTTTTATGATTGCGTGAGATGCCCAACGTAAGAGGCAAGTGCATCTCTATAGCAGCAATTATAATATTATGACCTCTGTGGATTTGTTAATCTTGATGTCCCCTTCTGAAGTGTTACAATGCATTGGAATTGCTGATCCCTCCCCCTTGACTAACTTGATGCGGATTCAATGTGTCTACCGAAAAGCAGTGGAGAGTATGAATAGCGACCTTTTTACAATGAGTACTGTGTTTTCACTGAAGTAATGAAAAAAATCTTTCTCTTCTCTGAGCTAGAAAATAAAGTAGTATCAAGGTGTAGATTTTGAAGGACTAATCAGTATTAAGTCTTCAGAATATATGTTTCAATTGGAGTTAATGAAGAAAATCCGCTGTCTTCATATTGGAATATCATTGTTGAGGAGTATCTTCATTTGTTTCCCACTTTTGCCAATCAAGTTATTATGCCATTGAATGGATACCAAAAAATGCCATAACAGTAAGTGCAAATGGCGTTATGCCCTTGACCTAAAAGTCATTGGTCCAAATTTGAGTTTCATGATTGTCAATCTCTAATGTACAAACCTTTTTGCCTCTTGCCTCACAGACTTTTTGCATCTCAAAGCTCTTCACACTTTGAATTGTAAGGCTAAAAACTCAAAATCCCCTAATATAAATTTCTTTTCATTGTATTCTTCAGGATGAAGTCTTTGATCCTTGCCAATTTTCATTGTTAACCTTCCTTTGCTAACCCCTTTTTCGATATAGTCTAGATTATTAAATTTGGAAACAAATAGGATCATGTTTGCTTGACTTTCTCCAATGCGATAGCTTCATGGGATTCCAAGTTGCAATATACCGTTAGGTAAGTAATGCAAGGATGCCGAACTAGATTATCTTTTCTTCATGCAAAAAGCTTATGGCTCCATATCACACGTCTCTTCCCAAGCTCTCCTAAAACTTGTGCTCACACAAACGAAGCACAATAGTGACGTAATTAGATACAGAAGAGACGTAAATCCTAAAAGATCAAATCAGAATAATTGCATAATCTGGGAGTTCTCTAATTGGAAGCAATCTTTCTACCTTTTAAATTTTGACTAATGAGGATGAAGGATTAAGTTCGGTTACAATTGGACCTTCGGTAGACCCCATCTACTGGATTTACATTGGTTTTTGTGGTTAGTTACATACGATAAACTAATATCACTTGGAAGACAATTTAATCTCTTATTTGTAATAGAAAATCAAAGAATTGGAGCCAGCATTAAATCTAGGAAATTTGAGATTTTACTGTATTAAAAAAAGTTGATGTAGTGGTGATTTTGTGAGTCTCGTGGGTGGGTGTTGGGGGTCAATTAGGTGATATAAAGTATGATTTACTAGTTTCGTAATTAAAATACTCTTCACCAATTCTCCATCAATTTGCTGAAAATCAGTGTCTTTTGCTACAAGCATGTGCGAGATCAGTAGCTCTTGAGAAGATTATTGATTTCTTGAGAGATTTCTAATTATATTAGGAAGATCAACAATTAATTTCTTAAGTCTAGTTGGATAAGGTCATTCTTAGATGCTAATTTTACTAGGGGTAGAATTTGATCCTATTTTGTATGCTCAAAAAAATATGAGGAGAGATTATAAAACTCTTAGGTTCTATTTATAGTTCTTGGAAATATTGTAATTTACTGGATTTCCTAGTTGGGGGGTTTGCTAATATTCATTGAAGGATTATTGAAACTTTTTGGTTTTTCCTCTACTTTTTAGGGAGAGGTTTTCCATGTTAAATTTGCGTTGTCATTGTTTTAATTTTTTCTCCCTAGATGTCTTCATAGTGATTCAGTCTAACGGCAAGAGCAAAAAAGAAAGAGTAATTGCTGATGAATTAATAGAATAAGTACTCTTTGGATGGAGGACAATCGTGTAGACATATGGGGAACAAAAACAAATTTGCACTCTGTAGTACCACTGGGGCTTTGCGAATCAGTAAATGGGTTGCCACCGTTTAGGATCTCTAAGAGGCTCCGAAAGAATTTGTATGTGTAAGCGAGCCGTGCAATGATAGCATATGTTTTAGATTTCATACATTGTTGGGGTTGGTAGCAAGATTGATATTGTTTTGAAACTTTCATAACATGAAATAAGGTGATTGTTACTATCTGAGGTTGCCTATTCCTTTTGTGTGAAATAATGGCCTATTCGTGAAGTACACGGTACTTTATTTAATGTTCTTCCTATTCTTTGTTTGTTTTGATGACAAGTGTTAGGTTTTATTTAAGAGCTACTTGGCAATTATCGTGGATGATGGAAGATTCCAATACTTTGACTCTGATGGGAATTCAAGGGTTTATTGGCACATAACACATTTGATGTGACAACAACTTGCATTGGTTGTGAATTGCTAATTGCAATGTAAAGCACATAGATATCCATATAAGCTAAATGTCTGAACATTTGAAGACTAACGAATTTTGATCACTTATTCGTATATTGCATATGGATACATCATTAAACCAAGCAAAGCTATTACGAGATTAGGTGATTGGGGGTAGATAATTAAGAAATGTAGAATTGTAGTAATACGAGCTTACTATTTTTGTTTGCACTTAGTAGATGTGCTATTTATTCCCATATTTAGTGGGTTGACTGTTGTGGTAGGCTTTCTTTGATGATGAAGATTTTTGAGATTTATGTGTGTGGGTTTGGGTATTGCTAGACCTCCCTAGATCCGACCAATGCCCATTACTAGCATAACTCATCAAATATGTTAGGATATGCTGACAAAACCTAAATGAATAAGTTATTTGCTTCAGTTATGGAGACGTGGCTTTGTTGGCATATTATGGTTGTCTTCAAGCGAGTTTGGCTTTTCACATTTAGACAATTCAATGTTAGTTATGGTTTAAAATAGTATGAGGATACAAAAAGCTTTGATGCACTTGGAAGTGTTAATGATAAGATTTAACATGCGCTAGAAATTTCCTTGATTGAACAGCTAAAGGGTTTTTCTTTTACCTTTTTTTTTCATACCTCTTGATTTCGTCATTTGCCAATTTGAAAACATAGATTAAATAATCATGTGTCATGGGTTAGCTGAAGAGGATGATTGCTTAGGGCTCTTTTAGAAGTTACTTGTGTACTTATTGTGATCTCCGTTTTAATGGCTCAATCTCTAAGCCATTAATTAACTATATTAATCTATAATTAGCAACAAACACCTTAATAAACATGGACTTTTCACCTTACTTTTGATATCAGAATATACTTGAGGACATAGAACTTTGATGAAGATAGAAACTTAGGTTGTCTCATAACCTTTTGAGATTGCTTACTATAAGTAGTTACTCACATTGTTTGAGACAAATTATAGTTTGCACTTTTTTGACTGATGATACATTGTTTAGGACTTATAATATGATTAGAGTAATGTAGAACACACGAAATCCTCACTTATGCACTTTAATCATCCTCACTAAAATGTGAAAGATCTCCTTTTCCATCTTAAAAGTTTTAGGTGTATTAGGGGGGCGTTTGGTTCACTAAGGGGAATGGGAAAGGGTTTCGGAAAGGGAAAGAAGGATAACGTAAAGATAAACCCTTAGATTGACTAATGTTGTTTGTTTAGAAATATCTAAGCGGAACCTATAATTTACCACCCCTCTACATCACCACAACGATTTATCTTTCAACCAAAAGACCTTGCCACCAACCCACCTTATCCCGTTTTGCCGCGGCCACCCTCTTTCGTTTTCACCGCTCCCCTTCCCATTTTTCCTACTCCGATGTTGGCCCCCTTACCCTCAAGGTAATCTTTTTTTTCTCACTCTTGTGGTCTAATGGCGTGGTGGTGTGTTGTAGGTGGTTAGGGTGACTTTTTAGTGTGGTGGGTGGATTTTTTTCTCTACCCCTAATATCTATTTGGTGGGGTGAGTTTTATGTGGGTATCTTGAGGTGGGCTGGTTTTTTGGTGGGTCATGGTAGGTTTTCGGGGGTGGTTGGATGGTTTTGTAAAGATGATGGTGGGTTTTTAAGTGTGAGGGTGGATTTTTATGGGTAGTGTAGGAATCACGATGAATGGTTGGGTGGGGCTCTATTGGTTGTGGTGCGCTTTTAGGGTTTTTAAGAGGTTGTTGGTGGTTTGGGTGGGGTCTTGTGGATGGAAGTGGTTGTTGTGGGGTGGTTGTGGGAGTTAAAATGGTTGCCAAAGGGGGTTTCTCTTACCCTCTTTAGTTGTAGACATGGGCTCGGCTAGCATGCGGGCCGGCCTAACACGTTTTGGGCCAGCTCGATCGAGTCCCGGTGCGGCCTGATGTCTACTACTTCGGTCGTGGGCCTGCCACGGTCAAGAAATTTGATTTCAGACCCGTCACGAGCCCACCTATATGGCTTGGGGGCCGAACGCTCCTCTTTGTTTTTTAGTCCAAAATTGCGAAGAATCCAAAAAATTAATTTAAAACACGCGACAGGGCCGCATGAGGCATTAGCCCGACTCGCGGGCGGGCCATGGACAAAATTTGGAAAATTTAGGCTCGGCACGACTTGCAATTGCCTGAAGCCCGTTTGGTGAGCCCTTGAATGGCCAGGACAAAGCCTACCCTGTTTCTAAGTGGAGGGAGGTGGGAAATCAAAGTAAAGGGATTTGGGATAATGGAGGGTGAAAAGGGAAAAACCCCCCCTCAACTTTTAAGGGAATGGAGCCGATTATTCTCCCTCCCTTTCTTGTAACCCCCCTCCCCCCCCCCCCCCCTCAAAATACCCCTAAGTTTTATTTATATTAGTTCATTGAAGAGATTTTTTATTTGCTTGCTTGTTTATTTATGTATGATTAGCTTAGTTGACAGCGTATAAGTTTATTTCAATGTTCTAATAAGAGTTATATTAAATCTACGAATTTATTGCAGATGAAGTTGAATAGGTGGCTCACATGAGTTCAAAGTTTATGTTTACTTCTAGGTTCTAATAAAAGAAATTATATTTACAACTTTATTTAAGATAAAATGGAATTGGTGGCTCACACGTAATTTCATAGTTTAGCTTGAGAAGTTATGATTTATCAATTGAGTGCCTACAAGAGCCCTCAACTAATCGTTTTTTTTCCTTTAAAGAATTAAATTGCAAGAAATTTTGGTTTCAAATGATTTTTGATCAAGGCTAATGAACCTTGACAAATTCGAGGACGACAATTGGAGGTTTCTTTGAGGCAAGGCTAATGAACCTTCCAAACCCCACCTGGGTTCGGTCTGCAATCTTCCCCTCCTCGGAGGATACTAGAGGCACTATGGGACCCACATTGTACCTTTATAAAGATAATCTTGATAATAGAAGTTTAGTTTTGGGCTCAAGAGTTCTTGTAAGCTTACATTTATGTAAGAAGGCGTGTGAGTTGAATTCACAATTAAAATGCATTAATTAAATTGAGTTAAGAGTATTTGATGGTAATATAGTGCACCTTTTAGCTTGGATAAATTAAGATATCTTGGGTTAGGAGCAAGTTTGTAAGTTAAATCTATGATCAGACAATTCATTGCATGCTGAAAAAGACACATCAAAGCTGATGAAATCTAGATGAGCTCAGAGATATTTAGATGAAAACAACAAGATCTTCCTAAAAAGTTTATTTAATATTGTAAAATTCATATAATTTTGTATGAATATATTTTGATTGGGATTATCCATACAACTTGTGTTTTCAGTTGTACCATACTAAGTATTCACGTTTGTCGATGCACCACTCTAACCATTAATATTTTTAACTATCAATGAGTGGAAATTTAGACATGATGATAGATATATGTTTCAATGAAGTCATGTGAAGAGGAGAGGGACAAATTAAGATAAAAAGATGGACCTATGTGATAGGAGAGAGGTAGAGTCATGGAGAAAACGTTTAACCAAATTTAGTAATGTTGTATTAATATTGAACTTCTATTAATGGGAAATGTTCCAATAAGAAAACTAAGAATGAAGTTTTCGTAAAATGACTTGGTCAAAGTGGGTTATAATAATATTGTAAAAGGTTAATATGGTACATACAACTTAAAATAATGGAAGAAATACTACTACATTTTTTAAATTGTTACGCTTTCCTTTTTTGGTCGTTTCTATTTAATTGTTACACTTCACATTTTTCCATATATGGTTAGCACTTTAACTTTTTACACTTTCTACCTCGTATACACCACCATATACACCAGTACACCACCATCCATTTTATAATCCACCCAAAAGCTTCTTACCTACCCTATTTTTCTCTCTTCTACAATATCTTAATGCTTCTTTTGCATTTTCCAAAACCAAATATTCTGGTTGTACTTCTCTTTTGCTTTTTGGAAAATCTCTTGGTTCTCCCCAAAGTGATTTATAACCATCAATAAAACAGAGAGTAGTATTGAAGTTTGTTTCGGAGTGCTACTGCCTGTTTATAGTCGCTAGTTTGAGTATGTAAAAGAATAGATTTGCCTTTCCATAATGAGTTTGAGTGTGCAATCGTCATAATGGATTGGATCTGATAGTAACAGTAAAGGGAATGTGCAGAATTCTCGCTGCAAGCCTGCAATGAATGTATTATGCTGTTATAACCCTTAGTCTATCAATGGCCTTTATTATATTTCTCATTTTATTCAATGAGATATCCATTTGAAATTACTCTATATAGTATTATTTCTATATGTTATTTCATAGGAACTCAGATGATTTCCATTAATATGGGAAAAAATGGCTTAGTATCTCCGAATAATGTGTCGATGAAGTGCTTTATTTATTAAAGCACATTTTTCTTAATATATGTCTGTCTCATTACATAAGAGCGTAGTAACACAATTACAAGGGAATGCAAGTATTTTTTGGTGATTTTCTCACTTTATTGTTGAGATTGCCTTTACTAAGCTACTTTCTTTCTTGAGGTACAAGAGTTTATCTGCCAAACCGTCCTAGTAGTCAACAATTCTATCAGGTTGGTATACTCTTTAATTAAGGGAAGAAGAATAGAAGACCCCAATGCATAATTGGTAGTTTCTAGTTTTATGGTTTTAAGATCTTAAAGGTCATGATATAGGTGGTATTAATAGTTATACTTGTAATAGTCATGCTTACATTTATATTTATGTTTGAAAACACAAAACTGGAAACTACTTAATCTGTTTTCTACATATCCATTTATAGTTTTCATGAAATTGAAAAAAAAGATAAAAAATGCTCTAAGATCTTTTAGTTGCTTTTTCATTTTAGGAAACTCACCCAAACTTGTGTCCAAATGAGAAGATAAGGTAAAGAACTTATTGTGGCTCTCAAAACTTGGTAAGGCTGGAAATGAGCACCTTGAGGTGGTGCCAACTGCCAAGGAAGGTTAGAGGTGGCAGTGTTGGGGGCACAATTTCCAGTGAGGAGAAAGTGGAGTGAGCAAGATCGCAAAAGAGGGAGGAGACAGATTCTTGTCAACGCAAGTCATAGATTTTTTTCCCAGTGTGTGGAGGTTAATAAGGTTATCGGTGGCTGTGACTTGTGAGTGGCATCTTACAACTTGTGATCATAAAAGTGGGGACAGTGACCTTTTTAATGGCCACAACATAGAAGGGAGGAAGAGAGAGGCAGAGGGAATTATTGGAGATGTTTAGATTTAGTGGCTTCGACATCACGAAGTAATATAGTTGGTAGAAAAATAGCAATCATGGTGGCATTGAAGTGATATACTCAAATCTTATGCTTGTTACATGGCAATTCATGTCATAGCGTGAATTGACGAATTGAGAATTTATTACGGTGGGTCTAACTTCTAAACACACTTGTATTGTAGTGATCATAATATGAGTTGTATAAGAGTTTAACGTTTCTTTATAAGTGAATTTTGACTTGTAAATTTGTATAACAGCTATAATAATGGTTTATGACAGCTAATGCAATAATGTGACAAGCTATACCTTTTGTCTTCATGGAACTTCAACACATATGGTACCGAAATACTTGACTTGAAATGAAAAGTTGAATCTCCTTTTATGTTAGCGGTGCTAAGGTAGTAGCAACAGGAGTGGATAACGGAGGAGGGAGGAGGTGGCAAATAGCAGATGGAAGATTCAGGGCTTTATTTTTTAATTAGGAGGGGTTTAAGGTTGTGGTTATAGCCTTTTTTGGGTGATGAGTTGCCTTTGATCGAAGTCCATGGGTGATATAATTATAATCATATGATACCTGGCAAAGCCGAGGTTGAGTAAGCAGAGAGAGCGGGAGAATAGCAGGGGGATGTAAGTTGTGGTGTTGTGTTTCAATTTCTTTCATACAGAGGTGGATAGTGGTTGGTCAATTATTGAAGATGGCATTTTTAGTGAAGCAAGAGACCGTGGGAACGTAAATGGTTCCAGGTGTCAACATTTTGGTTGTGAATCTTTAGGTTAAATTCAATTATATCTGTTAAGATTCAAGACTTGGGAATTTCGTACATTTCACTATTTCAGGTTCTTAATGTTTTTCTTGAGTATGATATAGTATCAGTATTATGATTTGGATGCATCGTCATATTAATGATATATTCATTATTATATATCTATTATTATTTTTATTATTAATCATTTTTACTTAATAATAATAATAATTATTATTATTATTATTATTATTATTATTATTGATACATGAAAAAATGGGCCTCTTAACTTTGTAAAGGATAGTGCAAGTAGTACAACGCTGGAGTTATAACCTTCCTTTAGAGGTTAGTTACTAGGAGGTGGGGGCAGTGTTACCTAATTCGCCTTTTGAATTCGCCCAAAATGAGCCAAAAATGAACCAAAATCGACCATAATTCGCTTTTCTCAATCGGCATTCGCGGGGGAATTAGGTAACACTGGGTGGGGGTATCTTGTTATATTATTTTATACTTTTTTTTTTCCCTGTATGTTAGATTTACATACTGTAAAATATTTTCTATAAGAGAATGTTCAGCATGTTTTTCCCTAGGCCACCATCCCTATTGCTTCTATTGTGCAGGTTCATCACATGGTGTCTAGAGAATTATTGCATTGCTTTAGTTTAGGTGACTGGGTATAGGTTCTAAATTGCTCCAGTTAATGTGTGAACAAATCGCTATACTTTCTGTTTCAGGTGTGACTTGTTCACAATGGCAAGGTTGTGATTTTCTCAAAATGATTCTTGTCCTTTCCTGCCTCTGCTTTCATTTACTTGCTACATTTGTTTTTGCTGAGTTGTCAAGTCCTTTTTTTTTTTATATATCATGGAATATCTCTTATTCTATTCAAGTAAAAATTATAAAAGTATTACATCATGAATCTACACATCGAGACGAATCTAACAAGATCAAACATATTTATACTTATAAAAAAATCAAAATGATCGGTCAAAGTTTATAGTTAGCTTTTCCAAAATGGAAATGTAGCAAGTAAATATAAACAGAGGGAGTATATGTGTAAAGTTGTTGCCTCCATTGTGTCATATAAGCAGCAAGGCTTCCATGTTCTGATTTATGATTGTATTTGTATATATTTTTTTCTGAGGGGTTGACCAGCTTTCACCTGCTAAGTTTTGGGCGATTTGGTTCTCATGTGTTTCAGGTTGGCATTTATGTAATTTCTGTCAGAAAAATGCTCTCTTTATGTGCTACACGTGTCCCTACTCCTTATGCAAGGGTTGCGTCAAGCAGGCAGATATTTTGTGTGTCAGAAGGAACAAAGGATTTTGTAGAACATGCATGACAACTATTATGTTAATTGAGAAGATCCCTCAGGAAACCAAGGAGCAGGTATGGCTGATATCTCTCTGGTGTGGTGTTAAATTTTGCCGCATCTTCATCCAAGCTTCTTGAGTATCTGTGCCTCTGGTATCTTTCGCTATACTATTCACTGCAATGAAAAACTCAAATTGGGCTATCATCCATTCTATTTGGCACTGTTTTGCGTTGAATAAATGATCTTATACTTGTCAGTAGAGTGATGAGCGCAAATTTTGATTCAGTAAGGATGGTAATACTGAGGGATCATAAAGTAATGAGGTGTTTTCTTTGCACATTTGTGCTAAACTGATCAACTAGTTTACTGCAAACAGGCCTTGTTAAAAGTTATTGTCTGCCTCAAGACCCTGTACTGAATGATGAAACTGCTGGAGATGCTTTGCTGAAATTTCCCTCTGAATTTGCATATTCTCTTCGTTATTTCAATAAGCTCTCTGCACTTAACTCATTTGATGCTCATGTATCTTAGGAGGTCTTTATAATAATTGTAAACCTTCCCCCCCCCCCCCCCCCCCCCCCCAAGCAGAGAGTTGGATAGTCATGTTTCACAGCTCTGTTCTGTCTTATCTGGAAGAATGACTTTTGGTATTTTTTTCGTTTGTGCTACCTTGTACTGATGAGTTATTACTTTTTGGGCAGCAGGTCCAAGTAGATTTTGATGACAGTACTAGTTGGGAGTATCTTTTTAAAGTATACTGGGTATATTTGAAAGAAAAGGAAGCTCTGACTCTAGATGAACTGACTCGGGCTAATAATCCTTGGAAAGTACATACCCTTGATAATGACAATTTGCAGCAGAAAAGAGTTGAGACATGTCTCAATAATGTTTCTGAGCCGAGCATAAGCAATGTACAACTTGAAACAAATGCTTCAAAAAGAAGGACTACCAGAAAACAGGCACAGTTGCTGAATCTGGATTCACAAAATGCTTACGACCCAGATGATAACAAAGCATCAGGTGTCCAGCCAGCAGCTGACTGGGCATCTAAAGAACTCTTGGAATTTGTCGCTCACATGAAAAATGGTGAAACATCGTTCCTATCTCAGTTTGATGTTCAGGCTCTTCTATTGGAATATATAAGAAAAAACAATCTCCGTGATCCTCGCCGTAAATGTCAAATTATTTGTGATAGAAGGTTGGAGACTTTGTTTGGTAAAGATCGTGTGGGTCATTTTGAAATGCTTAAGCTGCTTGAATATCACTTTAAAGAAGAGTCCCGTACCAATGGTGTCGTTAGGGGTGCAGCTATTGACCTTCATTTTGGGCAACTTGAGAATGAAGGGATTAATGGAGATAGTCAGACTCCAAGTAGAGAAACTAGGAGGCAAAGTCGTAAAAAGGCTGAAGAAAAAGTTCGACAAATTAAACTGGATAGCTATGCAGCTATTGACGCTCACAACATTAATTTGATATACCTTAAGCAGAATTTGTTGGAGAACCTGATGGTAGATAAAGAAAATTTTCATGATAAGGTTGTTGGTTCAGTTGTTCGAATTAGAATATCAAGCAATGATCAAAAGCAAGACATGCATCGGTTGGTTCGAATCATAGGTATGCATTTTTGCTACTAGCTTTGTTAGTTATAGCTTCTGCAGTAACCACTGTTTTTGCAGAACTAACATGCTGACAATTTTTCTGGACAGGTACAAGCAAAGCAACTGAGCCATATAGAAATAGTGATAGGACGGAGAGTTTCATGCTTAAGATATTGAACTTGAATAAGATAGAAGACATTGCTATCAATGATATTTCAGATCAAGAGTTTTCTGAGGTGATTTTTAGTCTACTTCATACCCTTTGTTTCCCGCAGCATTTCTTTGAATTTAGTTTAATACTTAGTTGTTTGAGGCTATTTCTGGTTTACTTTGTACCATTTATTCACGCAGCAATTCTTGATTTTCAGTGTTTGAATTCTTGTTTCTCGCTGCATCTTGATGTACTGTTGTTCTTTTAAGAATCCGAGGCACATATTCAGTGTTTGGTACTTAAAGTTCTCTTGTTTTCACCTAGTATATGATATTGCCATTCCTCAGCTGCTACTGGTTTGCATCAATCTAATACTCCATCCTTAATGCGCATAGCTAAAGATGCATCATGCATGTTTAATCAGTATTCTTGATTTGATCTAAGTAGTTGTTCGAATCTCTACCGCGGGTGCTTTGGGGCAAGTGCTTTCTTCTTTATGAACATACGACTCAGAAATTTTATCTAAATGGTGATTGCTGTATGGAATTTTCTTGTTTATTAACTGATTGATGTTCCATCCAAATCCTAGGATGAGTGCAGACGTTTACGCCAAAGTATAAAGTTGGGACTTGTTGAGAGAATGACAGTGGTAAGTGTCAGCACTTGTCTTTCATTTTAACTTTCGTATAGCTCTTGAATTTTTCAGATGAATTTTCTCTCCAGGGGGAAATTCAGGAAAAAGCGGTGGCGCTGCAAACAGTGAGGGTTAGTGATGTAAGTACTTTTCTGATCGAGAAGGATGAAACCTTATTTACTACTTCCTCTTTTCCGTTACAAATGCATCATTTCTCATTTTGGGAAGTTTCATATTAATTGTATCATTTTCTTTTTTGGTAATCAGTTCTCTATCTCCCTCCTCATCACATGGGCTCCTTAATTTGTGTGCCACTCCATGTGATGCAGTTACTATGGAACTTATGAAGCATATTTTTTGTAATTGTCATGAGTGCATGGTTGTGATATAGTTGAATCTTGCATTTTCAGTTGTTTGTGAGTTTGCTTTTATTGTTGCAGCGACCAAGCAATCATTATGTACTTTGGGACGTCGAGGTTATTTGCTGCTAAAAATGGTTTTACTTGTTTGTTGTAGTGGCTTGAAACAGAGTTAAGGAGGCTTAATCATCTGAGGGATCGAGCTAGTGAGATGGGGCACCGCAAGGAATATCCTTTATATCTGTTTTTTATTTATTTGTTTTATGGTTAACTCCCCTGGTTGGGGTGAAATTCATGTATGAAACAAGTGAAATGTCAGGTTATAGAGAGCCTGAACAAAATTATGAAAAGGATAAAGCTTTACAAGTTAAAAGGCTACTATGAAAAGCACAAAATGTTCCCTTGGTATTGTGATTTATTATTGCAAAAGACGATCTCTTGATTCATATGTCTTTACGTCTCCTTGGGGCGAAATTCATGTATGAAACAAGTGAAATGTCAGGTTATAGAGAGACTGAACAAAATTATGAAAAGGATAATAGCTTTACGAGTTAAAATGCTACTATGAAAAGCACAAAATGTTTCCTTGGTATTGTGATTCATTATTGCAAAGGACGATCTCTTGATTCATGTTTTTACGTCTCCTTGGGGTGATTTGTTATTAGGTTCATGACTCGGCTGCTAAGCAGTATGCACTTTTTTTTTTTATTTCGCCTCCGTTGTATTTTGTCATGTATTCAAGGTCTTATTTACAATACCATTGGACTAACAAATGGTTATTTTTGGAATGAGGTCGCTCGTTGTCTGTACTATTTCATCCATATGTTACTTAGTTTGCTACATTATGTATGCAATAATTCCAGGAGTAATTTTTTGTTGCATTTCAGCATTTGTGATTTTCTTGACCAATATAAACGCTTAGGGAATGCGTGGAGAAAATAGAGCTGCTGCAGGCACCTGAAGAACGCCTACGTAGGATTCATGAAATTCCGGATGTGCATGCTGATCCAAGAATGGATCCTAGTTATGGGTCTGATGATGATTCTGGCGAGTCAGACATCAAGAAACGAGGTATGCTTTCATGCTAATGTATGTTAAACCAAAATTAGTGTTGATATTTTTACTATTTCTGAGCTATCTCTGATGTTGAATGTGATTAGATGGGCATATGACACCAAAATACTCCAATGCAAATGCAAAAGGTGTAGAGTTGCTTTCTCCTGTAAGAGCAGGGAGTATGCCGAAAGATGCAAGGTCACTAAAAACTGCTGTTACCAATGGGGAGCGCAAGAGAAAAAACCCTGCTAAGTTTCATGTGGGGAAAGCTGAAAGTGCTACAAGGCCCCTTGAGTCCCCAAACAAAACTGGGAGAGTTGATGCTGCATCTAAGGATCTGGAAGAACTCAACAATCGATCAAATGCGGGTGTCATCTCTAGTGATCATGGTGTAACAACTGGATCGGTTTCTCAGATGGCTTCTGATACGGTAACAGCTCTTTCCTCGCGGATGCTCCTTGTTTCTGATATTACTGAACTCGAGAAGATTTGGCATTATCGGGATCCTTCAGGCAAAGTCCAAGGACCATTCTGCATGTTGCAACTGCGCAAGTGGGATTCAAATGGTTTTTTCCCTACTGATTTGCGAGTTTGGAAGCTTAAAGAAACTCCAGATCAGTCCATACTTTTGACTGATGCGTTAAAGAAGCAGCAATCTACTAAGCCTGAGATTGAGCCTCATGTCGAGCAGCATTCATCCTTGCCATCTTATCGTGGAGCTGAATCTGATGACAGAAAAGTTAATTCGGTTGAGGAATTGAGCAGTAATGCTGATGTCCCTTCTGTGGGTCACATGCCAAATGAAGAAGGCGAAAATAAAAACTTGACTGACATAACTGCTACTTCTGAGGCTTATAAACTGCCAGCGAGTGGTTGCAGTAGTTTTCTGGTGTCTGATAATCAAGGTGGCATAGTTGATTCTTCTGGGCTTGATATGAAAGCACGTCTTATTGAAAGTTTGTTTGACACTGAAGAGCCAAGTTTTGCAGCTACTCCTACCGGGTCTTCTGAAACAATGCATGTTACCCTTAATTGTGAGTCATCTCATCCATCGACTTCCACATCTAAGTCTGATAATGCAGACTTGGATATTCAGCCAATGAAAAGTCAACCAGCCAGTCCAAAGGACGATCGACAAGATTTTCAAACTGGCTGGGGCTTGACTTCTAGTGGTGCCGAAGCTTCTGATCTTCCAAATTCAACGCCAAAATCCAACTCCGTGGACTTGAAGAACCTCAATTTGGAGAATAAGCATCATGTTGTGTCAAAAGACTTTGATGCTAACTGTGGAACAGAATCTAGTGTTACCGAGTTTTCGCATCTGCCAAGTGTAAGGCCAAAGACGGAAAATAAGGACGTGAATGATCATTTTACAGTAAATAATTCAGCTGCTTCAGCTATATATGAGCAAAATCCAGGTACGTGTACAGTATCTGGGGGAATTGACGTCTCTTTTCTGCCTAGTGCTTCTCCAGAAGTGGAGAATGAGGGCTTAAAGCCTCATGCTGTAGAAAATAGGCATCGCATTTCTTCAAATGCTTCTAGACAAGATTCAGAAGGTATCTGGGGCGGTATTTCTAGTGAAGTTGATATTTCTGTTCTGCCAAGCAATAAATCAAACAAGGAGATTCCTAAAACACATGCTGTAGAAAATAAAAATTATAATAGCTCTAATGTTCCTGAGCAAGTTTCTGGTACTAGCTGGAGCACAATATCTGGTGGGATTGTGTTTTCTGATCTACGAAATGCTGCTCCAAATTTGGAGAGCAATGGTTTGGAGACTCCTGTAGAAAATAAAGATTGTGTCAGTCCAGATGTTCCTGGGCAAGATCGAGGAACTAGTTGGAGTGCCATGTCCGAAGGAATAGAATTTTCTGATCTTCCTACTACCTCACCAAAGCTGGACGCAGCTTCGAGAGGTCACGCAGTGGGAAATAAAAGTTCAGTGATTCAGGACATTCCTGGACAAGATTCATGTATTAGTTGGAGCACTGCTTCTAGCCTGGTAGGCAGGGAAGTACACCTCCCTGATGTTGCCAGTGAATGGGGTGCATATTCCACAGTGCATACGAAACCTGCTGACTTTAACTCTTGCCTTGTCTCTGGCTCATCAGTCAAGCTGGTGGAAGTTGCTGGAGAGCACGCTACCCCATCTCATAGTTGTCATATGACTAATCTACATTGTGATACTTCAAGCTGGCAGCCTATCGAGCTCAGCACTTTGGGTGATGAATCTGTTTCTGATCTTTTGTCGGAAGTGGAGGCAATGGAGTCTTTGAGAGGCATGTCATCCCCAACTTCTAGGATGAATTGTGGAGATGACTCAATTGACTCTCCAGTTAATGATTGTTTTAGTCCTCTTGGAGGGTTGAGCCCAAATATCGATCCTGGAAAACATGATGCCTTGAGTTCCACATCCGATATGCATTTTCATGTCCAGCCTAATATCACAGAACAATCACATGGGTCGTTTTCCGTTATTGGTGATCTTTCAAGAACTACCTGTATCCTCTCTACTGTCTCTGCAGGTATTGGAAGCCCTGAAGTGGAAGAAGTCAAGCCACTTATTGCTTCTATGCCGCATCAGAATTTTGTTTCTAGAGCTCTAGTGTCTGCTCTACTGCCACCCCCGCCACCACCACCACAACCATCGCCACCATCACAACCATCGCCGCCACCACCACCACCACCACCACAACCATCGCCGCCACCACAACCATCACCACCACCACCACCACAACCATCGCCACCGCCACCGCCACCATCATCATTACCGTTACCATCTCCACCACCACCACCACCACCACCACCATCACAAGAAGACAAACCATCTTCACAGCCTCGGCAACCAACACTTTCCACCTTGAGCCTCAACTGCCCATCAAGCCCTCGTGAGGAAGGAGAGGTGGACCCTGCTTCCCTTTCATTGCCCTTGCCAAAGGCAGGTCTTGATCATCGACCTTCTCCACATATTTCAAGCATGAAAGTAGTAACTTCAGAAGCTTGGAAACAAGGTTCCGCAACACCTGCGCATTCAAGTGGTAAAATACCTGGAACAAGTTCAATTTTGGGAAATCCAAACTTGCATTGGAGTAACTCTAGTCCAGGGATGGCTGCCATGAGTGTCAATGCACATTGGAACACTTCAGTGGTAAGCCCCAGCGCTAGAGGTTCAAGTCAGACATCACCAAGATATAATCATAGCACAGGAAGACATTCTAGTTCTAAGGACAGAAGTCACCATCACCATGGTGCAGATGCAAATTTTAGTAAGAGTAGGCCAACTTCATGGAGCAGACAATCTTCTTTTGGTGGAGGTGGAGGCTCTTCAAGGCCGCCTCCTAGAGGACAGCGTGTTTGTAAATTTTACGAGAGTGGGTATTGCAAGAAGGGTGCATCCTGTAAGTATTTGCACCCTTAGTTTGAAGATATCCACATCGATTTGTATCAATTAAAATCTTTGTAGATTGTAATTGTTGTATAACGATATTTGTTCCATAAATTGAAGATCTTAGAGGCGGAGGAAATCCAAAAACCTGCAGTCATAACTCATACTAACTCCCGTGCTCATCATATAATCTCGGAGACAAACTTTAGTTTATCTAGGCGGTGTGGTTAAATGCTCATGATTACAACTACAAGTAGCTCACAAATTAGGCAACTCAAGCTATGCTTAGACATTTCATCACACTACATAGAAAAATTGTTTTTTCATAAAAGATAAGATAAGCAAATGTAGACATTAATGTTTGAATTCACAACCACATCTTCGATAATCAGAACATTTTCAAGTCATTTCAATGGCACAACTATATTAACAAATCAAAAAGAAAAGAAAAGTCTGCCTCGTCAATTTTACTTATTTGCTCAAGTTAACCAATCTCTTATAACAACACACTGGACATTTTGAAGAAGATAAAGAAAATTAAGAGATATAATCAAACTTTCTTTTCTTTCATTCTTTTCATTCCCTTTTTCCACAAAACTTGAACGAAAAGAGCAATTTTTTTTATTTCATCCACAGTTTTTAAAGAAACTGTAGAAGTGAAAAAAAATAAAAAATTCAACTCTAGACTAATTCAATAAATTAATTTAATTGATTGTTAGCAAACCACCTTTTTGAGCAAAATTTTGACTTAGATATGACTTCATTAATATTGTAGTCCCAAACTCCAAGCAATTCAATTCAATCTCGTATTATATAATTTTTTGTATTTCATTTAATTAACATGAATTTATGTGCAATAACTCAAGGGTACCACTGGAGCCATGTTATTGTGATATTAAGGTATACACAACAAATAATTGTGATTGCTGACTTATAGTAAGTTGATGTTAATGCCTTGATGATTTACTAGATTGAACGGAAAAATACTATTTACCAGTGTTCGTTACAGATAATTATAAGTAAAGCGTCTTAGCTGAGATGCATCTCAATTATTTCAATGTCTGATTAGTTTTCAATATTTCTATTTCAGTTTAAGCCTTCTTTGTGTCAATATATCTGTTATGGCATATATTTATTAATTTATGCATTTTTTTTATTAGTTTTTGTTTTTTTAATATTAGGTTACATACTTTTTGTATCAGTTTATGCATCTTGTTTATCAATTTACGTGTGCAATTCATTAGTTTGTGAAACTTATACTTTCAGTGTATGAGTTTTTCGATCAGGTTATGTATCTTATATTGTCGGTTTATAGATATGTCTATCAATTATAAAAGGATCTTTTACGATTTCACTATCAATCTTTATTTTCACCAATTTTAGATTGTTTATCTATTCTATCACTTATAAGCCATAAATATCAATTTATACTTTTGATATTTCTTTTTAGTTTACTCACTCCACTTTGCATGAGAACTAAGTAGGAAGTCCAATAGTGTTAGAGAAAACTAAAAATGTAAATAGAGAAATGATAAGGTGGACTATTATATTCAAAAGTGAAGAAAGTAGATGAGATAATTATTAAAAATAGGAAAAAAAACAAGCGTATGTGAATCTAAAAGAAATAATTCATCCGTTTCTAAATAAGTGCAACATTTGCATAGTGTTTACTATTCACAGTTTAAACTTTAATTAGCTTTGGTGATTTACATTTTAGGAAAAACATAGTCATGTGGGATCCTGTTAGATTCGTCTGAATGTTTTTTTAATATCAACTTTTTATAATTTTTACTTATTGATAATTGAAGATATTAATGGTTAAAATAATGCATTGGCAAACGTGAAAACAAGAAATGTTGCACTTATTTAGAAACGGAGGAAGTATATAAAAGAGGAACATAGGTAAATTAAAAAGAAACGATGGACGAAGGGAGTACTCCCTTCAATTCTTTTTAATAGTTACACTTTACGTTTTACGTTTGCCAATGTAAATGTTTGAACATTAAAATCTCCAAAATCGCATTTTGTAAAAATTATAAAAAGTTGATATTTTAAAAGTATCAAAACGAATCAAGTAAAATTCGACATAATAAAATAATTTTTTCTCACCCATTACTGAAAAATGATATTCATACATCATAAAATAACCATAAAATAGAAACAGATGCAGTATCATTTTACATACTACTTGTATTTTGTATTGCTTCCGTGATACATAAGGATTTAGAAAATAAAACGTAATGCTTATGGTTGTATAACCATAAAAGAGAAACAGATGCAATATCATTTTACATACTACTTGTATTTTGTATTGCTTTCGTGATAGATAGGGATTTAGAAAATAAAGCATAATACTGGTGACTTGGTGTAACACCCCGATAATTCTCTCTTTCTAGAAAATACTTTTATAACAAATCTAGAGAATTACCCAGCATTATCGCCCGTGTGAAAACTTTCGGCTTACTCAGAATTTTGCAGCGGAAAACTTAAAAACAAAACCAACTTTATAAACTTATGAAATAAGAACCAAACAATGTTTGAGCTGAAACACACTAACTTAAAGCTAAAGTCTGAAAATATAAATTCCTAGAAACAACTTAAATACTCTAATGTCACAAAAGCCTCTCCATTCCAGATTCCCAATGGTATGCATCTTCGAACCTGTAATGTCAATGCTTTCTTGACTCTGCTCCCCCGAAGGATCACCACAGGATCAATAGGCAAAGCCATGATCACAAACACAGACAAGCACGTAATCAGCAAAGCTGAGTACTACATATCAGGCATAAATAATCCTATACATGATACTACAACATAAATAATAATAAGCATATAACAAACTGCAGATGACTCTTACTGAACTAGACTCTAACTTTTATTTCTTCTTTTTAATGGAATAGTTATGGGACGAGTTGTCTATACTGAAGTAGGAGATATGGGAGCTACCACATATTCCAATTGACCTGCGATATCGAGGAACCTTTGAGCAAAAAGGAAAGGTGATCAATCCAATCCTAGAAATACATATCACGGCGGACTATGTATCCCAACCCTTAGTGTCCAACTCTAGACGTGCACCAGTCTAAAGTCTATAACCTATCTCGTTTCACTTTACGTTGCATTCATTTTAATACTTGTGTTGACACCAACCAAGCACACAACATATATAACTAAAATACACATAAAATCACAAAACTCCTTTTTATCTTAGAATTAACAAGTTCACAACTTATCATTCAAGACTCTTTTAACTTCTTTTATTCTTTGCTAACTTCCTGTTGAACCTAGCCAACAGTAAACTGTACCTTTATATAGGTATAACTCAAAATTACCAAATAAGATCCACGGTTCTTATAAGATAAATAAATAATCTCAAAGAATCTATGTAACACATGATTCCAATTTACTTACATTAATTCACTCACGAATTAATACCAAACTAAACTTAGCTGCTGCATCAAACTTCCATACAAACAATCTTACTTAAACATATTCTTAGTTTACATGTAGCATACAAGCAAATAACATGAAACCATCTCAGTAAATCATATATATGAACAACAAGGTCCTATACATGATACTACAAATTAAAAACATCCCTAGAGCATGTTTCTAACCATATAGCACGTAGACTATGTACGTACCTTGTATAAACGCAACGGTAGGCCACTTTTATGTTCTAAAAGTCCCCTACTAAAATTCTCCGCCTACAACAATAAATAATCAAGTAAATACTTGAACTAAAAAAAATACAGCAACTTTAAAACGCCCAAACCTTTTAAACGTCTTTAAAAATCTTTTTATAATTTAAACTCTCGTTATTTTTAATCCCTATATACAACTATTCTAGTGATTAAAAATCATTAAAAACCTTAAAATACTAACTTTCTGAATTTCCAGCATCTATAAAATTTTCTAAACTTTCTGAAAATATTTTAAATGCATATAAAATCGTATTCCAATCAAAATTCATATTATACTTTAAATATATGATTTCTAGTGATTTAAAACCCTAAAAATCACATCTTTCATGATTAAAACTAAAAATAATAAATCTGAAATTTTTTTCTTTTATACATATGAAACCAAACAATTTCTTCATAATAAATAATAATCAAATCTAATCATGTAAATAGTAATAAAATAACAATAAAATTAGGACTTTAATGGAATCTTAAAGGAGAAGTAAAGAAAAACAACCAAAATAAGAGGAAGAAGGCAGCGCCGGCGGCTGTGACAGCAGCAAGGAGGTGGCGGCAGCAGGTTTTGGCTTCAAGAAATTATTCGTGACGTTTCTTGTTCAACAAGAAACGTTACTTAGCGAAGAAGAAACGATCTTTGAGAGGAAATATGAAACTCACGCTCAAGAGAGAGAGAGAGAAAATGTCGATGAGAGAGAGAATCAGAAATACGTGCAAGGGAGGAGAGAGAAAATAAATGTAGGGCAAAATAATTGGGTTTTTAATATTTAAATAGGCTAATCCTTTTGGGCTTAGGAAAAGAATTTCAATAATTAAAACTTTGATGACTAACAAGATGGGCTTATTAGGACTTTAGTCATCAAATTATCCTTTCCCTTTTTATTACTTTTGGGCTTTCGATTCCATTAAGTTTTCTTTTAAAATGCTTTTAATAATTAAACTTTATTTAAAACATGCTTAATTAAAATATTACAATTTTGTTAAGCATGCAAAATATTTTTAGTTGACTTTTAAAATAGTCAACCCTTTTTAAAAGTCAAACCATTTCCAAACTCATTTGGATTTAAATATAACTACATAAATAACTTAATATATTTATGAAAATCCTTTAAAAATGTGGGGGATTACACTTGGTGAGTTGTGATTGTGACTTGATAACTTTGTTATGTGATTATGTCTCATTGTCTATTTGTCTCCCGTCAAAAAGAAGAAAGGATTTTTCGCCAAATGCAGCCTTTTATAATAGCGAGTTTGTTAATTGCAGCACTTTCATTTCAAACTCTCCAATTGCAGCCTATTAAATTGAATCTACATTTAAGTTGCAGCCCAATTTGGATTTGGGGCCAATGATGACGTCATGGTTAACCATGGTTAACCCTCCAACGGGAAATTTTTCCCAGCCTCTTGAAAAACCCTCGATTTTTTTGAAAAACCCTCGATTTTTCCTTCTCTCTCCTCTGACCTTCAGTTGCTCTCTCCTCTTTCTCCTCTTTGTCTCTCCTCTCTCTCCAGGACCACCATTTTCTCTCTCTTCTCTCCTCTCTTCTCTCTCCTCTCTCCTCTCTCCTTTCATTCCCATTTCATTCTCAGACGTGTTACATTACTAATCCATGTTTCATTCCCATTTCATTCATTACATTACTGATCCACTTACTACAACCTTTGATAAAACCTTACATATTGCTAATACACTTAGATAATGAGCATTGCGGAAGCTCTTACAAATCATAACACTAACAATTCCCCCCATTACATCTCAAGTTAAGATGAAGTACCAAAACAACAATATGCCAAAGTGCACATATTACCCAAACCTCACATTTCAGTCCTGAACTGACCCTTGTCCTCTTCATCTTCAACATAATTTTTTCTATGTCCTTCTTCCTTCCAAGTACAACTGATTCCATCAGCTTCCTCTTCAGCACCTCAACTTCATTGCTTAGTTGTCTCTTGTCTTCCATTAGTCCTAATATTACATATCTCTGCCAATCTGTTGGGTCTTCCTTATCAACCCACTTAAAGTACTTGCATCCCTTGTGTGGTGTCAGCATCAAAGTTTGGGCATGCATAAAACCTTCCCCCGGATTGTCCTTAGTCCAAGCTCTCGTTTTTGAATTGTACAGCCCACAATTACACCTCTTACCCTTCTTAAACATAATTCCTGCCACATAGGTATCAAATCATGATTACAATTGCACTTATTTAGGTTTTGAAATCAAAAGCCCTAATTTTTGAGATCAACAAACCCTAATTGTTTCACCCAAAAAAAATTTTCGCCAAATGCAGCCTTTTATAATAGCGAGTTTGTTAATTGCAGCACTTTCATTTCAAACTCTCCAATTGCAACCTTTTAAATTGAATCTACATTTAAGTTGCAGCCTAAATAAACTCGCTATTATAAAAGGCTGCATTTGGCGAAAAATTCCAAAAATTTTTGAAATAAAAATTCCTAAAAATCCCCAACCCAAAAAAATTGGGGAAAAACCAAGAATTTAGTTGTACTAACCTTGTCTTATGATGCGCAACACTCCAAATCAAATGAAAATGCACTGAATTGAAGGAGAGGAGAGAGAAAAACAATCTCAGATGTCTTAATGGTTGAGAGAAAACAGAGAGAAAAAACGAGGGAAATAAACTAAAGCAACTGAAGTTCAGAGGATAGAGTGAGAAAAATCGAGGGTTTTTCAAGAGGTTGGGAAAATTTTCCCGTTGGAGGGTTAACCATGGTTAACCATAACGTCATTATTGGCCCCAAATCCAAATTGGGCTGCAACTTAGATGTAGATTCAATTTAAAAGGCTGCAATTGGAGAGTTTGAAATGAAAGTGGTGCAATTAAGAAACTCGCTATTATAAAAGGCTGCATTTGGCGAAAAATCCAAGAAGAAACCATAAAAAATCATAATATGTCACGCTTCTTCCTTAATCTGCTTTGACACAGACACAATTAACCCTGTAAAAACAAATCTGAAAATCCCCCAACTTTAATAATTTCCAATTTCCACCCAAAACTATAAAAATTGAAGCAAACTCAAACATCAACAACACCTATCATCAATTCATTCAAATTCAACAATGAAGACTAAAACCTAATTTCTCCTCTTCTCCTTCACCAATTCACCATTTTACCTGTAATTTCAAAGCTTTTTCAACAATGGCGCCTTCGTTTTTATCACCGACAGAAAGGTACGCCGCAGGAACGTTGTTCGGTTTAGCACTTCATCAGGCACATATACACCAATCTCGACCTCTCGGATTACATCATCAACATCAAAACGACGACGTCGAGTTCGATGATCATCATCGTATTAGCAATGGAAGTAGCAGTAGCAGTGATTCCGTCTCCGAAGACCCTCACCTTTGGGTTCATCCTCATTCTTCTCTCCTCCGTCCAATTCTCAAGTTAAGATTGCTTGCATTATCTATTGATATTAATATATGTTTTCGCTTTCGAGTTCGAATTCGAGTTTTTCGCTTGATTTTATTATTATAGAATGGTTAACTTTTTGTATGAAAATTATCAAGGTTTTTGCAGATAGAATCTACGGCGTGGTCTGGGATTGAAGAAACTTCTGGCGCTTCTGGAGCTACTCGTCATGTTGGAGCTGTAAACTTTCTCTCTCTCTCTCTTACTTTTTTTTCGGATTAGGCTCCATTTGGTTGGGTGTAAAACATTTTCAGTGTAAAATGTTTTTCATGGAAAACAATTTGCAATGGAGAACACAATTCCAAAATCAGTTTTCGTTGTTTGGTTCCATGTAAGAAAAATGATGAAAAGAAAGGGAAATGAAAAAGAAAGTAAGGAGATAGGGAGAGGAGTTTAAAGGAGAGATAAGAAAAAGGAAGGAAAATAGTTTTCCCTTTATTTTGAAGGGAAAATGGTTTTCCATCAAAGAGCAATTTTACTCCTAGGGAAAATGGTTTTACACTTCTTTGCAAACCAAACAATGTAAAATTGAAAATAGAGGAAAACAGTTATTCCGGAAAACGTTTTACGCCTTACCAAATGGAGCCGTAGTATTGTGTTGCTTTTTTGGATATGTTTTAGTGTATTTACTCTCTCCGTCCTTGAATAAAATTCGAATAGTGTAGTGTGGAACATTGAAGTAAAAATCTTCTGGTTGAATTGTTTAACTTGTAAGCATGAAAAAATATGTGTATTAGAACACAAAAGTGAATCGAACATGAGCATTTATGTCACTAAATGAGATTGTACATAAGAGGACAACTGAATTTAGTTCTTTATCTTAGAAAGAGAAAGAAGAATACGGAGCAATCTTTGATTTTGTGAATCGACGTTTCTGAGTGAATGTTCTACAATGACTTTTGGTTCTTATTTAAAAAGCTATTACGAGTTTACGATAGAATAGAGAAGCTGACTGATCACACAAGAAAAGCTAGAATCATGTACAAGATAATCCAATTAGAAGGTGCTAAAGAAGATTGTTATGTTGTGGAGAGGGTTAGATGTTGGTAAATACATCAGACAACTAAGATTTTGTGGGGGAAGGAAAATAGTTGAATAATAAGACCTTCCAATTTGTCCCTTGTGATTATTGTGAAGTGACAAATAATGTTCATATGCTTGTTCTCTCACGAAAAAGACGGGTTGTGGATATGTGAAGGGCTGATTGGGATTGTCAACACCTAATTCTTGCGATGATCTGACAAATCAAGTGGCCTCAAGCCACAACCCTACTTAGAGACTTTACATTTCCATTTGGATCTCCATGAACTTGGAGAACTTCCATGGAAGAACATAGCCTATTAGAGATCTTCTTGTATTCTGCTATCTCAGTTACAGATCTTCTTCTTTTGATTTATAGTGTTTTTAGTCTCTCATATTTTGCTGATTCAATAGATACACTACGTAACCAAGCATAACCACTATATAATTATGTCTTAGATCCAATTGTGGCATCAAAGTGCTAGAGGTTTATCGTTCTTCCTTGATAGCAAGGACCTTGTCATTTTTTTTTTATATTGGAAAAACCCTTATTTGGTAGCTCCGCAGTTTGCTGCAATCCACACGCTAGAGGATGTTCTTTCTCTAAATTTGCTTATGGGAGCTGTTGTTATTTTTTCTTATTGAATTTTAGACTTAGTCTTTGTTGATTATTTAAAACTTCATCATAATCATAATATAGGGCCCAATACTTATAGCTAACATAGGACCCCTGAAAATTAAAAGACGTCCCTATAAAGTCTCTAGAGACCTGTTCAATTCAATATGTGATTTGAATTTTTAACAATCACTTGTGGACGCTTTCTCATGGGTTTTTATGGTTACATTATCCTTCATTATTATGCTCTAGTTTCAAGCATTATTTTGTTTTTCCTTGTTTGTAATTTCATTTTGTTTTATTGGGGGGGGGGGGGGGGGTTGGGTTACTCTTTGACATTAACCATCTAATCTCTAGATTGATGCAAACTGTGTTTCCCCTCTGTCCATAATGACAAATATTCAAATGACATCGTTTAAGGATTAAGTATTTGAAAATATCGTATTTTTTAGGAGTGAAATTGTGTGATGGAAGTCATGGAACTATGGAAGTTGTCCTACCAATACTCAAAAAGAGATTGGTACTGATGATTTGTGATTTTTTAGGGTTGGGTTACTCTTTGACATTAACCATCTAATCTCTAGATTGATGCAAACTGTGTTTCCCCTCTGTCCATAATGACAAATATTCAAATGACATCGTTTAAGGATTAAGTATTTGAAAATTCTGTATTTTTTAGGAGTGAAATTGTGTGATGGAAGTCATGGAACTATGGAAGTTGTCCTACCAATACTCAAAAAGAGATTGGTACTGATGATTTGTGATTTTTTATGGTTATACGACCTCTATGCTGATTCATTGTATGATCTATGTGCTCTCACCAAAAAGCAATTAGTGTTAAATGGATGTTTCAGGCTTAGTTATCTGGTGCATTCTTTTCAAGATTGTATATTCATTTAATGTTCTTACTACTCGTGACTTCTGGCAGTTTCTGAGATTGCTTTCAGAAGAGAGAGAGGAAAGTTCTTCGGAAAAGAAGGATCAGGAGCTTGCTTTGGCCAAAGGTGTTGATTGTATGAAAGCTAGCATGGACTCTTCTACTGATTTTGCAACTAAAAGGGATAAGCAGCGTGAGTATGCGCAGGAACGCCGAGAAAAATGTACTGTCCCTGAGATGCCAGAGACACCATCAACTCCTGCCGAGAGAGAAGTGATTGAGTCTATCCAGGAAAGAACTGCTGCAGTTGTTCCTGACGAAAATTGCACTCACGGATCAGAATATAAATTCAATGAGGAGCCTGTCGAAGAAGAGAGAACACTTAGCTATGAGAGAAAAATTACAGTTCTCTATGAGCTTCTTTCAGCAAGCCTTGCGACTTTGTCAGAAGATGGCAAAAAATCCAATCAAAGAAAGGGCTATGATGCTCGACATCGTGTTGCGTTACATTTACTTGCAACATGGCTTGATATCGAGTGGGGGAAAGTGGTAGGTGTATTCTAGTTACATTAGATCAATTCTCTTTCAGATGTATCAAAGTGTCCAAGATCTTTCTAGTGTGATTCATGTTGATAATTCTATGAGATTTGGTTTGAATGTGACTGTAGTATGTAGGATAGAAAAATGTCCTTTTTTGCAAGAATTTTACTCCTTTAATTTTCTATTAACAAACAACTATATTCATTACCTGCACTGCAAGGGATGTACACGCTAGTGCTATGTGATTCTAGCTCCAAGTTCATAGAGTTCACTAGTTTCTTTGTTATCGTGATGATAATCTTCCTTTCTCACTGTTAAATTTACACTGCTATATTGCTACATGGATAAGCGATGAAATTATATAAGATTAGGTCTTGCTTTCTAACTCACATTTCTCTATTTTTGAATTTGCTTGGAGCTTTTTCATGGCTTACTTCTAACCAAAATGTTCATCCTTTTCTATATACAGGAGGCAATGGAGACCATGATCGCCTGCTCCGTTATGGCTTTAGCGAAGGAGTTAGAATCAAAAAGAGAAGAAACTGATTCAGAAAAAAGTTCATGGGCTAAATGGAGACGTGGGGGTATCATTGGAGCTGCTGCTGTAACTGGGGGAGCATTGATGGCCATTACAGGAGGTATGCATTCATGTTTCATGATATATGTCTGAATCAATTCGTACAAAATCTCTATAATGTGGATGTTTTTTCTGTTGAAATGAATCTGTTGAATATTCTTCAACAGGGCTAGCTGCCCCTGCAATTGCTGCGGGATTTAGTGCTTTGGTCCCTACACTGGGCACTATTATTCCTGTGATTGGAGCAGGTGGTTTTGCAGCTGCCGCTAGCGTTGCTGGTTCTGTTGCAGGCTCTGTTGCAATTGCTGCCTCATTTGGAGGTAAAGTTCTTAGTTATTTTAGATTTCTGATACATTTTCTTTCATGCCCTGTTTTCTTTCTTGACTTTGTGGAGATGATACTGTGTCTCATGCAATTTCTGATATCAAAATAGATGATTTTGAAATGGAAAGTTGATTTTCCTGATGCTACTTTCTTCATACTGCAATCTATTTAGCTGCTGGAGCTGGTCTCACTGGTACTAAGGTGGCCCGAAGGATTGGAAATATTGACGAATTTGAGTTCAAAGCTGTAGGAGAGAACCATGGACAAGGAGTGAGTATCTTGGTTTTGTTTGCTTTTTATTTTGGAATACTCCCTTTGGACTTTATTAGTTTACCCCTTTCTTTGGGGCATATTTGTCGAGACATTAATTTGAACCTTAATATCTCTAATTTTCGATTACCAAAAGTTACAAAAAGTTGATATTTGGATACTACACATTGAGACGAATCCAACAAGGTCTCACATGACTATATTTTTCTTTAAATACAAATTACAAGAGATAGTCAAAGTTATGTATGTGAATAGTGTCAAAAGTCAAAACGGGTGAACTAATAAAGACCGGAGGGAGTAATTGTCAATAATAAGTCAACTTTTGTCGCGTCCGCTAAAAAAACTCATCTTTTGATTATTTCCTGAATAAGTCGACCTTTAGTAGTTAGTACTATCATTTTTGAAGAAGTTAAATTACAAATAATCTGACTTTTTTCTTTCTTTTTTGTAATTTTTAATTTCTTTTTGTTTTCTCTCTCATCCCTTTGAAGAGTTACACATATCATAATTAAGCGGTGCAATAAGTTAACAACAGGCAAGGACTTGTTAAAAAACAGATTGGTATTAAAAGTTGACTTATTCAAGGACAATCAAAAGGTTGACTTATTTTTAATGTATGGCTTAAAGGTTGACTTATGCTTGACAATTTTTCCAAAATTTTTAATTTTCATTATGTTGGAATTTGTCTTCTTGAATCTGTGTATACTTCGATTCTGTTGCACTAAAAGGGGAAACAGATATGGAGCGGACACGGTAACGTGCATAATTGCATATATAATAATATTCTAACATGAAGAAGCTTCCTTGAGGTTTCTAAAATGCGGAAATGTTTCATTTCCGAAATGGACACTCGATTTCCATGAAGTTTGTGTGCAACATAGCTTCCAGTTCCTTTGAGTTTGTTTCTTTTTGACATGATTGTTTCTTATCCAGTAAAGTTTCTTATTTCCAGCGACTAGCAGTTGGGATCTTGGTTTCAGGATTTGTTTTCGATGAAGGAGACTATATAATGCCTTGGGAAGGACTAGCTAATAACCTGGAGAGGTATTGTGCATCAGGTGTATGTGGCCTGATCAATCCTTTGATTTCCAAATATTATTGTTATGCAAAAGTAACAATAAGACATGCTTGTTCAATTTTACGTGATGATTGTGACTGCATCCGTTATGTTCACATAACTTGATAGATCAAACTACACGACAGCTGAGTGATAATCTATAGCACAATGAAATTGATTTTTCAAAATCGAGTCTACCAATTACTTGCCTTAAGCTTGATTTAGGGAGTTGTTTTTATCTGTTCATAGCCTGTAACTATGGATATATTAAAATGTTTTCTGTTCCCCATGAGCATTTTGTGTATCGCTTGTTCATTTATGCCATCAACTACATTCTTTATTTCATCTCATTTGACTTAATCATGTGCTCAGCCTACTTTAAAATCACTCACCTCTTTAAATTGTCAATATTTGGGAATGCAATATAAGTTCCAGTCATATTTCTAGGTTTGTCTTCTTTTATTTTCTGTTTTTTTGTTATCCTTTTTACGTTTTCCTTCTTTTCTTCAGATACTTCTCTTCAATAATGAAAATTCCAGACAAATTTTCTATCACTCCTTTTCTGTCAACCTCAAAGGACTGAACTTTATTTTTCTTTCCTCAGTGCAAATGACATCTAAGGATCCACACTTTAACTGTATCTGAAAGCTTTATGTACGCTGCTACAATACCAGATTCTTTTGAGACCATTTAGACCTGAACCTAATATCACTCGACTACTCCTCTTGCCAGTGGCTGTAAATTAGGCTGTGATTCTTGCTTTCCTGTGACTTTCTTCAATGTCAGTTGATGTAGGAATTATTTTAAACGTATTTGCATTACTTCGTTCAAGTGTTCTCACTATAAGACTGACTATATAGGTATGTGCTGGTATGGGAGTCGAAGCATCTAATTGCTGTCAGTACAGCGATACAAGATTGGCTCACTTCAAGTAATTTTTCTATTGTACTTCAGAGGCGTTGCTAATGTGCTGCTAGTTTAACAAGGACATTGTTATGGATGTATAACATGCTGGTGTTAATTTTCTTAGGCATAGCTTTGGGGTTGATGAAGCAAGGGGCTATGATGACAGTACTTAGCACACTTCTTACAGCATTAGCTTGGCCAGCTACGTTGCTTGCACTTACCGATTTTATAGACAGCAAGTGGACAATCGCTGTGGACAGGTATTCTTTCGATTGTAAATTTTGAAGGTGTATTCATGTCACAACTCACAAAGAAGGATGACCTGTTTCCATGAAGTGCTACTGGCCCACTACAGATAATGTGTCTTGTATAGAAGTATATATGTTGTGGGTGTTGGGTTACCTAAATTTTCAATTTATTGTGGCAGAGCCTCTATTCTAATGACTACAGCAACTGCCTCTTGTTTCTTGTAGTTTGGTATAGAATATTCAGCTTATGGGGGGTAAAACTTATTGATGAACTAACTCTTCCTTATCTTTTGTGGGATGGGAGTTGCCAGTTGCCCTACTGGTTTGGCCATTTCTAACAGTTTTGGTTTTTTTACCTGATTGTTTTCTTTTCTTTGCATTAGACTTTATGTGTTGGATTTGAGATTATCAAAAGTGAATTAAATACTCTACTCAATGCTTTTACCCTTTTTTTCAAGCACTATGACTAACCTATATTTGGTTAAGTGATATGAATTGATTTCTTTCTAGCAATCATATTGATGAAGGATTGTCGTCACTCTCTCTATAGTTAATATTACACGATCTAATTAGCTGATTTCTTGTAGCCTTTTCTATCAGGATAAGATTGGATACTAACCTCTATCTTTTGTTTGGCATTTCAGATCTGACAAAGCTGGAAAGCTGCTTGCTGAAGTTCTGTTGAAAGGATTGCAAGGGAACAGGTATATCATATATCAAGCCTGAGGCTAGCCTTTCGGTAACAAATATATCATACCTAATGATAACCTTTTCTTTGTTGGTTGATAGTTTTCGCGCCAATTGCTCTCTGCATTATTTATTTGATTGTTAAATCTTTTTCAGGCCTGTCACTCTTGTAGGTTACTCTTTAGGAGCTAGGGTAATTTTCAGGTGCCTAGAGTTTCTGTCGAAAACTGAACAAGGTGAGTCCCCTGCTCCCCCCCCCCCCCCCCAAAAAAAAACAAAAAAAAAACCCAACCCCACCCCAGAAGTAAAAAAAAACAAAATGCAAGATCATTTTGACAAAAATCAAGTTACAAGCGGGTTTTTCTGTCTGAACATTCTGAAAATGCACTCTTTTTTTGTCAGCTAATCTTGTTGAAAGAGTTGTTCTTCTTGGGGCACCCATTTCAATCAAAGATGAGAACTGGGAAGCTGTTCGAAAGGTAATCTGGGAATTTCTTGTCACTTTGCATTGCGCATTGCTTGTGCAATGTGCACAGCTTCTGTGCACGTGTAATATGGCTTTTGAGTACCTCCATATTGGCGATTTGCCTTTTTTCCTACCATGGCAATCTCTTTGATTTTTATCACGTTGTTAAGCAGGTTGTTGCTGGGAGATTCATCAATGTTTATTCACGAAATGACTGGATACTTGGTATCGCCTTCCGTGCAAGGTATGCATGCAGTGCAATGCTTTACCTCTTCTAGCAGTAATACTAAGAAAGATGCATATCACACCTGTCAAATGATTTAATATGATGATATTCTTGACTTGAGGCATTGAATTGGTACTTTTTGGACACTCCCAAAAGTTCAATTTTTTTTGGAGGTTGCTGCTAGCCCTGCTACACAGCATATCTCTTCTACTTTGAATCTCTGCTTGCTGCAAAATTTGCTTGTGGTTATCTGCTACTTTGGTGGAGTACTTGTGAATTTTGGTCCGTCGTATTCGGCGACATTGCCCTTCGCAATTTTTGCTGGTGTGTGTTGCTTTCGTGACAGGACTTCCCAGCCTGTCTGAGAATATCGGCATGGTGCCCATTGCCATTATATGCCCGGGTGTAGCGTCTGTACTCTGTACACCCCCAAGACTAGTTTCTGTACATTTCCTCGTGTGGGACCTCCAAATGAGCAGAAAACAAGGGTGGAAGTACTCCAGTCGCATGGTACACCTGGGTATAAAATGGACATGATGGCAAACATAATGTACACGTGGAGGCTGGACTTCTGCAATTTCTGTTCAAGTATCGCTTTCATGATAAGACAACACTGTTGATGCTGGTCTTGAGTCTTTTCTCTTTTTTTTCTTCCTGTGGAACAGCCTTCTTTCGAAAGGTTTAGCTGGAATCCAGGCGGTTGAAGTTCCGGGAATCGAGAATGTAGGTTCTCTTTTCTTCTTTTTCTCCCACTCAAGGGGAGTTGATGTTGCTACCTGATATCTGACATTAAAAATCCTTATACTTCAGGTGGATGCAACTGATATAATTGAAGGCCACTCATCTTATCTCTGGGCCACCCAGGAGATTATGGATCGGCTTGAGCTGGATACGTATTTTCCAGTTTTTAGAAGCTCGCCTGCCGGAGAGTAGAGCACTTTGCTTTTCAAGCTTGATTGTCTCCTTGTTGCCTGTCAGTCAATTTTTGCATTGGAGATTTCAATGAACATCATCAAGCTGTTTTCTGCTAAAATCTGATGACAAAAGTTGGCTTCGTGTATTGCTGTATAGTCTCATAGATGTAAGTAAGAATGGCGTTGTAATAAAATATCAAACTCTTCCCCCACCCATGCACCCACCCACAAAACAAAAGAAAATAAAAGAAAGAGAAAAGATATAAAGGTTATTGAATAAGAGATATGTTTGGTCCGATTCGTTTGGCAACCAAATAGCCGCATTAATCATATATACTAGCCCCACCCAAAGGTCTACTACAAAGTCAGACTAATTTCGTTAGGTTTACATTGGTAGGAAATAGGAATGGTATTTTGTGTAATCGTTAAAAACTCAAGATATTCGGTGAATTTACAAAAAATATGAAACTATTTGGTAGATAAGCTGAAAACTCGAGATATTTCGTGAAAATTGTTTATTTTAAAAATGGTTAATAGATTCATTGTCATACGGTTTGAAACATAGAATATGAATCAAGACGATGTAGTAAAAAACAATTATTACACAAACATTTATTTGGCTACCTTTTCCTTTACAAATTTTGAACAACTCTATATGTATTGATTTGGGTTTTTCAACGTTTTATCCTTATGTTTCTTTATTTTTTATGTTACCCCCAACCTTTTTAAATTTTCTTACAATGACCTTAAACATACTTTTTTTAATGCAAAATACCTCCACCAATAACAATGTGGCATTAATTTCGTTAATATTTTGTAAGTTAATGGAACTAATTTATCTTATAGATAATCCTTGCAAGAGTTAAATTATGTACAAGTTAAATTACTTCCACTAAATTACAAAATATAAATTAAATAGGCAGGGATTGTGCATTAAAGAATGTAAATTTAAAATTACTTTGTGAACATATGAGCCACGAAGGCGGTACAAAGTACAAAGAAGGGGAAGGGGGATTCAAACCTGTGACCTATCGTTCACAGCACCTCAATCTTAACCACTAGGCCAAGACATACTTGGTTACAATAGATATTACTGTTAGTAATACTTCTAATTTAATATGTATCATTTGTCTATAAGTTTTTGATAAAATTACTAATGTATCATAGTGTCATTTATACCTATTTGACAAAGATTAGCTAACTTGACCGTTTACTGTTTATGTCTCGAAAAAAATAATTTCACTTTTTGACTTTCACACATGTTAAAGCATAATTTTGACAATAAAAATCCTAAATGAAGTATTAGTAAAAATCATAAAGTTTGAGACAAAAATATTGAAAAAGGGACCTTCACAAATTTGATTGAAGGTATAACCAATTTCCTCCAAAACCTTCACAATCTAAACAAAATTCAATTGTAATTTCTTTTAAAATACAAGTCTTAGTTGTATCATAATCAGTTTCCTTCAAAACCTTCACAGTCCGTAAGCAATTAGATTGTAATTTCCTTCAAAGTACAAGTCTTAGTTGTATCGAAGAAAATTGAAGGGAATTTAGCATGGAAATGGAGAAAGGAGATAGGAAATAAACTAGGTGATATCATTGTGAGGAAATTGAGCTCAATTTCGGATGATAGAGGAAGAGGGGAATTGATAGAGGGAGAAAGAGGTTATGAGAAATAAGGTATTTTGGAGATTTTAGAGGTTATGTTTAGTAAAGTGCATGGGGCTGCTTTTAGTAAGAATGTTCCAAAGAAAAAAGGTAAAAACTAGGAGGAAAAATATAAGATGACAAAGGAAACTCATTGGTAAGGAAGTCAGCATACTAATTAGTTAATGAAAACAAAATAAACTAATTTACAAGAAAATGAAGATAGTCGCAATTACAATAATGTTTGCACAAAAAAGAAATTATAATAATTGTGCCCTACTAACGATGGATATCATAGAACCACCTCAATTTTGGGTGGTACCATGGAGAAACCGCTCACAATTTTTTGTAGAACCATACTGTAATTCGAAATTTGCAGAGGTTTCTTCACCCCCACCAAATTTCAGACGGTTATCATCATAGACCCATATAGGCATTTTGATCATGGTTCAATCATAAATCTATTGCGATTATGTGCTATTGGTGGCGAAATTGCTTGTGGTGATGTTAAAGGTCCATATTTTACCCTTTTTATTTTCATAGCAATAGTCATTTTCGCTTAAAAACATGATATCTTAAGCTTAGGTGGCCTTAGTGATGGTTGCTCGGTTATAAGCATGTGGTGGTGGCGGGTGCTGGTGTTGGTAATGGTTGAGGATGGATAATATAAGAGGAGGCTTGAGGGAGAAACTGAGGTGAGATGCGAAACAGTACAATAAGAATAGTACAAACATTTTTGTATAGTAATGGTGGAGGGTTTTGAGTAATATATGGATGTTGCTTAACTTCAAACTAATAAAAACTAAGAAGTTATACTCCCTTTGTGCATAATTGATTCATTGTTGTGGGCACAAGTATGTAGGAAAGGAAACCAAACAAAACTTGAACTACTGGTAAATGTTTGATTTCATGACTTTAAGACATGAGATCAAACCCCAATACAATCTCTTTGTCGATGATGTTTACGTTACTATCCTCCTCACTCTGAAGGAGTATGACTTGCAAGGTTATACTTGTAACTTGTGAGAGGTGCCACTTTTGTAGAGTCATCCATCTTACCAACCAAAAGAATATAAATAAGAAAGGAGAAAAGGTGTGGCGGGTTCATACCATAACTTTAAATGAAAGCAATATATATTTGAAAGTCATGAATTAGAAGATGACAAGTAAAAAATAAATATTGGTACTTGTTGGGTTATAATTACCAAATAAAGAATGTATCAAGTAAACGAGACAATCATTTAGGGTCTGTTCGGCACAAGCTTTTGAAGTGACTTTTAATGTTTTGACTTAGTTAAAATACTAATTAAGAAAAATTGTAGTGCTTGGTTAGGTACCGATATAAGTAGCTTTTAGTGATATAAGTAGTATTTCAGTAGTGTTTGTCAAACCTAAAATTTGTAGCTTTTGTGGTAACATTTAGGGGTTGTTTGGTTCACGAAGTGGTATAGGTTAGGAATAAGGAATGAAATCGTAGTGGTATAGGGTTGGAACTTGATACTTGATTCCATGTGTTTGGATATGTCTTGAAATGAAATTTTTCCTTTTTATTTTATACTCGAAGGTTTGGTATAAGTCATACCCACCTCCCTCTTGGGTTCCTAAACCCCATACCTTATGAGTTTGAGGTATGGGTTTAGAAATTCAAAATTTTGCAAACAAACACTAGGTATGGGTTTTAGTCATTCTAAATCCATATCTCATACCTTAATTTTTGAACCAAACACCTCCTTAATGGTTTGTAAATTATATATTAAAGTTTCATTTGAATTTTTAACTAGTTATTTACAAACAATTACTTTGAGAACTTATTTTACCGAACATCAAATATTTTTTTATACTCCACTAACGCTGCACACCAAGCTAATAAATGTGGGACTAATGGAGTAATTGACAAAATTTTCTTTTTAGCTTCTTTAAAAAAAATAGCCAATTCTGGTGCAATAAAAGCCACTAACAAATAAAGAAAAAGATCAACCGTCTAACCTCGACTACAATTTACAAACACTTTCTCTGAATATTCATCATATTAGCTTTCCATCTGAAAACTCGGCGAAGAATCACACGAAATTCAGCATTTCCATCATCAAATTACCTTCCCGAACTTGAGGAACAGACAAATTGTGAGAGAAAAGGATTACGAACGAGTTAAATTTGTATCGTCGACTTCAAACTCGGATCTTCCAGAAATTTGAGGTTTGTTTTGAAGTTTTTTAATATAAGCTTTAGAATTGTATTTTTGGATCTTAAACAAGTTTGAGAGAAAATTCATGGTTTTTTTTTCAATTCAGATTTTGGGTTAAGTTTAACTCACTGACCCTAACTCCCTTGGATACGGCACTGGATATGAGTAAGTTTTTGTTTTGCTGCTTTTGGATATTTAGCTCGAAATTGTGTTAGTTTCGTGTGTGATTATGTGATATGAGCTTAGTTCATCACTTAATTATGGTAAAATGTGCGTTTGAGATTGGAAAAGTGTTGCTGTATTACACTTAAGATTACTGTGCAATTAGCGGGATTACTGGATGAATGTAATGTATTGATTTACCAGGTGGTTAGGTTTTGGAGTTTGTTCGCGTTGATGGGGAGGGAGTGGAGTGATTATAATGGAGGATTAATATAAATGTTTTGCTTTGAGCTTCAGTTTTTGCATTTCTGAATGGTCTTAGACAATATATCTTCCACCTTGAAACAGTGAGTTCTATGGAAGTTAGTTCAGTCAATTTCTCAAAAGTTTTAGTAAGTTCATTATAAGTTTGGTAACGCCATGAGGGTTACTCAAGCTATTTTCACCACTGCAATAAGTACTTGTAGGTTCAAAGTAATTCCAATAAGCTCCAGTAAGTTCGCAGAAGCTCAAGTTGATACTAGGTGACCTTTAGTTCATGCTTGTGTTTTGTTGTTGGGATTCTTAAACAACTTCGGTTCATGCTTAGGCTGAAAGTTCTGTAACTTAGGACGACATAATTCATACTTCCTTCCAAAGAATAGGTTTGATTTATTTGTCATTTGCGATTGTCAATTGTTTTTACCCCTTTGTTTTGGTTGTTTGTAGTTGTTTCTTAGAATTGCGGTGCATATTAATCTTATTTATTTATGTATCCACTTTATATATTCTTTTGATATTCTTTGTACAGGTATGATGAGTAGAGTACTTACTATTACTTGTCACATATGACAAACTAGATAAAAAAAGTGTTGCTGAATCCCCTTTTCACCTTTTACCATTACACTGGAAGCTATATAGTTCCCACCAAATATCAATGCTAGAAGCTCTTACTCTCTTAGCCAAGAATCAAACAAGACTTCATAAGGCAAGTCCTTTTTGTAGACCGGTTAGTTTTGTCTAGAATGTTAGAGATGACATCAATATAAGAAGATGCATAACACAAGATTAGTCGATTATTTTCGTCCCCCTCATCCCCAATTGCTCACAGGAAACTCAATACCAAATTTATTTAGTACTCATCTTAGGGTGACCATTACACATGATTGAAGTTATTGGATCTCGTTGAACCTAACTGAAACTTTTGGACCTGATTAAAACTTATTAGACCTTGACCTGATGGAAACGTAGGAGACCTTATTTGACCTGATTGGAACTTGTTAGATCTTATTTGTGTGAAATTTTGATGTAATAACATAATTACTACAAATTAAATATTAAAATTAGTTATGATATAATAATTATCAATCTCTTATTAACATTTTACTAATTACAATTGATAAGAACATACTACTTATAATTGAAATTATTACCTATAAATTATTATTAATATTATTAACATTTGTTTTTTGAGGGGTTTAATATTATTAACATAACAATAGCATAAAATAGTACATATATAATTATAACATTAATGTAACAATAATGGTACTAGTATTTATAAAATGCTACCTACATAAAAACTGACTTTCCGGAAGAGTCACTAACAAGATTAGGGTTTGTGGTGAGTGTATAAAGTTGGTCATAGAAAAGACTATTACGTCTTAGTTGCGATATCTTCGAGGTGTTTAAGGTGCATCATTTACTTACAATTACTATATACTACCTCCGTTTTCTTTTAATTGTTACACTTCTTTCTGGGGGAGAACCAAGGAAATACAAGGAGGGAGCTCAAAAAGAGAATGTTTAGTTTTGGAAAATGTAAAAGAAGCAATATAATTATATAGGAGAGAGAAAAGTTGTTGACTAATAAGGTGGGACTTGGGAGGTGGAGTATAGGAGGTAGAATAATAGAAAATGTTGATGTTGATGGTTACCTTATAAGAAAAGAGAAGTGTAACAATTAAAAAAAAAAACGGACTAAAGAAGAAAGTGTAACAATTAAAAGTTAACAGGGGGAGTATAATAATACCCTCCAAAGGGGAGAGTACCCTGTGGAGATATCTTATGAATCGTTGTCGAATAACAATAAAAATAAATAGATTAAACATTTAAAAACTAACTTATAAATCAATAACTTTTTGAACCTTATTGTAATTTAGATTTGACTGGACCTGATTAGGCCGTATCTAAACTTATTGGAACCTGAGTGGATTGTATTTGAAGTTATTGGACCTGAGTGGAGTGAACTTGCTGGACCTGAAACATATATTTTTAAGGTGAAGAGAACACATCCAAACAGATATTAAGCTGGCAAACAATGCACCAGTTAGTCTTTGACTAGGTTAAGGAATGAAAGAAGGAAACAGAAAGGCCGTGCAAAATATGCTATTTATCCTTAGTCTTTGTCTAATTTGTGATATAAGAAAATAGTGCATGATTATCACAATATATATCTCTGTTTCAAATCAAGTAGCTGCATGCCAAAGGTGACTCAAATTTGTTGACATGTATGCAGTTTTATCTGCCTTGGAAAGTCGCTTAGAACAACACTTGCTAAAGTCATATTATGAAGTAAAAAGAAATAGTGTATATAAAATTAAAGCATGAACAAAAGGCAGATACGTTCAAGGCCTATACTGAAATTGAAACAATCGAAATCAAGAGTCTAATATATATCATGGAAAGCATTAAGAGAACCTAGAAGAAAACCTATAAATCTAAGAGACTTAGAAAAGATAATACATAAAATCAAGAAAATACACTACAAGCGGAGACATAAATTAGATTTATGGAAATAACTAAAACTATCTAGTCAAACAACATAAGCAAATTTCCTATACTGTTTTCGCATGATCTTTCCTTTCACTATTTTACCTATTTATCTTTAGTGAGTCTGTTGGCTTTATAGGTGGTTTTTTCTTCTTTCCTGGGATGCCATGACACTGCTGATTTCATTTTAACGGTATTCCAGGCTTTTATTGTGTCCACAATACACGTTTTTGTCTCTGATACCAAATCTTTCATTTACTTTGTATTGTTATTTAGTAATTAATGTTATAAACCTCGTGTCAAAACAGGAGTTATCCATTTCCCAGAACTACTAAATTCTAGAAGAGAGACTCAGGATGTGATGAATTGATAATAATGTTGTACGTTTGTCATGTGTCATGACATGGTCCAAGACTAAGGGTGAGTACCAATTTTTGAGACCTTATTTCTTGACTCCCTGTCTATTTCTTAAATTGTATATTGCAGTTAGTTTCCATTCATTTGTATTTTTGCTCCAACTTGTGTTAAAACATGTGCTGTGATAAGTGATAATCCTTTAGTGCTTAATTAATGAATCGGTGCTGGATTTGCACTGTTGCAGTGATCTATGTATGTTGAAATTTTAAATATTTTGCTAATAATAACTTTATGCATTTTGATTGATTTGATGCAGTGTTATGATTAACATTATGATCAAGAATGGCTGATTTCTAGGTGGGAGTTGCCATTCAAAATCTTGTTTATTCGTGAGTTTTGAGAAATAATATTTGGTTGGAATTGTATGGTTTTCTTTTGTACTGATAACAGGGGAAAATGTATGTAACAACTAACAAGCAGTATCAGATTTTATAGTATCTTGCTGAACATTTTACCATGTTCTAGCAGGAGAGAGGTTCAATGTTTTTTGTATCTATAATAGTAGTCTTCGTCTTCTGAATGTTGATATTCTTCTTCTTTCTTTTAATTGAAAATATGAACTGACATGTCTTTATCCTACCTTTAAGGAGTAAACGAAGCTGCCGTGAGTGCTGTTGGTAGAGAAGAGATCTTTAATAAACATGACTTCCCTCCAACTTTTGCAATTAACAGAGCATGGCCGCAATATTCTTGTTTCGAGAAGGTATGGAGACGTATTGATATTCTTTTGTTGATGTGTGGTACTACCAGCCTGATGCTCCAGCTTAATCTAAGTAGCTTCTTTTAGCTGCCAGGTTATCAGGTAGCTCATTGTTGTGAGAGATTATGGAGGGGGACAAAGGATTTTCTTAGCTTTTTTAGGAACTCTTAAGAAGTTATGATAGGTTGAAAGGCTCATCTTGTCCAAGAGATATTTTATGAAAATGCATAAGTGCATTGAAGGCATACCATTTATATAGTTATATTTTGAGAAGCCTCACTGGTAACTAAACATCTACTGCTGCGGTTTGGATTTTTGGAGTTCAACGTGCTTCTGGAATATATTGTTTGTTGATTCTTTATATCTACATGACATCCAAGTCTCTTTAAGTTAAACATCTTGCCTGGCCAATGTAAAAATAGTTCACTTTTCAATTTTCATGTTCAACTTTATACTTCAGTACGTGACTTTAACTGTATTCTCCTGCAGGAAGTCTTTACTGCTGGCTTCTGGCATCTTGGTGGCAGGTGGCACAGCTGCGTATATGCAATCAAGATTGAGAAATAATCGGTCTGGTGCCTTTGGTCAATGCAATGGGCCCGGGGGTCTGGCAGAGGGTTCTGAAAACGACATCTCGAAGAATTCTGTATCTAAGGGAAAGAAAAAAAATAAAAATGCATTGAGATCTCTGCAGGTCTTAGCAGCTATTCTTTTGTCACAGATGGGTCGAAGGGGTGCTCGTGACCTCTTAGCATTGGTGTCTGTAGTGGTAAGCTTCTTCATTGATTGCTTAGAATCTGATATACTATTAAAGCTCATGTTTATGAACCAAGTAACCAACACAAGCACGACTATGATAAATTAAGCTCCGTTTGTGGTGGTGATACCCACTGGAAGTTGCGTATGTGGAGTGGTTATTTTGTTTGAAATCTATGGTTTTTGATGGATATTCGCTTGTGTTCACATAAATTACCTAATTTATTCTGCTGTTATCGTATTTTTCTAATCTACTTTGTTTTAATATGTTGAGGATTAATGGGGATATTCGCTTTTGTAGTAATTTCGGGGTTGTTAGAAATTAGACTATAGGCCAACAAGTAACTAGAAATCGCAAGGAGAAGATAGTATTTGTATGACTAAATTAGATCTAGATATAATTGTATCCTACCATAATTAGAAGCAACTCAAATGTTGCCTTATTATTCAGCTTATATTTTATAGGTGCATTTGGAGCATATACTACTATTATGGGCCAGGAGAGAGAGAGAAATAGGAGATAGATCCACTTTAGAACACATGACGATTTACGTGGAATATATGGAAAAGCAGAAGTACCACAACAATGCACTTGGAATTTAACCGATTTGTGTAATGGTGATTATAAGGCTTCCTATATTTTTTGATTTAATTTAATCACCAAGGCACCTAAATATCTCTTGATCATACAAAAGTCTGTGATCGGGTCCTCGTGTTTATCTGAAATACTCACATCTTGGCTCATATGAAATGTGTGTTTTTTTTTTTTTTTTTTTTTTTTCCATTTTATTAGAACTAACTTGGATTTAGTGGATTTTTTTATTCTAATGGTAACCCTCATTGGATTTTTTTTTGAATTTATTGGAACTTATTGAACTTTTGGGAACTTATTTTCCTGAGTGAATTTCTCTTTTTATTTTCCAGAGAGGTAGGTTTTGTTCTCCTGTTGCAAATAATTCTACCCTGTATATATAAGCGTAAAACCCTAGACCACAATTGGAAACTAGCTATGGTATAAGGAAATCTAGACAAAGTGAGGCTTCACCCTTCTTCTGGACATAGGGCCACATAACTCTGCATTCAACCTCCACATAGTTGTATGTAGTCAGTCTAGCCTAGGTCAGCATATGATAGTAACGACAATCCAAACCCACACATGGCTGTGTGCTAGGTGGTGATCCCATGATGCTACTTTATATACCTAACTAACCATGGTATCGAGCACAACCCTGAAATGCGTACATGCCTAACATCTTCTTGATTCAACAATATTAACTTTGAATCGTTGGATGAGTTTATGATTTGCTGTAGTCAACTCTAAGTTGTAACTGCTTTGGTCATGCAAATAGTGATTCGAAAATTATCATTCAGCAAAAGATGTATCTCACTGCATAAATAAATGGATACCCGGATTCTGTTTTTTTTTTGATGCGATCTCAGAGGTTACAGTGGAAGTATGATCAGGTTTATATAGTATTGGAATTTCATTAAAATTCTCTTTCTGGTGTTGGTACGTCATGTAAAAATTAATCTTAATCTATTCTTCTAGCCGTTGCATTATCTGTCAACTGTTTATTTTTCATTTGCAGGTGTTGCGGACTGCTGTAAGCAATAGACTGGCCAAAGTGCAAGGGTTTTTGTTTCGAGCAGCTTTTCTACGCCGTGTACCATCGTTTTTGAGATTAATAATTGAAAATGTTCTTCTCTGTTTCTTTCTATCAACATTGCATTCTACATCAAAGTACATAACAGGGACCTTAAGTTTGCGGTTCAGGAAAATACTGACAAAGCTTATCCATTCACATTATTTTGAGGTATATATCCTGCATATCCCGTTTTTAACTGCTATTTTTGTAATTTTGTATTATTTTGATGTTTTCAGTTTATTGCACATTTCATCTTTATTTCAATTTATCTGTGGTATGATGAATCTTGCTTTTGGGTTTTAGAAGCGACTACTTTTCAAGTTTAGTTAATGTTTCAAATAGTGTTCTCTATCTTGCTATCTACATAGAGAGGGATGTTTAAGCTCTACAGTCGACACGCGGTCCTGGGGATTTGCAGCTGCTTCTTGTTTTGAGAATGTTTGTTAGTCATACTATCATATTTTCTTTATTCCTGATGTGTAGCTTCATTTGACTGTGGCCCTTTAAAGAATTATAGAAGTTAAATTTTTGACATAAAGTACTAAATTCTGTGGGGCTGTTGATTCATTTAAAAGAAAAGAAAAGGAATGAAGAAAGGGAAATAGGGAAAGGAATTAAGAAGGGGAGGCTTTTAAACAATGTTTGGCTCTTGTGGGGGAAAAATGATTTCTCTCGTAGTTGTTTGGTTCTGTTTGGTTCACATAAGGGATGTTTGAGGGTAATTAAGATTGGGAATTATGGACCTTAATTACCTCTGTGAGTGTTTCGTTCCTACTTTTTTGTTCACTCCATTTCTCTAGTTCTCTGATCTCTCTAGGTTTTAGCCCAAACAATTTCTTCATGATTTCCCTCAGTTCCCTGCACTTGCACTTCCCATCTTAAGATTTTCACCTCAATCTCAAAGCAATCACCATACTTTAACCCTGCCATTAGAACCACTGTTAATTCACCCCTTGCCACAGGTGCAACCGGCCCAACACCAGCCAGACTTCATCTCACACCAGTAGAACCACTACAATTCGTCTCCCACCACCTGTGTCACCAACTCAACTCCCGTGAGACTTTATCCCCACCACTGGAACCACTTGCACACCCATCTTCTACCACCAGTGCCACCAACACAAAACCTGCCAAACTTTACTTCCCCTACCGTCACCACTCGTTAGTCGTCATAGATCTGAGGAAAAGAGATAGGAAGAGAGATATGAGAGAGGCATACTTTATGCAAGATCCGTGGCTTGTTCGAATTCAACCAAGAAAGCTCTAAGTCTAGAGCTTTCAGGGTCACTTTTGACCACTGAAGATCCTCTGTTCTTTTGGCCGTTGTAGCTATGGTGGCGGGCAAAACTTGATATCGAAGTGAAGATATGGAGGGGGTGAATCAATGCCTTTGGTGATGGACTGATGGTAGTGAAGAAATACGGCGGCCATAGTGGTGATGGCAGTGAAGATATATGGTAATGGTGATGGGAATGAAGATATGTAGTGGTGGTAATGGATATTGACAGTGGTGGTGGCAAGTGGAATGGAGAAGGATCGTGGTAGTGAGGAGTTTTTGGAGAGAGGATCAGTCTACATTGGGGGTGATTGCATTTTTTGTAAAGTGAACCAAACATTATGTAAGGTAATAATATTACATTCCTTCAACCAACAAAACAAATTAATAAAATTTCTTGCAAAATTTGTCAGAAACAACCTTTTAAATACAAGTTTTTGCGAGAAACAACCTTTTAAAAAAAATCTAGCAAAATAAGACCTTAAAAATATTTTTTTCGCGAGGAACAACTTTTACCCATTTTTTGGGCATTGACCAAATATTTTGCGGCTTCGATTCACTAAAACCAAACATGGCAAGGCACGTAATCCAAATTTCTTATGTTTCAACGCCATTACCCTTCATATACTGAATGTCGGAAAATATTTGGTCAATGTCGAAAAATGGAGAAAAACATAGTTGAATCGTAAGAGATGCAATTCACGTGCCCTCCACATTTTGGTTTTAACGAGTCAACATTGAAAAATGCTTGATCAATGCCGGAAAATGGGTCGAGGTTATTTCTCGCAAATTATTTTCTTTTTAAGGGCTTATTTTGCCAGATTTTTTCTTGCAAAAACTTGTATTTAAAAGGTTGTTTTTGACAATTTTTCCAAATTTCTTTTTAAATTTCTGTCCCCTCTTCATTTATTGATTCCTTTCTCTTTCCTTTAAATGTGGCTTCTAAGTGAAAGGGCAAGGAATAGAGAAGGGGACATAGGGGTAAAGGATTTAAGGAAGAGGATATAAAATCTTTTTTTGCACTTGACTGGGTGGATAGCTGACTGAACGAGAACTTTGATCCTCCCAGGCAGCAGGTGGCCGATGGTTACAACATTCTTATCTATTTTGCCTATATATCTATGTGGTTCGCGTGTGCGAAAAGTGATCTCCCTTTGATTGTTGTCTGGCTCTGGCTTATATAAAACGAACTCTAAATCCTCTCCCCCTAATATTCAGCAAGTTCTCTGCTCCCAAACCCTTTCCTTAAAAACAGTTCTTCCTCATCTCCTCTTTCAACATCCACCACCGTCCCCACCATAAACCAATGTTAACCATTATCGCCTACAGTAACAAACTCTACAACACTTGTTGAACATCATATTGAAAGAATGCCGCCACCGCCTCCTTTTTTTTCACAAACATTTTAGTTATTGATGGTCCTATTTGACCAACCAACCGCAAGTTCAGATTTTGGAGATTTTAGAGGTGGAATTCAATCACTCACTCCTTGAATTCGTGGGGGAAATAATTTGGTAGTTCAAAATGCACACACACTCTCTCTCTCTCTCCAACTTGGACTATGGTGATGGTGGTGGATCTTCTTGTCTACTGTGCTGGTTTCAGGGGAGGGGGTGTAGTCGGGCGAGGGTTGGGGATCGTTGATGGGTAAGGTGAGAGATTGTGGTTTGCTACCTTGAACCAATAATATTGGCTATTATTTATGTTTTTCAGACTTGTGGTTTCTTTGGTGTTTGTGACGAGTGTTTGTGTAAGCGGTGGTAATTAAGGCGTTAGTTAGGGAATCGTGGTCATTTTGGAGTTGGTTGTTTGGGAAGTATATTGGTGGTTTCAGTTATAGTGTTGACTAGTGAGATGACAGTGTCTGTGGTTATGGTGGTGTTAGGGTGCCTTTTGTGGTGGTGAAATAATGGTGGTGCAAAGTGACTTGGGTATTGGGATGATGGTGGTGACTGGTGAGAGATGTTGGTTGAATGCAATATTGATCATTGGGGAAATGATATCCCGGGGGAGAGGGGAATTGAGATTAAAAGTTTGGGTGATCTAATTCGACACAAGTGGACAAAGAGAACTAAAAGAAAGTGATTCAAATACCTAAAAAGGGAATTGAGGAACAATTCCCTTTCGTGTTCGTGATAATCCCTTATCAACTATCAGGCAGTCCTTAAATTGGACTTATGTGACCAATGTACTGGTGAAACTTGTGTCATTTTTCCTTGTTGATATTATTTGTTGATTGAGGCATTGTAAACGTTCTTCAGTTGCTTGTCTTGTGCTGATGACAAGCCAACATAACAGGAGAGCTAGAGTCAAAAGCAATGCGTAACTCAAGCAATTAGTTCATGCATTCACAAAATCGTTAGGGCAGTGATGCTCAAGTGAATTGCTTGGCTCCAACTATACAAGTTCCTCAAGAAAGAGTAGATCAAATGATTGGTATGATAAACCTCCCCGTCAAAAATCTACCAGTTCCATGCATATATATACTCTCCATAGTGGGTTATGTACAGTTCTTCATGTAATCTGTAATTATAATATTTAGATTATGATGATGAACAATAGACGAAGAACCGGTGCATGACATGGCTGTAAAACTAGCCTATATTAAGCAAAAAGTTATTTGTGGTTGGGCTTTATTGGTGAATCACGAATGAGTTCAATACATCACCTGTATCTTATTGGTACACATGTAAACCCAAGGCACCGTTAATTTTTAGAATGTTTGCTTGGCATATGAAAAAGAAGTAGTTTGCTGAAAACTGTAGCTGGCTTCTCTGTTGCTTCCTCTCATTTTCTATGTTATGCACACATATTTTGGTCTATAGGTTTCCTTATACTTTCAATGTGAAGAGCCATTGGGCTATTTTATTCATGTGCATCTAATAAGATTTAAGTTGTATTTGCAGGCTCGAGCCAGCACGCACATTTTATCGATGTGCTCTGTGTTGGACTGTTTACTTAAGGCTTATGCTACTATAAAGGGTTCACCATTGCTCTATTATTGATCTTTTATTTTTCTTCTTCAACCCTGAAAACATTCTTTATTGTAATACTTCCTCCGTTTTTTTAATTGCAACGTTTCCCTTATTTGGAAGTTCCATATTAATTGCAACATTTTCTTATGTGGTAATATCTTTTCTCTCTCTCTCTCCTATGACATGGGTTCTACTTTTTATCTATCTCTATCGCTATCTCTCTCCTCTTCACATGGGTTTCTTAACAAATGTGTCAAGTGAGTATGTTGCAATTATCATAGAATGGAGGAAGTATATAGTTGTATGGTGTTTATATTAAAGGCCAACTTTTTTTCTACAGAGTATGGCATACTACAAAATATCCCATGTTGATGGCCGGGTAACTAATCCAGAACAAAGGATCGCTAGTGATGTTCCAAAATTCTGCTCCGAATTAAGTGACCTTGTGCAAGAGGATCTTACTGCAGTAACAGATGGACTGCTTTATACATGGCGCCTTTGTTCTTATGCCAGTCCAAAATATATCTTCTGGATATTGGTATCTCAAATTTTGTCCAGTATTTATATTAGTTTGAACTTTGTGTTCTGTGTATACAGAACCCTGAAGTACTCTGGAGACACTAATGTGATGTCCATTTTTTATGTTTCAGGGCTATGTACTGGGAGCAGGGACCATGATTAGAACTTTTTCTCCTGCATTTGGAAAACTAATGTCTAAAGAACAGCAACTGGAGGGGGAATATAGACAGCTTCACTCTCGATTGAGGACCCATTCGGAAAGCATAGCATTTTATGGAGGAGAAGCTAGAGAAGAGTTTTATATTCAGCAGAAGTTCAAGACACTGGTAAAGCATCTGGGTGTCGTCCATCATGATCATTGGTGGTTTGGAATGATCCAGGACTTTTTGTTGAAGTATCTTGGAGCCACTGTAGCTGTTGTTCTCATAATAGAACCCTTTTTTTCTGGCGATTTAAGGCCCGATACTTCAACTTTAGGACGTGCTGAGATGTTAAGCAATCTTAGATATCATACCAGCGTTATTATTTCACTTTTCCAGTCTCTGGGTACATTGTCAATCAGTTCAAGACGACTCAATCGTCTCAGGTATCTGTGAACTTGATATTTCTTGAGATTTATTCTGTTCTGTGTCATTCTTGTTGACAATAGATTGTCCTGTGCTGCTTCTGTGTGTCTAGGCTATATCTGCCCAAGTCCCAACATTAAGATATAAAAGCTTCTCAAATACAAAATCTTAAAGAAGACTGTCTTAAAATAATTTTGTTGTGAGATGGGGCTAAAAATTTGTCCTAAAAGGGTCACATATATTAGTGACCCCTTTGAGGTAAAAGCGTGAAAGGTGACCTTTTTCTAGAAGTGTCCCCTTGAACTTAAAAAGCGAGCTCTTTGACTCAAGAAGTGTTCCTTTCATTGAAAAAGTAAGGCAGTCTTACAATAAAGTTATGGGAAGGCTATCTGACACAGACTTACTACTTCCTTAGACTGAACATATCTGTAAAGGACAAGGGAAACTGAGGAGAAGGTAAAGGGGGAAGAATAGAGTGCCTAGCATGTTCCTGGGTTTAATTTGTATTGGAGGTCGGAGTCAAAGGTGTGATTGAGTGAGTTCATTGATGTACTAAGAAAAATTGAAGTGAAGAAAATATCATTAAAAAATACAAATGCAAAAGCATCTCATTTAAATGAGGCTGGATCAGTGTAGATCCAATTACAATATATCTAAGAATCTCAAATTGGGAACCAAAATCAAGATATGTTTAATAGAATCCATCCACAAGATTAAGTTTCAGTCCAAATTTGTAGTAGAACATGTGTTTTGAATAATTTTATATTTTAATATACAAAAAGCTAAAATATTACTGAAAAGAAGGCAAATGGTTTTAAGCTAGCCTTTTTTTATTATTTTGTACTCTAAAATATTTATATACTCGTGTAGCCAAAAAAAAAAGATTGTAAGTTGTTCTAAATTAAAATTTGGATTTTTAGTAGAAAAGGCTAGCTAAACAAATTTTTTAAGAGCTTTCATTGGCAATCATTGTTTTGCAAACGAAAATGGTGGTTAATTTTATCTGAACTATTAACTAACAAATGATTTAACCCTATTTTTGTGTAAGCAAGTATTGCCTCTGTCCCAAAAGACCCTCTCAGTTAGTGTAGATACAAGAAGTCAAGAACTATGGAAAGAAGAGTATTGGTCGAAATTAGGGTCCTTTATTTGACTTTGAGGCTATGGAGAGAAAGTTGTTTAGAAGCATGGCATTATTTAATGCACCAAAGTGGATCCATGTGGTGGGGGAAAAAATTTGCGGCCTTGTTCGGTAATTAGCGGATAGCTATTAGCTGATTGTATGAGTGGATAGTTGTTAGTTGATTGTATTAGCGGATAGCTGTTAGCTGATAGTATTAGCTGATTTGACTAGCTGATTGTATTGGTTGTTTGGTAAGTAGCTGATAGTTGATTGCTACATTATTGTGTAAAATGACCAATAAGGACGTGCATAATCTATTGTTGTACCTTTTCTTATTTATTAATGTAACTTTTAACAATTTTAAGACATAAATGTAATTGCTCCACTAATTCCCAAGCCTCTAATGTCAAAAACCTCCTCCCACCAACTTTTTGGATTCAATACATTTATGTCTTAAAATTTTATGATTTTACCATTGATCAAGTAGGTTCACTTGTATGATTTGCATATATTCCCTCCTTTTTTGTTTTCCTTGTAACATTTCCCATCTTAGGAAGTTACATATACTTGCAACATTGACATTTTTGGCAACATATTCTCTATTTCTCTCTCGTGGCACATGGGGTGCTTTTTATCTTTCTCTGTTCTAAATTATTGTCCCATGCTTCAATGTTGCAAGTAAAAAAAGAGAGGAGGAAATATATGTCACTCCCCATGTTAGATGTAATATTTGAGGGATCTGAGAATCAGGTTGAAGAGTCTCTACTATTAGCAATTCATGATTTTTTTTGAAAGGATGTTTAAGTTTTGACACTTCCTTATACATAATTGGAGGTTTAGAAATTTGCATGTTCACCAAGGGAGCTATCTTCAAGGTTGCTCTGCTTGTTTCTCTTGCAAACTGTGCTACTTTGCAACTCGGGTATTGGTTCAACTGTCAAACACATCCACATTATGAATAATTTTGCATGATTTTGGTCCTATATCAAGTGTTCAAGTGTCATAATCATTTCTGATACTGGTACTTAGGGTGAAACCAAAAGTTGAAGTAACATAGTTTTAAACTTTTGGCAGGTTTTTATTTATTTTATCTCTTTCCCTTCATACATCATGGTTGTAAATATCATCCCATACATGATACATCGACCATCATCTATCCCTTATTTTGCTTAATGAACTAACTTATGCTTCCATGCTAAGACCATTTCCATGATCATATCTTATTCGGACTCTCCATTTAACCTTAATTATCTGTCTTGAGTCCTCGACGCTCGGGCATGGATATAGTCACTTTAAAACTACATTTTAAGCCAAACAATTTCTCTTTAAATAGTTGTGTTGGACACTTGGACATGTACCTGTGCTTGATATGAGTTCCCTAGTACAAGTAAGATAGTCTTGACTGTGACTGCAACGTTATATAGTTTATTGTGTAGTTTAGTTATGGACTTAATGCGTCTAACTGAGGGAATGCATTGTCATTGTAAGCATCCTGTATCGTGTTGCTTGGTTCAATGCAGATAGTTAGTTAGACAGATATGTTAATTCATTCATTCATTGATTTGCCGAGTTGCAGTGGTTATGCAGAGCGCATTCATGAGTTAATTGCTGTATCTCGAGAGCTTGGTTTTCGTGATAGCTCTTCTTCACAGAGAAATGGAAGTAGAAATTGCTTTACTGAAGCTAACTACATAGAATTTTCTGACGTCAAGGTGCTTGCTCTCTTGCAATTAGTCTTTATACAATTGTACTTCTATTTTCCCTTGTCATTTGGATATGAAGTCATGTTTTGTGATCCCCAGGTTGTTACCCCATCTAACAATGTGCTGGTGGAAGACCTGACACTGAAAGTTGATGCAGGATCTAACCTTTTGATTACAGGTGAGTTGGTTCTTGCCAGTAAGATGATCTTCAAGAAGTGAAATGGGATTTTTTTATGGGAGGGGTCGGGTGTTGACATGATGCTGGGGGTTTGATGAACAGGGATCATGTGGAATGGTGTACTATAGAAATTTCACTTTCATTCTTAGTAACATATTGAAATTAAAATGAGGAGGCAAATGAGTGCTAGCTGAACAAAATATCATGAAGTGAAGATTCTCCTTAACAGTTGATCATGAAGTGTGTTGCCTTTGATAGTTATAAAAGGAAAGTACATCACACCCAAGCGATAAATCTCCAAAAGATAGATTTTTTCTTTCTAGGAAAATGACCAGTTTTGCTTGCTTTCTAGCCCTTTCAATCTCTAACCCAACATGCTTTATCTTTATAGTTGTTCTTTTAATTTGTTATGCTTACTGTGATTGTCCTCTCTTAATGTTATAATGTGATCTTTTTAATGAAAATTTTCCTTTAAAAAAAGAACACATGAAATTGCCATAGAGTAACATGGGTACCGTTAATGTCTAGCATTAGCATTGAACTATTTAGCTGGTGCTCATGTAGTTACCTTAGTGGCTTAGTGTCAAATATGAATGTTTTGACTTTCGAGTTTCGACAGTTAACTTTGTGCCTCACTCTTGCCTTTTTGGCAAAAAGGGTGTAAGCCTAATGCGGGACAGGGGCTTGTACATGCATAGTGGCTGCAATTAAGACTTTTGAAATAAGAAGCAACACTCTTGCCTCTTGGCAAAAACAGCATGCACGTGTCTTGAGTGAGAAACGGGACTTGGGAGGTGGTAAAGCTGACACAAGAGGCGGCAAATTTTAGCTTGTCGAATAAAAACTCAAGCGCTAAAGCAAATACTGACACCTAGTGGGAAGTTCCGTTTCCATTTATTATCACCCCACTTAGAGGATTGGGGAAGTTAATGGAACGGGCGCGTTGTAACGGGTTTGAGAGTTGGCATTCCGAGAAAATCAATTATAGAACGGTGCATTGAAATTCGCACCAAACTAGGCCGTTCTGCCGTTATGTAACAGGTTCATGGCGTTCTAGAACCGTTACATTACTGTAACGGCCGTTACTTATCGGATGACCAGATATTTGAGTTATATGAAGAAGAAGGAGGCGACAGAAGAAAAGCCGGGCAAGATGCCGGGATCGATTGCATTCGAAATGAATATTAAAAAAATGTTTTTTATTCAAATTAAATCGACATATGTTTTAGAACTCAAATTCGAGCAAAACCTCTGTATTAATTTTACTAATAACTTTGAATTGAAGCCTAAAATGAAACCCTATTTTTGAACAAACACAAAATATGGTTGTGGGAGGTACTGATGGCCACTGCTTTGCCAGTCATGGCAGAGAATGCCATTGAGATATCTGCGGCTGGTTCTGGTGCCATAGCTGCTTGTGGAAGGCGGTAGTTGTTGTTTTCAGGTTAGTTCTCATCGTTTCTCTTTCTCTGTCATATCGATCTGATTCTGATCTTTCTCTCCCGTCTTCTTTCTTCCCTTTTTCTTTTTGTTTCGGGCCTGCCAGCAGCCTGAGTCACGTGAGATACTTTTTGTCTCTTTCTCTCTCTTCTTTTTCCTATTTCCAGACCCCCAGTCATACTCACACTCACAAAGTATGTAACAAACACACTTTTAAGGGCCGGGGAAGCAATAAAATATAAGGTTACAAAGACTATGATACACATAATTTATAGAAGATGGGGGTGGATTTTGACATTGCTGATCCCCCCCCCCCCCCCCACTTAAGTTTTTTTGACATCCTCTTCGACTTACAACCAAAAGAAAGAAAATTTAACCGACTTTCAAATCTCTCTTTGTGTCTCTGGGTGCACGTCTTGGTGTTTGAGTTGGTGTGCATGTGGTGGCTCTTGTGAGGGTAGTAGTATTAGGCATGCAATATGGGCGAGAGTGTCCAATATGACAATGTAAAATTTTGGTACAGGGGGACTGAGGTCTGGATATGAGTATGGGCCATGTGGACATGTTATCTATCATAGTATCATATATGTGCGTGTGTGTGTGTTTGCATATGTGTATGTCTGTGTTTTTATGTGGGTCTATCTACGTATCCATGTTAATATTCAAAGGTTCTTTTCCTTTTTCTTTTTGAAGACTATGAAAGTTAACTCAAGTTTGATGTACTAGGTCCAATCAGCTAGTATATTTTTAAGTCGAAACACCAATATAAAACGTAGGAGACTACAAAAGACTACAAACAAGGCTGCAATGAAAAAAAAAAGGTGCATGTTGTTGCCATGTGAAAAAGGATATTTTTTTTTTCCTTAGCAAAAAGCTCCATCAGAGTGTTATAATGAAGTTTGCATTCTATTATTAGATCTAGGATTTCTCTGAAACCTGTATATTTGAAAAGTTAAGTCGAATTTGGATAGCTTTTTTGGTCGAACCGGCTCGCAAAATCAGTCACGTTCATGCCGCGTTTTGTTGACACACGTAGATGAAGCTATTTGCTGATCGCAAGTAACATTTTGCTTGAATAATCTGATATGTGGCGCCTTTTTGAGGTTGCAGAGGCTTTAACAGAGACGATGCATGTAACATAGTGCTTCTGATGTGTCTTTAATCTTGGCAATATTGCCTCAGATGTCTCAAACTGTTGGCAATATCTGACCTAAGTGTTGAAAGTGATTACACTTGGTACTGGTTCTTGTGTGATTTTGATGTTTGGCGATTTGTTTTTCTTTGAAGGTCCTAATGGTAGTGGCAAAAGCTCACTGTTCCGCGTTCTAGGAGGACTTTGGCCTCTAGTATCCGGGCATATTGCAAAGCCTGGAGTTGGATCTAACCTTAATAAAGAGATATTTTATGTGCCACAACGACCATATACAGCTGTTGGCACTCTTGGGGATCAATTGATGTATCCTCTTTCGGCAGATCAAGACATTGAGCCGCTGACACGCGATGGAATGATAGAGCTTTTAAAAAATGTAAGATTCTTCTTATACATCATTTTTTATACTTCTATGGTGAAGCTAGGTTTACCTCTTCTTTTTAGGCTCTAGTATTGTTATCTAACTACTTTCAGAAGGTTTTTTCCCCACCTTTTTGTCTGTAAACCCACACCGACCCAGATTTTGTCTCTTTACTTCTTTTGCTCATTAACTTATGTGCTCTTCTATCTAAGGACTAAGCTTGGTTTTGGGGAGGAGAGAGTTTATTTAGAAGTTCTGATTTATCACGTTGTTTATTCGTTGAGTTTGACCCACCTGACTCTGTTTCGTTGTTTTTTTTGGTTCGTTACTCTAGGTTGACCTAGAGTATTTACTTGATCGGTATCCTCCGGACACAGAGGTCAATTGGGGTGAGGAACTTTCTTTGGGAGAGCAGCAACGACTAGGAATGGCAAGATTGTTTTATCACAAGCCGAAGTTTGCGATTCTTGATGAGTGTACCAGTGCTGTGACAACAGATATGGAAGAGCGCTTTTGTTCTAAGGTCCGGGCTATGGGAACTTCATGCATCACCATATCACATCGTCCTGCATTAGTTGCATTTCATGATGTAGTGTTGTCTTTGGATGGTGAAGGAGGATGGAGCATTCACTACAAAAGGTCATCTTGGTCGTGTTAAAATTGAAGAATACTAATAGTATATAATTCTTGATATGGATCGCAAAATTGCTTACTTGAAGGTTGTTTTTGTTAAGTTACAGGGATGATGATGAGAATGCATTGGACATGAATATGCCTTTAGGGTCTAACCGCCAAAATGATGCAATGACTGTACAACAAGCATTTGCTCCTGTTAAGAAGGTTTAAAATTTTTGAAACCCTTTCTTCTTGTTTCTTGTCTCCACCCCTCTAGATGTGCGTCTTATTTCTCCTTTTCATAAGTTATGCATGTTTTCTCTTTCAGAGCTCTACTATATCGAGATCAAACTCTGAAGCGTATATCTCAGAGATCTTGAGAGCGTCACCTACTGTAAATCGAGCTTTGAGTTTGCCTCTTGTTCCACAAGTCCAAATATCTCCAAGGATGTTGCCATTAAGAGTTGCAAATATGTTTAGGATATTGGTGAGTTTTTGGTAGCTAAAGAACCTTCTTCCTTCATCCAATGAATTCATTTTCTAAAATTGTGCCATTTAATTATTCAAAACGGAACTAAAATTGGATTGAAATGCTTTTGTGATCTGCTTTGAATTTTTTGGCTGGCAGTATATGCTCCAATGTATATGCTGTGATTATAGTAATTGATGTAGGACGGATTTTTCTGCCTGCATGAGTGAAAGGTTCCAGTAAGCCGAACTCATGATTTTGGTTTGGATGGCGGGTGGGGAAGGAGAACAGGATATTAAGATGCCTATTTGATAGGGTTATTATGATGAAGGTGCTATAACTGTAACTAAACATAGATAAGCTCATATGGTAAAGCTTTGAAGATTAATAAGCTTCATATAAGACAAAGGCTGGAATGTCGATAAGCTTGATACGTGAGAAATGAGCTTCACTGAATATTACATAGAGAGGATCGTATTTTGATGAAGATGGTTGTGAATACTGTTGCGAGGTGCATCGTTTATTTTCTATGCTGTGGTCTTCCCTGTAAACTATGTTGCTGTGCGATTAATAGATTAGCCTTTACCTTTTTTTGTGTGTGTATGCTCTAGATCTCATGATAATATTTTTGAGGGTTAAGAATGTGCAGTTTGGATAACTTATCTTTCTTTCAGTCAGGCACTTTTAAGCACCATACGAATAGATTTTCAAACTGATTTCATGCAGTATACATATCTTATTATAGTAATGGATCAAGTCATCAAGTTTTGCACTCCTGTATTGATTACTAATTTACTGCTTTTCTGCAAAATTGAAGTCTATTCAAGTTTCTTTGATTGTTGCTTTGTTTTTGAGGAGGAAGTCCTACTAAATTCTGGTGGCCGGGAAGATGTAAAATCATGGTTGATTGAACAAACACTATTTGTGTTTTCACTGTGTACTAAAAGGCCCAGCCCTTTAGCCAAAGAAATGTGATAAGGAACATAGTTGAATATCAGGCACGTGTTTTCTTTTCCAGGTACCTACTGTGTTTGATAAGCAAGGAGCACAGTTACTTGCAGTTGCATTCTTGGTTGTCTCAAGAACATGGGTTTCAGATCGTATTGCTTCTCTGAATGGTAAGTGACCTTCTTTTCAGTTCTATTGATTATACCAATATTATTACTAAATTGCAATGTTTTCCTCAGGGACAACTGTGAAATATGTTCTGGAGCAGGATAAGGCAGCCTTTATTCGTTTAATTGGGGTCAGCGTTTTACAAAGTGGTGCTTCTTCTTTCATTGCTCCTTCTATAAGGTCATATTCTTTAGTATTCCACAAACTGGTACCAACTTTATTGCATTAATGTTCCCAGTCTTTGGTGTTTGGATTTCAGAGGTTGCACTTTTAGCCTTTTCTGTTTCTTCTGAAAGTTTCATGAGAACCATTCGTGAGCTGCCGGACAAAAGTGCCTTTTTCCCTAGATAACTCGTAACTAAGGCTATGTAACTTATTTTAACTAATTTCAAAAAAGATAAGATAAGATGAGTTCAGATAAGATAAGATAAGATAATGGTTCAACTTATCTTAACTCATTTAAGATAAGATAAGATAAGATAAGATAAGTTCAAATAAGATAAGATAATGGTTCAACTTATCTTAACTCATTTAAGATAAGATAAGATAAGATAAGTTCAGATCAGATAAGACAAAATAAGTTGAATCAAACGGACCCTAAATCATATTCAATGATGGATATTCACTAGGTCTTATGTAGAATGACAAATTGTATCCGATTTGGAACAATGCCAAATATAAAAGTGTCTAAACTATAAATTATTCTGAGAAAGCTGGAATAGGAAAGTGTTCAGACTGTTTTGGTTAATGGTTAGAGTGCGTCTAATTAATTATGTAGTTTATATATAACCCACATATATTATGATAAAGACTAAAGTTGGTCTTACGTTAGAAGAAATTGTAAACTTTAAATTGTGGAATCTACCCATAGGCCCATACTATATCAAACAATCGGGGAGCTACTTTCTTATAAGGGCATTATCACAGAAGGATACATCATTACTATTTAACTCCATTTACATTCCTTATGCTATGGGAGAGTGTGTTGCAAGAAGATGTACAAATTAAGGACTTTATTTCTACATGTTTATGTCAATGTGGGGTTGTTTTGATCACATTTTTGGTTCATGTAATTACATCTTTTTACTTGTGAATTTGTGACACGTCTTGAAACCTCTGGAGGGGGGAGGTTTCCATTCGTCCTCAGACTATCAACCCAAAACGAAAAGAGATTTTCCCTCCATAACCAGTAAGATGACTGTTATCGCATGAATCATTTTCAGCACTGCCACAACCAGCAGTCCAACATAGAACAAAACCCCAGCATCACCACCACACGGAAAACACCACCATTCTGCTTGTTTGCTCCTCGTTCCTAAAATTGCTGGCCCTCCACCTTCTTGCAAGTCCCCAGCCGCTGCCAATAATCAGCGGTTTCACATTGAATATTGCTCATCAATTCACTTCGATCTATATTATGGATATTGCTCGTCAATTCACTTCGATCTATATTATGGATGGCCTTCCAGCACAATCCTAGATGTGCAAACGGAGTGAGAAAAATCAAAGGTGGTCTTTTTAGCATCCAATTTTGAAAATCAAGGAGAGGGAGGATGTGGTTAGTGGGGACCAGGGGGTGCAGGATAGCTGGATGAGGAGTTGCAGGTAGTATGGGATGGGGAACTCAAAGAGGAGAGACGATAGGGTGGCAGGGGATGGGGAGGTGAGAAAGATGATGGTAGGTGAGTAGGACTGTGGGAGAGAGACATGAAGGGAGACAGGGAGATTTAGGTGGCAGTGGAGGAGACAGGAGAGTCCCCCTGAGAGGAGGAGGAAGAGAAAAAATGGAGTTGGTATGTGGACGTGAGAAATTTGGGGTTGTTTGGTTCACAATCCGGTATGACGTTTGCGATGAGCAATATGCCTAGAAACCCATACCTCAAACCAGGTGTTTGCTTTTACAAGTGTAACCACTCATCTTGACCCCCCCAAAAAAGCACTTTTTCTCTCTCCAACCTTTCTTTTCTCCAGTTGCAAGTCCGTAACACCTGGAGTTTTCAAACAAAGCTGCTGTCTCAAACCTATTTCTTACCACCAACCTTGTTGAAACCTCTTAGAAATATCTTCAGAAGCCACGGTTAGGCTTCTTATGCAGGCGGTGTTCCCCTTGTCCCTCTTTGTTGGTAGAAGTAGGCGCTGGACACTGCTGAAAAACAGGCAACAAAGACTGCCGAGCAATTTCTATGCAGCTCCTTTTCCTCTTCGCTCTGTCTTGTGGCTACTCTCTTTTTTTCCTTCGAATGGTAGCTGAATCTCATCTCAAACCATCAATGGTAATCTTCAACACGATAGAGAAAGTGGGGGAGATTGTTGAGGAAAACAGAGAGAAGGGTGACTAGAAGTAAGCCGTTTACCAAGAAGATGGTAGGACGTAGGAGAGTTGCACTAAGCGAACATACTGGGACAGAAATTGATGGCAAGGTTCACCGGTCCAGGACCGGACCGGACCGGAACCAGCTGGACCAGAATCTGGAAATTTTTTAGACTTGGACCAGAATTCTTCCGGTCTGGTCCGGTTTTGGACCTGTTGGACCGAAATCGATATTTTTGTTTTAAAAAAACTTTTTTATTTGATTTAAACATATTTATAAATTAGATACATTAAAATTTAAATTTTTTTTAATAACAATATTCCTAAAGGTTATGAAGTAGTAGGTTTTGACTTTCTAACTTGTAAACTTTTTTAATATATTAACTTTTTTTTTTTTACTTAAAAATCAGAAATTCCAGTCCACCGGACCGGACCGGAAACCCGAAAAGCGGGATTTTCTGTGGACCGAGGAACGGAACGGAATTTTAGGTCCGGTTCGTTCCAAATTCCGGTCTGATCCGATCCAGTCCGACCCCGGTCTTTACACAGACCTAGTTGGTGGTGCTTGTTCGAGTGGTCAGGGTCAGACGTGAGTGGTTTGTGGGTGTTTTTTTTTTTGTTATCTATGATTCGGAGGTATGGGCTTGGTAGAAGCCAACCCTCCCCCCCCCCCCCCCCCCCCCCAAGGCATGAGTCTGATGATGGTGGCCCCCCGTGATGTTAAATTTTCAAAACGCTGTGAAAGAAACATCAAGCATGGGATAAGTTCATTTCAAACTCATATCTGATTCTGAATATGGTTGAGCCAAAACACCCCCTTATACATTCTAGAAACTAGCACTTGGTCTCAGGTATTGAGTTGTAGGAATTCTAATTTTGAACTTATGGGGTTGATTCTTAATCTGATACCAGAAACTAGGAAACAAACCAAATATTATGCTATGTTTTTAGCACTTTGAAATCCCTTATTCGAACTTATTTTCAACACAAAAACATGGATGCCGTGCTAGAGATGTAGCTAGCTGGGATATATTGAATTGAACAACCAAAAAAAGGCAATAGTTGCTTCTGGGATTGCTGTGCTTTGGACTATTGAGGAGATATTATTTGCTGCATTTTACATTTTCGTAATGAGATCATTACATCAACTCAGTTGTCATTGCAATTGGATGTTTCCCATTAGACATGTCTTTTCAAACCAAACAGGTTGTTAGATATCTTTCTGCTGACGTTCTATGTAGTATGTACTTTATATCTATCAAAGTATCAATAGCTGTTTCATAATATCCATTATTCATTGGCTAATTCATCATTCTATCAGTAGATTAATGTTATGAACGTGAAGACATTGTCTCGCATATCTAGTTGTAATCAGTCAGATTGTGGTACTGTTGCTTTCGTATGACTGCATGCTCTAATATGCAGATTTGCTAACCTTTGTTATCTGGTTTATTGAAGAAAATTCTAGCATAAGTGACTGATTTCCTATCTGGATATTTGTCATGTTTCAGGCACTTGACAGCAAGGTTGGCTCTTGGATGCAGGATCCGTTTGACTCAACATTTACTCAAGAATTACTTGAGAAAAAATGCGTTCTATAAGGTACCCGTGCTCCATAGCAACAATTTTGTCACTTATTCGTGTTTGTGTTGTGAGCACATTTTTAATGACATGCATAAATAATTATAATGACATTCTTTTATTGAGAAAAGATGGTAGCGGAGTTCTCTTTTCAAGATAAGTAATGCCAAACTGTTATGATGTGCTTCAGTGCAAGCATGTAATATTTCCTGAGACGTGGTGATCTTTACAAATTTTGGCACCATGAATAAGATTGATATGTTCTTCAACATAATAGATTCTGTTAGTAATTTTTTCTAAAAATGGCTACAGGTTTTTCACATGTCAAGCAAAAGCATAGATGCTGATCAGAGAATAACACATGATCTGGATAAGCTAACCACTGATTTATCAGGGCTTGTCACCGGAATGGTTAAGCCAACTGTGGACATTCTTTGGTAAGTACTCATACTTACGATTTTATTCCGAGTTCCTGTTTTCTTCTCTTTCCCTATGTGATCCTACTGGAATTCATTATTGCTTAAAGGTTCACTTGGAGAATGAAGCTGTTAACTGGTCGCAGAGGTGTTGCTATCTTATATGCATATATGTTACTTGGACTTGGATTTTTGAGGAGTGTTACTCCTGATTTTGGTGATCTTGTAAGTCAAGAACAACAGCTCGAAGGAACTTTCAGGTTGTTACATGTTATTATTCAAGACTGTTCCTTTCTCTCTGTATTGAGATTCTATCTTTTAAACTTCATGCCTTTCTTATCTTCCTCTCAAATTAGGTTTATGCATGAGAGGTTGCGCACACATGCAGAATCTGTAGCTTTCTTTGGAGGGGGTGCACGGGAAAAGATGGTGAGTAACTTCAAATTCTGTTTCCTCTTTCTTCTCATGCTAGAAAAAGGGAAGCAAGAGGTTCCCCGTTTTTGGCTGGGTAACGGGTACAGCTATGAGATTTGAGAAGACTTTATTGGCTAATAGTTTTTATTTTGAGCTGAAACCTGGTTTTCTCTTATTTTTTTTTTAGATTCGAAGCTGACAGATTGTTTTTTGCATTAGTTGTTTCATTTGTTTGTAAAAAAGTAGCACCACATGATTATTATACTCTTTTAAACAATATCCTTTCTTCAATTGTCCTAATGGGGTGTCTGGAAAAGAGCTGTACACATCCTCTTTACATTGACTTTTCCCTTTTATCTAGATTCTATCAATCTTTACCTCTCTCATTCCCAACGCTTTTCTTGCTTTTTTCTTTCTTTATACTCTTATCCACATTAAAATCTTTGTTCTAACTTCTACAATTAAGAACTATTTGAAATCTGTATGCCAATCCCATGTGTGAGGATGAAGGGATTATTCATTATATATAATGTTGAACTCTCACTAATATATGCAAGTAAACTTTCTAAGAGGAAGATCATTACTTGCATGTTCTATGTGCACATGTCTAAGCTTCTTTTGCAAGCATAGGAAGGGAAATGTAAACCAAGGAGAGAAGAAGAAAAAAAAATATTATTTACTCGAAATTTGTTGTTGCCACGTGACACGATCAGTCATCGCATTCCTCCCTTTCCACGAGTCAAGATATCAAGCATCTCAAAGTGACTTGGAAAAATTTAGTTGGATATGAGTATATGACAGTCCTATCTAAATCACCTAAACCAATTTGGACTAGTAGAAATAATGTACTCAATTTGACTTGTAGTGATCCAAATCAAATCAACTCCAATATTTAGTATTAGCGGCTTTGATAGAATCTTCTAATAGAAAAATTTAATGTCAGCAGTCTCACTATGTCTACTTATCTTTTAAAGGTCCCAACTGTCAGTTAACTTGTGTAGTCCCAACTGTAATGGTAACTTCTTTGCATGGATCAAGGTGAATTATGATCGGTTGAGTAAGTTAAAGTTCATGCCAGACCCACTCATTCTCAAAAAATTTAAGTACTCAAAAAACACTATTAGCAACAACTCTCATTTACTTACTTTTTCATCTTCCCTAAACAAAAGTTCTGTTGTTAAACTGATTGTGTAATGAACCATTTTTTGTTCTAGTGACTCATAACTATAATAACCTTTCAACTCGGGCACTTCTATAAATCTATTGCCTTTCACTTTGTCAGTTATTCTTCATTACCAATTTTTACGACGTTATCCACTTTTTGCAATAAATACTGCCCTTGCTATGAACATTTGTGTTCACACTGAAAGATGAACTAGGCATCGCTTCTCTTCTAACCTTAACCCTCCTAATACAATTTACAACTCTCTCTCTCAATTCCTATGTCGACAGATAGTATCCTTCAATCCCCCCCCCCCCCCCCCGCTCTACTGCTCATTGATCTAGGTAACATTGCTATGATATAGGTCATGTTGAAACTTGAGCTATGTATTTGTTCTGGTAAATGTACACCAGTAGTTAGGAGTTTCTGTTACTGATTTTTGATCCAACTGATGCTTGCAGATGGTGGAATCAAAATTTGAGAAACTTCTCAGTCACTCGTTACTTCTGATGAAGAAGAAATGGCTTTATGGTATACTTGATGATTTCGTCACCAAGCAGCTCCCACATAATGTCACGTGGGGATTGAGCTTATTATATGCCATGGAGCTTAAGGGAGACCGATCTTTGACTTCCACACAAGGTGATGTGGGAATTTGTATCATTTGCTAACTCTGAGGAAATATCTAATAGCATTAAATCTTATTAATGTCTATTATATGTTGTTAGGAATCATTAGCTTTGATTTTTGCACCTATAGTGGGCTTCCATTACTGCTGTAAAGGAATTGTCGTATTTGATTTCCAAGGTTTGACAACATCTAAATAAAAGAGATTATCTTGCTAACCTGATGTTTGAAAATTATCCCCTGCAGGTGATCTTGCTCATGCTTTACGCTTCTTGGCATCAGTTGTCTCTCAAAGCTTTTTAGCTTTTGGTGACATTCTTGAGCTGCATAAGAAGTTCGTTGAGCTTTCTGGTGGTATCAATCGAATTCTTGAGTTAGAGGAGTTCTTAGATGCTGCTCAATCTGGTAAGTAGATAGAAGTCGTTTTTTAACAAATTATAGCGTAGAGTTATTGATGCCTTCTCGTTAATGATCTCTGTTCAATCCTTAAATCGTACATGAAATATGCCTATATGATCCATATTTGTCACTAACAAGCTATGAGACAATGTATATAAATACAATTACAATCCTCTTTGTGACTTTATGATACTTGAATATTCCTGTCTTCTCTGCGGGAGGCACTTTAGATATAGCCAAATACATTTGCGTGTCACTAGTACCATAGAAGTGATTCGGAAGACAGATTGATGCTTGTTGTCCTAAGCTAGAGTCTTAGCATGTGGAAATTATGACTTGGTACAAGTAGAGTATGGCTAAATTGCCAACAGTTTGTTAGCAAACTAGAGAGAGGAAGTAGGGTGGGAACTGGGATCCATGCAAGTGGGAGAACTTGAATGTCGTCCCTCTCCATTGTTTGGTAGCAAACTGTTTGCCGTGTAGTCATTTTTTTAAAAGAAATGAGTGAAGAGACAAAAATGAATGTTTCGACGTAATTGCTGAGTCTTTCACGGTAGCTATTTTATGTTATGCGGACACATCAAATTAGTGTGTGGGCTTTAGGGCCACAGTAGCTTCTCTTATTGTTTGGGTCTGCCACGTTTATTTCTTTTCTATCAGTATGTGATATTAATATCGGCGACTCTGCCTCCAGGTACCGTAGTAGCTACCCTGTGTGTGTTTAGTGTCAAGGAGTTTTTTTTTGGACCGGGGGGGGGGGGTTTTAGATCTTATAGGATCATTAATCTATTGCATTAGTAAAAATAATAATTAAACACTCATCTTACATATGATGCGGTGTTGGATGTCCCTTTTTTTCTTTCTGCCCTCTGTCTTTTGACCCAAACGAATCTAGCTACATAGTTGTCATATGATGTCATTCCTGAATAAAACCTTGTTGAGGTAGTGCATTGATTGTGAAGGTACGGATCATAACTAATTAAGTGCTTCTGCAGATCATTTGACTCAAACTTCATTGGCTTCTGAGGGAAATAGTGCTTACTCTGAAGACAGCATTTCATTTTCTGATGTCGACATAATCACCCCTTCCCAGAAATTGTTGGCGAGGCGATTGACCTGTGAGATTGTACCAGGAAAAAGTGTTCTTGTTACGGGTTAGTTGATCACCCTGTACTTTCTTAGAACTTTCGAATTGTTACTCACTTGTTCGATATCTGATAACATGTCTTTTTTAGGTCCAAATGGGAGTGGCAAAAGTTCAGTATTTAGAGTCCTTCGTGGTATCTGGCCCATTGTTAGTGGAAGACTTGTCAAACCAAGCCAACTTTATGAAAAGGGAATTGAATTTGATTGTGGTATATTTGTTGTTCCACAACGACCATATACATGCTTAGGAACCCTGAGAGATCAGGTCATATATCCTCTATCACGTGAGGAAGCTGAGATAAGAGCAGTACTGAGGCATGGAGGTATGCACTTGTTTGTATACTAGTCAACTATCCGTTCCAAACCAGCCTTGTCTCTGAAAATAGCTGTTTAAAAATCCTGCTAATTTTTTTCTTTCGTATTTGCTATTCCATTATGAGACCGCACACGCTTTTAATTCTTCCGTAGGCTTGTGACATTCTGTTATTGAATGCTTGTAGTGTCTGGCTATCTCCTAATCTTTTTCCTTATTGCAAGCATGCATATTAAGAAAAGAGATCTTATATCTCCTCTAATTCGATATGTTATTATGGTAGAGAATGTTAAAATTCTCGTGGAATGAGAAGCTCACCTTTTCTTTTTTCTTCCTTTCTTTTCCTTTTGTTTGGGTTGGGGGGGGGGGTAGTGATGTTGGGGGTTGGGGTGGTGGTTTTCCCAATCCCCCCATTGAGCCTGATAAAGTCTAATCCCTCAATCATAGCATCTGGATTGAGCAATTCTGCTTCCGCACAATTTCAACCTTTGACTATGCTAATGTTTCACTTTTCAAGAGTTCAATTATCGTATAATGGGGGGAAATGAGGTGTTATTATGAATACAGATTTGCTGCAGATGACAAAATTTAGCTGCTTGTTACGAGTTGTAATAAAAATACTAGCAGTCGGTGGCTGTGATGTTTAATTGACTTGTTGCAGAATGCCTTAAAGAATCTTGTCTGTGTTGATTTCAGGTCATCATTCTTGCACTTCCTCAGAAGTATTGGATATGGAAATCAAATCCATACTAGAAAATGTTAAGCTGATTTATCTACTGGAGCGGGAAGGTGGATTGGGCACGGCTCTAAACTGGGAAGATGTCCTCTCTCTTGGAGAGCAGCAGAGATTAGGGATGGTGAGTTCTGTATCTTCATAAAAACTCAGAATAATAGTGCCTTAAGAAATACTCCCTTCGTCCCAAAATAATCGTCAGACTTTGGTTTCCCACAGAGATTCAGTGTCTTTGGAAAAGTATCCTGATTTGAAATTACTAAGTTAATAACTAAACATAAAAGTTAAAACTATCGAAATTTTTAGATAAGTAAAATCTTAGGAATCTTGGTAATCTTTAGTTTTCATTTATTTGGAAGGAGGCTACGTTGTTAGTTGTTGCCTCAGTAAGAATGATATGGTAAATAGCTTCTATAAAGTTTATGGATGACGGGGTTGGCCAAGCTCCACTTTGTCCCCTCCTCCCTTTGATGGCAAATAGGAGTATTACCTAGTTTCGGATATAATTTTTCTTTTGAATGGAAAACTATGCTCAACAAATGAGGCAAAATTTATAAAGAATGTATATGTATTTGCTGAATTTACTTTTAAGTAATTTTTACTTCCCTTTTCAATCAGTTGCAACAATTTGTTGCTAATTTATATAAAAATATTTTATCATGCAAGATCTTGTTAAAGTTCATCTCAATATGTATATTCAACATTTATACATTTCTGAACTTTTACTAATAAGTTTCAAAAAGTAAAGATATCAATGGTCAAAGTTCTGTTGGGAATTGTGAAAAAACAGATTCCAACTAATTAAAACAGAAGTACAATTTTACCCATATTTCCTCATTGCACTTGGTTTCCCAAACACACCGTCAGGTTAATAAAACAGTTCTTAAGAAAGTGCTGTGATAGAGAGATAAAAAAAGGTTAGCGCGATAAAGTAAGGAGTGAGGAGTAAGAAACAATATTCAGAATTTCAGATTGTTGCATTAAAGTCAAAGAGAAAGGATGAAGATTATTTTGGGACATGATGAACAGGAAAGTCAAAAGGGAATATTACTTTGGGACTGAATATAATTTTTTATGGAATTTGTATTCTGCTTGTCTAAATGTCTTCTTTTGTCGCTGAAGGCACGCTTATTCTTCCACAAGCCTAAATTTGCTATCCTTGATGAGTGCACCAAGTATGTAATGATGATTTCACTCCTTACATTTGCCATAATTTTTAACTCTATCCACATGAAGTTTGATTATAAATTTGTTGTGTACATATATTGTTTATGGCCTACTCACTTCCTCACTGACAGTGCCACAAGTGTTGATGTGGAGGAGCACCTCTATAAGCTCGCTTCTAATCTAGGCATTACAGTTGTTACTTCATCGCAGGTATGTGTTCTACTGAACCAGATCTACGTTTGGCTTGGTAATTATGTTCTCTTTCTAAATGACCTGGATCAGTGACATCTATACATACAGCAGTTCCTGAATATCATCAGATTTTGATATACCATCTTCTAAGGCGACAACTTTTTTTTAATACGGTTGTTAAAGCGACCTTTTTTATTTCTGGTGGAGTCAATGACTCACTTTTTTTTTTTTTTTTTAACTTTCATGGTATAGGCTAAATTAGAAAGCTCATTAAACTCTGTACACTTTGTATTGTTACAAAGTGTAATAGTGGGAGGTAGTTGTGTATTAGGTCATAGATTAATTAGAATGAGCCTTCCTATAGTGTAGGCATTGAGCAATGTTGATGTTGATGTGACTTGATATGTCCACTTCTTTTAGGTGAATTGAAGGCTCTCTGGTTGGTGTTTCAGTTATAGATATAAGCTTATACTCCTCGATCAGGAGTCAGGACATATTTTCCTTGAAATACAGATTGCTTTGGTACTGTTCATTGTGCTTTGCACATCCTAAAATAGAAAAGGAGTTTGGAGAAGGGGGGGGGGGTTGTAGAAGTTATGTTTGTGGGAAAAATGTAGGTGATGAAGGAATTAGCTACCTTAGGTGACAGGGAACTTAACCTGTTAACCATTGTCATGTAGAATCTTGGTGTTCAAGATTTGCAATAAAACCAATTCAGTTAACATCTTTTGGTCTGGAATTGTGTGCATTTCTTCGTTGGAAATATGCTGAAAAGGTCTATATGGCTGAACTTTTGCCTACTGAAAGTGAAGTATGCTTACAAAGTTGCCCTCAAGGCTCATCCATATTTCTAAAATGACATTATGTTTCAGAGTTCAGAATTCAAGCATAGTAAAAAAAACAGAAGCTATTGCCCAAGATATTGAAGAGGAAAAAAATGCTTCCCTCATTAAAAAGATCCCAGAGAAAAATTGAGGAGAGAGCTGAAATTCCAAATTTTCTGCGATTGGTGGTTGAAAATTGTTGGTAGAGTGGGTAAATTATTTCTTGAATTTTCGCAGCTGAAATGTTTGAATCTGTTCAAAGCTATAATCAATGATGAAGAAATGGTCGAGTCAAAAAAAAAAAAAATGATGAAGAAATGTTATGATTGGTAGGGATTTTCATAGAACAGTGTTGGTTTGAGATATTTTCTTCCATGAAAAGTGTAAGATGAAAGAAATTTTTGGGAGTTAGATGTTAGATCTTCAGTTTGGGAATATGATACTTTTTGACAAATTTTCATTTTTGAGTAAAGCTCAAGGAAATCGAAATTTTGTTTAAAAGGAAGATTCAATATGGAGGAATTAGTTCTTTTTTTTATTTCCGTTTCCAACTTCGAAATAGGCAATGGAAGAAAGAGATGTAGAGAGATGAAAAGGTTAATTGACAAAAAATTTAGGAAAATTTGGTAAGAATAATCCCACCTTTGCCTAGTCTTCTTAAAATAGTCCCACTTTTTTAATTAACTAAATATTATCCCAACTCTACGAGATGTTTTACCAAACCGGTCCATGGTGAGTTGGTGACCTCTGACCTGAAGAACAGGTTAATATTATTTTCCGCATTATTTTCTCTCTCCCCGTCCCTGCCACCTCTCCTTCAACACCGTAGACCACCATAACCACCAGTAATTATCCTCCTCCCCTAAGTTCCCACTAATCCAGTAGTCCCCAGTAACCCCCACATGTCCTACCCAAGTAATTCAGTATCAGCAGTCTACAATCCTCTCTGCTATGTTGAAACAACTAAGACTGCCATCATTATGATAGTGAAGTTAAAACAAACTGTAATAAATAAAGAAGGTAAGAAGAACTTAGATTATTTAGATCTTCAAACAACCAACAAATCACATGATAATTATTCAATCAACCCGTGAAACCTCCAAATCTGGCTACCGCGATTTGCAAAGAGAAATTCGAGAAACATGTCGACAACTGCTAAAGCAATTTGGAGGCAAGAAAGCGACTAAAACGAATTACGGTGTTGATTTTTAAAACTAGACTGCTCATGATCTACAAGATAATTGTGTTATATACAATAACTGCATCAAATAATTTCTTTCCTAAAATCCAACTACTTGATCTCAATTCTCTAGTATTCACTATTTAGACACAATTTTGTGAAATAATTGCAAAAAAGAAGGTTATATATACAACTAGGGAAGACAAAGCAGAGTCAAAGAGAGGGTGAAAGTTGTTTTTTATAAGGTAAAGGTGTTTTTGGTCTAGGATATCTATCACCTGCTCAGAGTTCAGGTGGTGGTGCTAAGGACAGTGGTTGCGTAGAGAGGAGAGAGAAGGGGAGTAGGGGGTGGGAGGGTTAAATTTTTTGAATGAGTGAAATTTTTTTAGAGAACCAATCAGGACGTGCCATGTGGCTCTTTGAACTTGCTTAACAAGTTAACTACGTTAAGGACCATTTGAGAAGACATATTTAGAAAATTAGAAGTTGGAATTATTACCGGTTAATTGAAAGGTGGGACTATTTCCAAAAGACCGCGTAAAGGTGATGTTATTCATATCAATTTTTCCAATAATTTGAAGTCAAAAGATAAGAGAAACCTATCATAGCTTGCAAATAAGGGTATACTAGTCATTCACATCAGCACATCTTTGCTAGTTGACTGAAGTTTAGCTAGATAGCTTAACTCATTTGTGATGGAGTCGTCAGCCAATCATCAGTTTTGCCAACGACTAAATCCTGCCCTGTATTTTCCTTACTGTTTCTCTGTATTAATTTTCTTTTTATACCCCCCACCCCCATGTAAAATTGTAGACCCCATATTGTGACAGCCATCTATTTCCTTTCCCTTTCTCATACATCCACTCTCATTCGCTCTTTTCATCCCTTTACTAGTCTGATGCTTTCCCCCATATCCTCATCTTCCCTTTATTTCTTTTTACACACCATATTTTCTTCTTCTCACCACTATTAGAGTTACCCATCATAGTTGCACCTCATTCTCTCGCCATCATAGTTCGTGGACACCGGAATCTTGAACACCGCCTAAGGATCTCACTGGAGTAGAAAATTTTTTGCTGCAAAAAGGTGAAAATATAAAATTTGGATTTTTTCCAAATCACCTCAGGTGCTTGTGATGGCCGGGCCAACCGACGGCCAAGCGGAAGTTCCAGGCGCTTGTTCCCGCCCGAGCCTATGGTCAGGTGACTAGGATTTTTGCCTGGCCATGGGTAGGACTTAGGAGTGATATTTCCAGACGTAGCGATAGATGACGACAATGAATTGTTCTTCCGGCGAGTTGTTCTCCAGCGATAATCTCCTTTTCTTCAAATTTCTCCTTTTCATCTGGTCTGCGGTTTCTGATTCTGGGTTACTTTTGAATTGGGTAAAATGAAATCAAAAAATAATGTGGTTGGTCTTCTACAAATTGGGGGAAGGTAATTTGAGGTTAAAGAGAAATTGGTTATTTTCAAGAAAAGGTTAATTTGATGATTTAGATTGTTTTCCGGCGCCGACAGCTCCTCTCTTTCTTTCTTTAGTGGTGGCCCAAGTTGGGTTGTCTCTAGCACCCATGGTTTTTTTTTATTTTTTATTTAATTGGGTAATTTGTTAGGTAATTATTGGGTAATAAATCATCCAATTCTTTTGGGTAATTTCTGATTTTGGGCTATTTTGAATTGGTTGGATTTGGGGCAAACTGCAACAATTCAACAATGGTGGGAGACTGGGAGGTCCTTTAGAGTAAGGGAAGATGAGGGTAAAGCGGGGAAAGAGAGGGTAAAAGGGAATGGAATGGATATATTTAGGGCTGTATTTTTATATGTATTTAGGGTGATAGGAAGTAAAAATAGGGCGAGAAATAACAAAGTCGGTTTTTTTTTTTTTTGCTTCTAATTATATTTTTCCTTGTCACAGCGCCCTGCTTTAATTCCTTTTCATGTGTTGGAATTGCGACTGATTGACGGAGAGGGTAGCTGGGAGCTTCGCAAAATAAAGCAAGGATACTCCAAGGATTCCTGAAGTAGATGATATGCCATGGTATGCCATACAGTTTAATAATGCGGTGAATTTAATCGTTATATTCAGATTTCAGGGTGAGTATTGATTTGGCCGCAGAAGAGATATTCACTTCCTTGCTCAAGGGAATAAGACTGCACATATAGAAATATTGAGTCATGTAATACATAGAATTAGAATAGTTCATTGTACAGGCTATATCAAGAAATCCAAGTTAACATGTCATTCTCATTGTATTACTCTGAAAACTTAATCAATTTATTCTCCTGTTCTTAATAAAGCAATTAACAAATTACTCTGATGTATTGCAACTGTTCAATAAATTTCCAGGAGTCTCCCTTGTGCTTATGTGCTTCAGTTTGCCTGTTGCCGTCCAATTCGCTGCCTTTCCATGGTTGTGCCGAGTAAAGTGATGAGAGTACTCCTGATGATAGATGAGCGCAATGCTCGGATGCAATTGCAGCATATCTGAAAGCAATGTAATAATGAATCCGGTATCACACATTAGAATTTTGTAGATCTATGAAAAGCTACGTCCGAATGGTTCAGCATCTAAGGTACATAATTCAGCAATTTATAGCATGTTTGGTTGGTGGTACTACATGGTGGTGATGCTAATGAAATCGATTGTAATATGAAGGAAAATCTCCAACGTATTACCATGGCAATGAGACTCAGCAGCAAACGTGATTTTTTTTCATTTTAAGTTCCACTCAATATCACATCTAAAGCGAATGAATAGTGATGATAAGTCATAAAATGTATAGGAATAAAGGATGAGGAGCTGGCTCATGTGGTAGAGCACTCCTCTCTGATCTCTGAGGTCAGGGGTTGATCCTTACCCCCCTAGCATTATGCTGGGGTATTATATTTCCTTAGCATGCTTTGCATGCACTACCAGCCAATGTTCTGGTAGTTCTTATTTGTAGGGGTTAGCATTTGGGCTGACTTAATTTCCCAATCAAAAAAAAAAAATGTATAGGAATGGTTCTCATTAATATGGACATCGATACGAGCTTTCTTTTAAAAATTAATTACCATGGCTATCATTTATTTCTAACTATCTTAGTAGCTAATTGATTGTCATTTATTTCTAACTATCTTACTAGCTAATTGATCGTCATTTATAACTCACTACCAAAGTAGTTTTATTAAGCGTCATTGTTACAAACATGTTTAGCATTGCTGTCATTTTTGCCACTAACTACCAATCTAGCTGTATTTTTATTCTAATTACCAAACTAATCAGATCCACATTTTTTCTTGGATGGATCTAGCAAATTCTGAAACGTAGTTGGTTGGATCTTGATCTCATTTGATCGTAAACTCAACATTTTTCTCTTTGAGCGTAAACTCAAACTTTGACAGTATGATGTATGTGGGAGGAAGGTTTCATCATCACAAAATACCATTAGGGGGGTAGGGGGAAACATATATTACAGACTTTACGTTACATTTAAGTTCATGCGTTGATTAAAATTGTGACACGCAAATGTTTAGTTCATCTTGTACAGTCATGAATTTGTCCAATGTGACGAGACATAATTTAGTAAAAAGACCTCCTTTATATCTTCAATGGATTTCCTAGGTTTATATTAGATATAAACGCTTTATAAGCTTTTTGATTAAACATTCTATAACTTCGATCGTATATGAATTTTCATTTGTTGTGTAACTGAATACCAATCATGACATTTGGTTTTGAGTGCATCTAGCTCGACTGCTCAAGGTTAATTTGTCATACGAAATTATATGTATGTTCATTGATAGGTAATTGAACTATTTAGAAAAGAAATAATGGGTAAATATATTGTAAACAGAGTCTCGAAATCGAATTTATCTTTGCAAAAATTTACTTTCCTATTTATTTTATTTCAAAACTCCTCATGGTTCACAAAATCTTAGCCGAGATATTTTTTTTTGAAATCTATACTTATGCCTAAAAGTAGAGGTGGGCATGGGCCGGACCGGCCCGGCCCGGTAGGATCCCGCTCAAGGCCCGGCCCGTTGTTCGCTACGTGGGCCACAGACCTGTCACGTTCAAAAACTTTTATTTCAGGCCCGCACCGATACGAGCCCGCGTGGGCCGGCCCACGGGCCGAACGCTCCTTTCCTTTGGTTTTTAGCCCAAAACTATCAAAAATACAAAAAAAAACACAAACATGGGCTAGGCCTGCAGGAAGCACGATCCCCATCCACGGGCCGTGGACAAATTTTGAAAAATTCAAGCCCCGCCCCGGTCACCATTTACCCAAGCCCGCGGGCCGAGCCCGTGAACAAGCCCGGCCCGACCCATGCCCACCTCTACCTAAGTCCTAAAAGTTGGACAATCATGCAAATTTGATCTTTGGCCAATAATTTTTGCAAACTCAAGATTCAACTATTTTAGTTATAGACTGTTTGACTTTGGATCTATTCAATGCCTCAATTTGAATGTATTCTTAAAATTAATTTGTTTAAAGCCACCAAACATTTCTTGGAAGAAACAAAAAATTATGCATCAAACCAGCTTTTATGTTTTCTTTTGGCAAGATGAAACACTTTGTCGGAGTTCCAACATAATTGACCTTCCATTCTCAGGCGTTCCAACTATTTTAGTCAAGGAGTCCTTTTCTTTCCTTTTCCCATCTTTACGGGTGACTAAGGAAAATAGGAGGAAAGTGATGGTGGTGTGTGGGTAAGTAAAGTAAGGAAACATAGAAAATATAATTAAGGAATAATTTATTTTAGTGATAGAATTTTTACCGATTAATTTTTGATAAGTCAACCTTTTAATTATCACATATTATTAGAGCATGCGGACAAATTTAATAGTGATTTTTTTTCTAACAAGCCCATTACATTTCACTCTAACCCAACACTATCGTAGTCATCTCTTCTCTTCTCCTTCCTTCTTTTCTTGATTATCGAACTACAACAAATAATTTAAAAAAAAAATTACTCGGTAGTTTACCGAACGGATTAAACTAGTTACTGAATGGATCAAAGAATGTCTTTATTGAATAGATTAAACTAGTCACGAAATAGATTAACATGGAATCTAAATAGATTAAACTAGTCACTGGTGGCATGTTCTCCTCTTAATATTGAGCTTGGACCGTGCCTAATTTTAAGTTAAAATTAGGCAGTCACTTACAGGACCAACTGTTTGGTAAGCCACATTTCCCCGCTCGTCCCTTTTTCCCTTTCGTTGCCTCCATGCCCCTAGTTCTAATATAAAGTGTTAATGTTTTAGATGTTTATAGGTTATTTTGACTCACTTGATATAAATAGGGTATAAGGTTGAATTATTGAGGAGTAATTGAAAGGTTGGTTTATTAAAAATTAATCGGTCAAAGATTATATTATTATAATCAATTAATCCTATAATAAACATATTTTTTGTTCGAATGGCAAGGGAACAATAACCATCTATACTAATATATAAAAAGGCGTTCCTAAACAAGGAACTATGACACATAAAGCTTTGGCCTTTGTCTTAGAATTCAGTCTCATAACTTTAAACTTATATACTAAAATCCTAACTATTAAACCAAGTAATGTTTGGTGTCATAATTTTAAAGTAAAATATTAATAATTGAAAATTATAAATTTATAACTATCTGAAATTTGAGGCACAACTCGAACATAAAAACAGTTCCCATTTTCATTTTGGGTGTCCCAAAATATAGTTTTCATTTTCATTTTGGGTGTCCCAAAATATAGTTTCCATTTCCATATTTAGTTCCACATTTTTTCATAATTTGTCTAGAAAAATTGTCTCCCATCATTTATTTGCTTCTTGAATTTTGTTGTTTCCTTTGTTTATTCAACCGAAATATTACCATTAATGTTCTTTCACCAATTATTCTCCGTTCTCTCTCCTAAAATTATCTTTTCCCATATAACATTTATTCAAATAAATAAAACTATTTTATTATCCCTCCTAGATTATACTTGCATAAATTACCGTAAAAATAGGGAAACATATACTGTATTTTGAGATCGAGGAAGTAAAATTGGAATCGATAATATAACCCGACGTATTGCTCGAGCCAAAAACTAGCGTATCGTTTAAACAAGTTGTTCAAGGCTCATTGAGCATTTCTTCCCACTTAAATCCTTGATGTTCATCAGGTGTGATCGGAATTCTCTGTCCCCAGAAAAAATTACACCACAATTCAACATATAACATGTCGAGCGAGATAGAAGAAGAGAGTAAGAGAGACATGGAAATGAAGAGAGAAAAGCAAGGAGAAGAAGAAAAGGTGAAGGAAATGGCATCAAAGAACCCAGAAATTGAACGAGGAAGAAAAGGGAAATCATGCAAAGGAACCCTTTATTTTTCATCCCACCTCAAATCCAAAGGCTATAATCCTCGTTGTGTTGGCTTCACTCGCTCTCTTCAACAAGGTTGTAACTTGTATGTCAATTGACACCTTTTTATTTTAGGGTTCTTTTCTTTCAATTTCTGGGTTTCATTGATGCTTCAATTTTGCTTCATTTTGGTTTTTTATGTTACTATTTAAGTCACTTATTATGGTGTTATTTCTTGAATATGTTGTACTTTTTGTTGGTTTGAGGTTTGATTTTAATTGGGTTCTTTGATATTTACTAGATTAGTATGATGTTTCTGCCTGTTTAATGATTGACCGTATTGGATATTGGATAGCCGCTTTATAGGGTACACTTTTAGAGCATCAAGATGATCTTGTTTCGAGTTCTCTCATTGTTAGGTTGTGTAAAACTCCGTAATCTTGGAGTGTTTCCATTGATATGATGATAAATCTATACAAAAGATATCCGATACCGATGACAAAATATTATCCTAAATATATTCTCTATGAGAAGAATTGTTTTCATGTGAAGACATTATTGCAAGTTTTGATTGTTACAAATTGTTTGTCTTATTGTTTGAATTTCTGCATAAATGTGATTTGGGGGGTCTAGCTAGGTAATGGCTTATTGATATAGTGGCATCATATTTTTGTTTGGGCTATTGTAGTTATATTTAGCACCCTTTTGAGATAGTGACTTTTGCTATTATGTGACTCTTGTTTGTTTTGATCAGTGCCTAACTATATTGTAAGTGAATCTGAAGTTGAAGCTTCTAAAGAAGGACGGAGTCTCACGGATTTCAAGTATGCTTGTGTTGGCTATTCTATATATCTGGATAAGAATAAAGATGCTACTCCAACTGGCGATCAAAAGCCACGTGCAGAGCTTCCAGTTTGTGTTGGTGTTGAGGTGGGTTTCTTACCTTTCTATTCCATATTAGTGTATGAAAGATGTGAGCTGCCTAAACTATATGCGTAGAAGATATTTAGTGGGATAGTTATAGGCATTGGTTCAGGTCGTGTTAATGTACTGACGTTTTAGATTTTAGTGCATAATGATAATCAGTTTTTGTGGATGATTAAACTCGGCATTCTTTTGAGTTTTTCGGTTTCAAATATACTAATGAGTTTTACTTTTTTTGCAGCTTTTGGTTGACAAGAGACCTGCTGATCAACACGCCCCTGCCCCTGCCCATGCTCATAACAAGGAAGGTAAGATGAGTTCTTCTCATTGCCTCATACTGTTATCAATTGAATATCCATTCGATCTGGTGAATGGGTACACATGCTGCTACTTGTCTTGTCTTGCTAGGTTTTGTGGCATGATTATTTCCATTTTTCTTTGCACGGAGATGTAATTAATTCACTCGGCATGAAGTATGGTAAATGGAAGTAAAGAAAACTCTTGTCTGATTTCCATTTCTGCTGTTTTATATCAAAGAATATTTTAGATAGTTGTAGAAAACTAGAAAGAAATAATATTGTGATAACTTACAGCCATCTCTAGTAGTAGTCTCTTTAAGGTGGGCGTGCGTTTGTGCATTTGCCGAGCAGAACCCCACAAATACGGAATGTGTTATATGCTGCATGGTGGCCTTAAATTAATGAAGGAACTCTAAATATTGGTCATTCTTCTTTGCCAAATTTAGTTGACTTGTAGCTTGAATCAATAGGCACCTGTTTATAGTGGAAGTTTCTTTTTCTATTTTCTTTATAGTTGCTTATTAGTTTGTTGTAGCTATATACTTTTGTATTGCCAGAATGTCTTGAATTTGTGCAGCATAAATGTAATATGATGATTACGTGCAATAGGGATTTGGCTTTCTGTTATAACTGTCTGTTTTTGTAGCCTTTTCGAACCAACTAAGTTAAAATATAACTCCAGAATAGTTTATTGTAGAAATAGCTTAGTGACATTAGTGCCTTTTATAGTGATAAAGTGTCAAATAGTCACGGAATCATGAAGTTCTATCTTAAAGTTGAATTTTTCAGAGCTGTAGTTGATGGGCTTGACAAAGAGCTCTTTCATAAATGCGTGAGTTAAACTTTGTGATGGACATAGCCTAACTTTCTAGGCTTCCCTCGCTAAGGACTGTAGATAGGAAATGAAGTTAAGAACCATATGGAAATAGCCGAGAGTAAGATGGGTTTCCTCAATCTATTGGAAGTCTGTCAGTAAGCAGCATCAAAAGGAGGGAGAAACCGAGAGGGTGATCCAGATGCTCCTTTGCACCTTCAAGGCTCCAACTGTCTGCCCTGTTTTAACCAATCTGGCAAAATCTCTTTGTTCACCATCTTCTGGTCCAAAAGTTTTATAGTTATCCGTTTCACTCAACTATTGATGAGAGAAAAACACAGAACTTTATATGACTCATGATTGACATTTTGATCCGTAAAATTGGCTCTCTGTGGCTATTTAAGAAACTCTTTTACTATTGCTGCTGCAGTTACCAATCCTAAGTGAACATCTTGAATATATCTAATTGGGTATGAGATATTGATGCATCTCCACTTTTTGTGTTGCCTTCGTTGGCTCCACAAGGATAGTAGGATACCCTTGAACTTCTCTTCATGCTCCTCTCAAACTATGTTCGTTCCATTAAGTTTTTGCTCCTAAACTTCTTCGTGTGTGTTGAGATGATTTTAATGATGATTATGATTAAATGTTTTCTTTGTTCTGCACACCTGCGCTGTGGACAGTATGTTTCTTTAATTCTAAGTTCTAAGGATTAGCTTTCTATGAAAAAGTGGGTAGTTAGAGTTGATCAGGATTGGCCCAGCCTGCATACCTCAGGCCGGGCCAAATGTCCCACCTTTTGGTCTGAAGCCCCGCACAAGCCTCTCTTTGAAGTTTTCTTGGAAAATGTCATCTGCAAGCCCGCAACAGGATTATAGTGGGTGGGGAGTTGGCTTTGTGGCAGCTGCCAGACTTGATATAAAGTTCTGCCAGACTCGATATAAAGTTCTATCATGCTTGTTAGAAGCTAAGCTGAAGGACTTCCCCATACCTTTCCAGGGAAAAATTAGGGAGAGGTATATGAGCTGTGAGAATATTTTAAAGGGAACAAGGGTGCTGACCCGGGGTTGGGGGGAGAGAAGCAAAAGGCTGGCAGAAAGAGGCAGGAAAGCAATTTGTTGGCGCAGCCTACCATGTATAGGTGAGTTGCTGGCTTAGATGTTCTTAATGCTGGACAGCCATTGAGTTCTGTTGATATATGATATTCACAATATAATTTTGCTTCTCTATGAACTGAGTCCTGATGGTGTGCTGTTATGTCAATTTGTTTGGCTTTCTCTTACTATTGGCCATTGGGCTCTGATACTGTAGCTACTTAACAACGTCATGCGTCAACATGAGATGAATTATTAGTTGAAGAATGACATCAAAGCTTCTTCCCTCTGAAAAAATATAATTAATGGAGAACAAAATTGGGGTAATAAGGTTTAAATGCTTGCATATATTACAAGCCTTTATGCAGGACTGGCAATTTCACTTCTTATATTAGGCTAATCTGTGATTGGCAGTTTCATACATATTTCTTGCAAATTTTTTGTAATAACTTGTCTGGTGTGTTCTTTATCCCCACAGATGATCATGTGCTTCCTCAACATCGACCACCTAAAACTACTCATCCTATAGGGGAGGAATTCCTTACTAGGCAAGCTGCAATATTCCAATTTATTACATCTGTTAGAACTATAATATGGTAGAAACACTAACGCTAGCCAATTGATTGTACGTGGCAGATTTTCAAGAAATGCAGGCCTAGTTGCATCTGGAGTAGCTAGAAACATGCGCAAAGTGGGCAATTACGTCAAAGAAAGTATTGATGATATACTTTATAGGCGTCCGAAGTGAGATGGTCTTTTTGATTGACAGGAAAGCAGATATTATTTGCATTAACAATTGCTAAATGTTTTAGATTCGTATCCTTTCCCTTCATTAATTTCATATTACGTAAATGCAAGGTTCATCTCTGCCATGTAATATAGGGGGAATGACTCAATGGTTTTGTGCTGAACTATCCGATGTATAAATTTGCAGTTCAGAATTGAAATAAGCTCCTTAAATGGAGCTTATGTCGCAAATTTTGGTCCTCCCAACTTCTGGTCCGTTGTAAATGCTCAGGCGAATTGCCAAAGTTGTCTGTTGTTTAGATATATACACATGCTTTTCTTTATATACTTCTATGATAATAATGGAGTACAGTGCATGTAGGTGAGTATTCCTCGACCTTTGGCATATTATAACCTACATGTACTGTAATCAAATCTAACTTCTTTGGCAAATCACTATAGGGAATTCGTCGACCATTTACCCGAAGTCAATCTAGAGTATAAAAGCAGGTGCAATAAAGTAGATGTAATTGGCGAAATGAACAAGGAAGACTGAGCGAGGAATGCCTTGTACAAATGTGTAGTATTTTGGAACAACCTCCTACTATTTGCAAAAAGTTTTTGGAGTTGACAAACTCAACCTTTTAACTAATATGGATGCTAGATAAAATTAGTAATGAGCATCTGGATGTAGCTGATGATTTGAACTTACGCAGTTATGAATGGGTTTGAGGGAGAACATTCATTGTTCACGTGGGTGTAGGACTGTGGAAAGACCAGGATCGATCCGGAATTTGGACCGGACATGAGATTTCGGTTCGATCCTCGGTCCCCAATCCGGACCGCATGGACCGGAATGTATATTATTTTAGCAAAAAAAAAGTATATATGTTAAAAGAAAAGTAAAAAGTTAGAAAGTTAAAAACCTACTATTTAATACTTTATGATTATTGCTATTAAAATTATTAGTTTTTAGTATATCCAATTTATAAAAAAGTTTAAATAAAATAAAAAAAGTTTTTTTCAAAAAAAATAGATTTCAGTTCAACAGGCCCAAAACCGGACCGAACCGAAAAATTCTGGTCTGATTTTTCTGGTCGCGGTCCAGAAAAGTCCTGGATTCTGATCAACAAGTCCAGCTGATTCCGATCCGATTCTGGACAAGTGCACACACCTATACGGGTGTATTATCAATCATGTACATGGTACAACTAAGATTTCTTATCTGCTCATTTGAGATTCTCCCTATTGTACGAATTTTGCTCATTTGAAAGTTACGGATAACAATAAGAAAAAAAAATTATATTAGTTGTACCATATTCATGGTACACCCGAATTTATGATAAAAGTTGTAGGGTTATGGGTACTAATCTTTGCCAAAAAAGAAATTAAAAAATTGAGACGCGTTATATTACTAAGTTGCACGTTTTTTACACGGGAGGCAAACAAATGAAATGAAACCGTTGTGAACTGTAAGCTTAGCAAACCCCCAAAAAAGGAAAAAACAAACAATTTTCATTCTAACTTCTAAGCTTTGTTAATGAAGAAAGAAGAAAAAGCCAACTCCAAAATAGTAGATGCATTATCTTCACAAATTCCAACACAAATTCGATCAACCTTCACAATCTTTTTCCTTCACCCTTTTCTCTGTCTCTTGTGTTAGAGAGAGAAATTGAAGTTTCATCTTCTAGAGAGATAAAGTAGGGTTTTTGAGTTCTTGAATCTATTGCAGAATTTCGAATTCAATTGCTTGATTGCTACATTTCAATGGCGGCTTCTACGATTTCCAGGCGATTTCATCAATTCGGTATCAATCCATTGCTCAACTCGACCAAATTCATGGAATTGTATGCTCTAAACGCTGCAATTCATGCTAATAACGCTGCTGATAACCGATTATACTCGTCGTTTTCTCCTCGTCATGGAAGTAGGTATATCGATACTAAATCTATTTCTCAGCTCGTCAGTTCTCATGGTAGACGCTTGTTTCTCGTCGATACTTTAGCACTTGTAAGTTCGATGATTTTGATACTGTGAATTTGATTGTGTTTATAAGTAGGTAAGAAAATTAGAACTGAATTTGATTATGTGTATAAGTAGGTAAGGAAATTAGAAGCTCAAGGTATACCATCGAAGCAAGCAGAAGTAATTACCGCGGCAATTACCGAGGTTTTGAATGATAGTCTGGAAAATGTGGCTCAATCTTTTATGTCAAAGGGTGAAATGCAGAGAGTATGTCTTTCTTTTTCTAATTTCTGCTGTTTAAGTTGTTAATTGCTTGATTTGACTCATAGTATATCCTTTGTCTATCTTTCTTATGGTAATTATCACCACATTTCATTTTTGTCTTAAATTTGTATTGCGCAATCTATTCTTGTTGAGTAAATATATTCATAGTAATATATGTATGTATAGAAGTATATCTGTAATGTATTTTCATATCTTTGTATATGATATGATATGATATGCCACTAGATCGTTCAAACTTCTATATATACAAGCAATATTTCTCAATCGGTGCAAATACTGAGAGAAGAGCGTAAGGGTGATAAAAGGTAGAGGAGTCGTTTGATTAAGGAGAA